>NW_022145595.1:26600257-26915257 GCF_000002235.5 Strongylocentrotus purpuratus
CGCAAATTAACTGGCTAATTTGTGAGCGGGATAGTTTAAAAAAGTGGGTTATTTGGCTAACTCAAGCTGATGAAGGCAGGCATGGTGAGTATTCTTATTCAAGCATGGCTTTTTGAAGTGCTATTGAAGCTATCAGCATAAGATGCGCTTATCTATACTGATTATGAATATCATTGTTGGATCGTGGGATAGTCTTTGTTCCCAACAAATCCATACATATTCCTAAAACCTGATTAACTTTGATATGTTTCTAATATTCTTTTCAAAGTAGCAATTGTATTTCCTTACTACTAAAGTGTAGTTGTTATCAATACCTAAGGAGATAGAATATGCGTATCATATCCCTGTTATCACCATTAATAACTATGTCATATATCACAAATGAACCAATAATTCATACAATTGTTAAACTTACTCAACACAGAATACACTTTTCCCCACTGAATGTACATGATAAGACTTCAAAGATAATTCAAGGCATTTACTGGCAATAAGAGTAATAAATATTACATAATTATGGAGAAATGAATAAGAGTGTATCAAAATAATATTATTCTGTTCGATTCTTATTCAAAATACCCACGATTCATAGATCCACTAAATGGCAATACTTTTGGCTTGACAGCTCTCTAAACAAGATTTCCCTTTATTATTATCATTGTTATTACCTATTATAATCATTCTTTTATTTTTTTGACGAAATGGGGGGGGGGGGATGCAATATCTGGATCTTTAATGCAGCAGCTCACAAAAATATTGAAATTGTTAAAATGTTACTTTTATCTTCAAATATCCACATAATAGGGCTAGTCAGGATGAAATCTCCGTTTCCTCAAGAAGATTGAATGCTGACCCAAATGTTTCTTAATAATTCACTGGAACTGGAATGAATTACAAACTGAATTAGACTATTACTTTCTTTAAAAAATGATTTGAGTAAAAAGGAAAATATCAACAGTAAAAAGCTTCATATACATAAATGATTATGCTTATATAAAAAAGTATACAAAAAAGAAAAAAGAAAGGTCGTCTAGAGACTTTGAATTGATTTCCTGTTGTTATTATACACATTTTGGCTCCTGTGCTCCTATGTTTGGCCAGACCCATGCCTTTAAATCTGATCATATTTGAGTCAAGATTCAATATTATGCAGATTAAAATAGATAACAATCAAATTAATTTGTGTGTATTCACCAAATATCACCTACACATTGAACATTAAAATCATATATATATATATATATATATATATATATATTTAAAAAAAACTTGCATGTACCAACTACAGTTTGTTTAATCTTTATACTGATGAAAAATACAGAAATAAAGTTTGATTTTCAACTGAATGAAGAATATTGCTTTTGCCCTAGTAGAGAAAGAGAGGAGTGTGTACGATACTAATAGTCAGGTGTTCTAGTAAGTCTGTGTGTGCTATACTGGGACCCGTTTCACAAAGCCTTTTTTTAATGACAAATGACAAAAATCAGTGACAAATCTGCTGATAACCACTCAGAATCAAGGATTATAGTAGCTTATAACAAAAAATGTCATTTGTCACTGATGACAAGTTTTGTGAAACGCCCCCCTGGTGTGTGTATGTGCTAATTTTCAGTGCAACCCAAACATGTTCAGATTAAATTCTAGGCATTGCACCACAAATAAATCTAGACCTTTGGGCCTTGGTCCCCTTGCAGCCGCATAATAAGAAGAATAAATTAATAATTGTTCTTACAATCTTCTCCCTCCTCCTCCTCCTCTAAAAATTGTTTTGCACACCCCTGCTTCATATAAAAAACAAGATGTCTGTTTCTGAATACAGAACATTATTGACATCATCATCATCATCATCATCATCATCATCATCACATTTACAAGTATTAAAACTGTACACAAATGTATATGCAAATGAAGTAAAACTACCCAATAAGGTCAAATATACATACAATCACCCAAGCATGATAAAAACATTTCATCAAATGATAATTTAAATTGAAATATAAATGTCTGTTCTTTGATAAATTAAAAAAATTGCCTTCCTGAAATCAGTGTATTATAAAAGGCCTGCTTAGTTATTGCAACTACAAAGATTCTCTCATCTTCTTGCTCTCTCTCTCTCTACCTCTCCCTCCCCTAATACTCTATCATTCTCTTTCTGTCTGTCTGTCTCTTTGTATCTCTTTTTCTCTCTCACATGATTTCTTCTTTTTCTCCCACAATAGTTTATCATGTTTTTACAAACAAAGTTTTAAATGAATAGTAGGATACCCTATTCCACACACCTTAGTCCATACAGGGCGCTTAAATAAGAACAGCTTTTTCAGACGGTGTGTTTCTCAAAACATTCCATCTACATGTATGTTTCCATAGCAATAGTTATACTCTTGATATCAACTAATATATAAACAATAGCATTTCCCAGGTTAAATCTTTCTCATGAAAATATTTGTTTAAAATGCAAGTTGATCTCGTAGCTAACCATACATTTTGAAAGCTAAAGCTTCATGATTATAAAACTGATGATTTAATTCATTTTGGTCTTTCTAAAAAAATGAAAATATCCCTCTAAACAAAACAAGATCATTCTCATTTTAATAGCCAATACCAACCCTATATGAATCACACTATAAATTGTGCATTGTACATGCTGGACATATCACATTTGGAAGTTTTATACAAAAATACCATCATGAAGAATGTTTATTTCTTAAATGAGAAAAAGTCTCCTCTTTTTGTGGTTCTTCTTTCTTATGTTGCGGTCTGTAGCAATTGGGGCCATTTATCTTTTCACAGGCTAAAGAATTCCTATCTGTACCTCAATTCTATAACAACATTATGTACCACATGATCACCATCAAAAAACCTTTTTTCTCCCCAAAAACATACTGTTTTGCATAATCAACTAGGATAGTGTTGCAGAAGTAGGTGGGGTGTATTATTTGCAACCATTTCAACATCCGATGGGGTTTACTCAAATAACAACACATTCTCCAAGAATTCATTGACATCGCTAGTCAACACCTCTTCTTCACAGATTCCATCACATTTCCAATTTGGAAAAAAACAACCTCGCCACTTAGCAGCTGATCATAACATCCCTCTTTCGTAGAATCTCACCATAAAAATAGATAAAAACAAAGAATATCTGATGCAAAGAGCAAAGTTCGTCATCAGAAATATATATCATTTGCAGTGAGATGTCATCGACTACAAACTAGAATTTCTGACATTGGCACTTAATGATTTATAACATGTGACAGTCATGATTAAAATAGCTACCCATCAGGACCTATCACCATTAAACCAGGACCAGGTCTGACTACAATCAGTCAAATGAATTCTGCACCGTCGTTTAAGAGCCAAACTTATATCTCTTCATATACAATTTTCCTTCTGACTCTTATAAGACATTGTGTACCGGTATGTCAGTATTAACCGTTTGCAAACTATCGGCATATGAAGTGCCAAGAATTTATTTTCTGGAAACATGTCTTTCTTAAACAAAAGCCAAAGAGATGCAATCTTAGTTTAGTGGTGATAGGCCATGAATGAACAACACAGGTCTTCTTGATTTGAAGGGCGGCCTCCAGAGGGCGCTAGACTAGAGTCTAGAGTGTTCCAGGATTGTCTGACACATGCGTTTATACTCCCAGGTATCACCCTTGAGACGTTTTCTTCTGATGCCAACCATTTCCATCTGAGGCAACCTATAGAGGGCGCTACAGTCTAGAGTGTTCCAGGATGGTTTGACACATGCGTTTATATTCCCAGGTATCCCCCTTGAGACGTTTCCTTCTGATGCTAACCATTTCCATCTGAGGCAACCTATAGAGGGCGCTACAGTCTAGAGTGTTCCAGGATGGTTTGACACATGCGTTTATACTCCCAGGTATCACCCTTGAGACGTTTCCTTCTGATGCCAACCATTTCCATCCGAGGCAATCTATAGAGGGCGCTACAGTCTAGAGTGTTCCAGGATGGTTTGACACATGCGTTTATACTCCCAGGTATCGCCCTTAAGACGTTTCCTTCTGATGCCAACCATTTCCATCTGAGGCAATCTACAGACCTCCATGTCAAAGGAGAGGACTGTCTTTCCCTTGGAATCTTGCTTCTTGCATCTCAGAGTGTACCTGAACAGGACGGGAAAAGATGGAGATACATTATAGATGAATTCTTCAGTCTGGATAGAGCAGGGGAGGAGGAAGTATGTATGAATGAACCAGGAACATAGACAGAACTCATATAGGAACTGGGTAAAGTCACTTCTTTAGTATCTAACATCCCTACAGCTTCCACAGCAGCCACAAACCACACAAAGTAGTAAAAGTGTACTAGGTTCTTGGGTAATATCTCACTAATGTTATCTTTGGGATTTTACCTTGTTTAATAATAATAATCTGGATTTATATAGTGCTTAATACGTGATACCGTCTTTAAACGCTTTACAGATATTATTACCCTGGTCATCAGATTCCGATTATTCACCCACAATGTACACCATCTCCACTCCCTGGGGAGTATTCCTACATATGGTCTCCATGAGGGCATAGGCAATTACTAACACAAATGCTTTCGTCATCAAACCGGGTCCTCATTTCTCTCTTGGGTATTGAGTGGCAAATGTAGATTAACGCCTTGCCGAAGGATATTAGTGCCATGTCGGGGATCGAACCCATGACCTTTGAATTTCAAGTCAAGTACTTAAACCACTCAACTACCACAATACCACAAAATGTGTTACTACAGACAATTTGATATGTATGACACCATGTAAAATAGTAAGCAACTTAATGTGTCATAACCTTTTAAAGTAAACCAAAATAAAGATCTTGTATTTATTGCAGCAGTCTCTTTATTCACTCAACAGAGCTTGCTCTAGGGATAACATATGTTTTCCATTGACTCAAGCCCAAGATAAATTGATGAATTAATATTCCTTAAGTTGTCAGGACTTACCCTTTTTGTTTATAGGAGTCTATATCGCTATACATGAGGCCTTCTTTTAATCTCTCTACCACTATATCGGCTGGAAGGGTGGAGGTCGTTGAAACATTGTACAGAGCCTAGTGAGAAGAGAAAAGATGACGGATTATTATCATTATTATTATTGCTTTATTGCAACCAAAACTTAGATTGAATGTTAGATTTTAAAATATATACACAAAATGTATACATAGTTAACTTTAATTCAACTCATTTCTCTTGAAAGCAACAAAAACAACAGAATATGATTAAACATGAATAATAAAGTAAATAAACGTCATAGAAATGACCCCCCCCCCCCCCCCCCCCCCCCCCCAATTAGAATTGTGTTTATATATCATAAATTGAAAACAAGCTTAACAATGATTAGAAGGAAGGTTGTAACATCCGTCTCTTATTTTCTGTTATAACAAGTAAAACAAACATCAAACAAATAAAACCAATCAAGCAAAACCATAACAGAAAAAGAAAAAAAAATATCCATAATGAAACAAAATATTGTTAGATTAAAGCAAGTTTATGATTTGGATGTCTATGTCCATTTGAAAATAAAAACATATTTGAAATGGAGACACAAGTAACTAATCATCAGTCTGAACACTTTATTATAATGTATATATTTTTAAATAATTTAAAAGTTGAATAGGTACCTTGACTTTTCTTGGTTCATCTATGCCAGCAGTAGATCTTCTCCTTGGTGAAAGTAGGTCTATCATCTTATCTATTCCCTTTTCAAAACTACCAAAGATCTTCTTAGCTGAACCACTTATACCGTGTCTCTTTATGTCCCCATCCTCCATCATCACTCGGTCTAAAGAATCCTCCATGGAAACAGCTCTACAAAGAAATAAACAAAGAATCATGAATTAAAAAATTAACTATAGACAAAAAAACAAAGAAATGGAATGTAATCCTTGAATGAAATGGCTCTATAAAATCTAAAAAATCAGTGTTAAGTTGAATAAAGAGGTTGCAAGCTCAGACGGTCTGTTTAAATCAACATTAACATCAGTCAACTTTCAACTTCTGGGCAATTAACAAATTGGCAGAGACCAGCGTAAAAGTCACTTTGCTGAACAAGTTTATCAGGGTATTGTTTCACAAAACCGTCACAAGTACAAGTTCACAGACATCCAATTCAAACATGTGTTAATCTTCATGTATTTGTTTCAATGAGATGTCAGCGAACTTGAACATATGACGGTTTGGTGAAACAGTGCCTTGGATGGTATGAATTTTGAGGAATAAGTTCCAATATACATCCAAAAAAATAAACTTTCTATGTTTATAGTGCAGGGCCCTGTCTTACAAAGAGTTGATATCAATTGCAACTTCTTTGGGATTGATATTAATTGCAACTATGTACATAAGAGATAGGAGACTGCAAACTTGCGATTGATTTGGATCAGTCACAACTCTTTGTAAGACGGGACCCAGATCATAGATATCAGATATCTGAGCCACATACGCTGAAACTGTCATGTAGATCAACAATAGAGGCATAGAACTAGCATGTAACGACACTCACTTTTGGATATCGAAGGCACCGGTGCTACGAGCAGAGTTGACGGACAGCCTGTTGAGGTCACCATCCATTGACCTTGAGGGGGTAACCACTGGAGGTAGCGATAGCGTTGGAACCACAGGTTGTTTCAAGGCGGCACCTCTGGCTTTCTGCGATGCCTTCTCCTTGGCATCACTCTTACTGCGTCTCCTAACGGGAGTCTTTAAGGGTAAACCAACAGGTTTCACAAACCCTTCATTGTCTCTATGGTTCTCTTTCCCCGATACCAGCGGCGTATGGACCATGTACGTGTCCTCCCCGAGGAGGTCTCCTGGCTTCACGTACGTCCCGTCCAGATTGGTACTGACCGGTCGATCACGAGGGTTCTGAGAGCTGCGTGGTCTCCTACGGTCACCTGAGTGACGTCGCTCTGAAGCGGTCCGTCGGTGAGGAGATGACGTGATGATGTAGGATTCTTCATCTTCTAAACCATCTTCCATTGAACTGAACATGTATGGTGAGCTGGTAGGAGGCTCCAGGTTATCATGGTGGTTGTGAGGATTATGATGTTGATGGTGGTGGTGGTGGAATCGCATTGCACTGTCGGTTTGGTTCTGCACAAGAATGATGTCAGGAAGAAAACTTTGTCAATCAAACATTTTCGGGAAATACTTTTCTGGATGTTTTTCATCTAAAAGATGAAAATGAGCATCTAATGAAATGAGTGAATGAGTATCGTTCTTGCCCTATGAAATGAAATGAAATAATGATTATCCACAATCTTCATATCTGAACATGACTTCACATTCAGCTAAGCTACTCAAGTCATACATCTTGACAAATGTCTGATTTCAGTATTCTGTGTCTAAATGATGACAAGTTGAACCATTCTTACCTTCTCTGTGAGTGGTCTATTGGCCATGGGTAGTCTGACCGTTTTACCTCGATATTTGGCTGCTAGTAGGATGAAATATGTGGCTGTCATGTGATCATACTTCCACTGTAATACAAAGAAAATAGGTCACAGGGTCAAAGGTCAAATGTGATTTTGTAAGGGTTGATACAAACAAGGTTCTCAGTTTTTCATAAAAACAAATTTCCTGAAAGAGAGACTAGAAGAACACGTATCCGGCCTCACCCCAGCGGGAAATGAAATGCTACAGCGTGGGGAAAATGGACGCTAAACGATTATAATGATGAAATTCCCTGATCTTTTCCTTAATTTTTCTTTGATGAAATTAAAAAAATTCCATTATCCTTATTTCAATCTATTCCTGGTAGAAATGTCTTTATCCATTGGATATGGATACGTATTTGATTTTTGTAGAAATAATGTGTGAAGACAAATATTTATTGTGTTTTTATCTGTTCATTACAGAGAAGGGTTTAAGGGTTAAATGATTATCTCACCTGTTTTAATGTTGAAGTTATGTCCTTCTTCGACTTCCCATAATGCATTGCCATTTCTGTTATGCAGTCCAAATTGAGCTGATTTTTCTGTAATAAATAACGATGGAAAACACAAAACACATCAGAAAATGAATCTCATTTTGTGGGTCTTCACAATAAAAAATTATTGAATAAAACATCTTTTCAGCTGTTTTGGCAATATGTTCTTGATACAACCCCACCTTTTCTTGTAGGTTAGTACAACACATCATTGTTTAATATTTTTAATAAAACTATTCATGCACTCTGTCATCATTATACAGGATTTAAGATTTTTCCTTACTAACAAAAATATACACATTTTTATCCCTCCCTAAAAAAAATGGCTGCTCATCTCTAATTCAACTACTTTCTCATTATCAAATCACTAAATCTCTAAATTGGCAATGAATGTTGTCTCTCGTTTAGTTACCTCACATTTGCTCTCCCAGTCTACAGGTGAACCGAATGCTTGGACGACCCATGGATGGATAATCAGCTCTTTCATCTTTATTCTCTTTGTTGGATTGACCTAAGAAAAAAAAAGGGAAAAAAGAATCCTGAATTTATTTGATGTTAATTTATTCATTTATTTATTTCATGTAATAAATATCAATGTGAAAAACTGATTGATACCTATATTGCTTTTAGAATTGTTTACTTTTTTCAACAAGGTTATACAATATGATTGCCTAGTGTACCTATTCTCTTTTTTCGAGCAGCTCTTCAAAAAAAAAAAAATTTAGTAAATTTCTCTGCCACAATCAACAAATCAATAAATTTCATACATTCTATTTTTCACCTAAAGCAACGGTATGTGTTTTGCAGAGTTTGTTTTGATCTTTCCAGAGTTTTATTATTCTCCGCTCCCATTACCCTTCTTGCATCTTCAGTCAAACCTGCTTTAGTGATCACCTGTCTACAAAGACCACATTTTGTGTTTCCCTTTAAAATAGTTTCTCACTGAAACATGTACTAAAGGAACTGGTACATACAGACCACCTACCTATGAAGACCAATTTTCTTGTCTCCCTTGGGTGGTCTTTATAGACAGGTTTCACTGTACTACCTCTAATTCAACCAAACTGGATCCCACTTACCTGTAGCATATGTCTGAGGAGTTCTTTGGTTTCAACTGAAAGCCACGGAGGTTCTTCATAGACACCAGAAAGGATTTTGCGGTAGAGGAGGGAGACATTGTCATCATCGAATGGAAGAAAACCGCAGAGTAGTGCATAGAGTAACACACCCATGCTCCATATATCGGCCTGCAAAGAAAAACAATTAAACTCATTATTTATTTCTTTATTGATTTCAATTCACTTTATCCTTTTCTCCACATATCCTATCATGGTAAACTTCTAACAGAATCTACCATTCTTAAATCAGTACATGCATAAAACAAACATTCCATAGAAAGTCACAGAGAGCTATCATTGAAAATGAACTGCAATATACCAGACTGATTGTATAATTGTATATATTGTAAAGTCAATGAATGCATAATTTGTAGAAAGAAAAGCAAATGACTTAAGGACAACTCTAATTCTGTTCAAATTAGACATGTAGCTGTGTAAGTGAACTGATAATATTAAGATACATGTATATCAAATGAAAACAATTCAATCTCTTCAAATTTAGAATGATGTATATATTTAGCGACTTCTCCAATTCATTTTTTGCTGTATTTTAGAATCGGTCTAGCACTGTTCAACTTTCCTGCTAAAACCATCCATTTCCCCCTTTAAAGACACCATACTGACCTCCGAACCGATGTATTCCTTTCCAGACACCAGCTCAGGGGCTGCATAGGCTGGACTCCCGCAACACGTCTCTAAATGATCCTTCATACCACCCTACAAACAAACAAAGAAAAAAGAGATATTCATATTGAGGTGTGGTTATACTCTCATAAGAGCCCTAATAGAAATAATTTCTCTCACTGTAGTTAAGAAACTAAGTCTGAATAGTATGACAATAATAAGATCAGAAAACACAAACCTCAAATTAATCATTAAATGGGATGGAGAGATACAGATGTAAAAGTGAAATAGAATGCATCCATCAGAGTAAAACAAGGAAAATTAAGGAAAGGAGAAGCATCTAAAGAAGTGGGTGGAAGGTGGGCGGGGACTGTTAGCACACTTCTTTCAACATGATTAAAAGACAATGGAATGAAAACAATCGGCAAAAATAAAGAAACAAACAAAACCATCCAGTAACAACAACACACAGGCAAATAGTGTTGAAAAAAGGTCAGATAAATAGCCGCTAAGAATTCTTACAGCCCACCTCCCTAAGACAATATGGAGATGCGGTTAACTGTGAATTCTTTGGAGAGTAGATCCCCTCCCTCATCCCCACCTATAACTGACAAGCACAACCTGACTAGGGGCTTATTGAGGGGCGAGATGGGGGTGGAATTCTTTCATAACGAAGGCCAGGTCCCAAGCAGGTGCACTGATCTATCGCTTGGCATGATTGAAAATTTAAAGGACTTCTATAGATGGAAATAATTCCAGTCAAGATTTCATCAAGTTCATCAAGATTCAGCTTGTCTAGGTACAGGTAAGGGATAAAGATACTTTTTAGACCGTAATATCAAATTGTAATACTCAGAAATAAAGCCATGTGGAGTACAGGTTTTACATTTCTAACAAAATGGAGAATGTGGAGCCAGTATAGCTTCTACAACATAGGATGTGCTTCAACGAATCTCATTTCAAGACAAGATTACTCAACACAGCTGAGATTCATTTATGACAAGATGAACATTGAAGAGCTGATAAAGATGGACAAGTTGAACAAACAAAATTATGCGGAATGAAGATAAGAATTCAAAAGATAACAAAGAGGTGAAGAAGATAGAAGACATGATGATGATCACCACTCACATAAAGTCTGATTCACAAGACTAAATAATGTCTACAGCAGGTCGTTTTAATTCCAATACAGATCTAGTAGGCAATCAAATTAACTGCTCTCGTATTAAAAGCATGAGTTCAAGTATTCAGGTATTGAGGGGTGCGTTGGTAATTCAAGCCTCATTGAGCAGGAAGATTGATTGGAACAGAAGAGGTGTCTGAAGAGTATCTTCAAGGATCAGTTAGCGTTGCGCCCATTCGTTCATTACGCTGCAGTGTAGAACTTGACTGGAAAGGAGTAATTTGATGAGAATTCAGTCATGTGTTATCTTAAGAAGATGTGGACTTGGTACATTGGGAGTTATGAACCGTGGTAGAGGAATAAAACAAATGCAATTCTGTTTGCATTACCCATCCTCACTACAAGGTCGATCCCATTTCTTGCACGTATCAAGATATAAATACTGTACATACGGCATGTGTAGCTTGAGAGGGGTTGCGCACAACACATTGACAGTCACATCGCAATGTGAGAGTGCCATGGGAACATCTCCCTGGGGTGCAAGGGGAAGGTTGGGTAATTACTAACACTGCAGCCCATTAATGTTAACAATCTTGGGGCCTAGAGCATGACTAGATTCATCTTGTACAATTGTTCATGTTGACAGTATAGCCCAATAGTCTGCCTAGAAACATGATATTCAATTAGATGCAGATGGATGCATACTTTTCAAAGACAATTCTATCGTCTCTCGTTAGATTTCTTGTCATGTCTCCAGTCAAACTGTTTCTAACACCGTTCTGCATTTTCATAGGAAAATTACCAGTCCAGAAAGGTCTTCCAAGAAGTTACTAAGAGGCTGGCCCACTTATCATCCAGGGGTTGTTCTGAGTTCAGTCCGAGGCTGCCCTCATGATTGTCAATTCAATATGATCCTATTAGACTTCAAGCAGTTCTAGGATTTCACTGTGTAACTCAGCACCAAAGATTGTCCCGATTGTCTGTCACACGATAGCTTTTCCTTGAAAGGACACTTAACAAGGCAGTCAACAACACACAATTAAATGATGACTAATTCATTCTCTTCAAGTCTTGTCTCTTTATACCACTTAGATGCTGATGGCAGTAATGACTGCCCTAATCTCAAATTTAATCAGACATATGAAAACGAAAACATACTTTTCTTGAAGTCAGGTTGTCAATATGAAAAACATTTTTCTCTGACCCTTAACACTTTTAACTGTCAGATCTTTCTTTGAAGTCGTTGGATTAACAAAAATATTGAATTAAAATGCATTATTCTCTTTCATGCATTAATTTCCTTAACTGTGCCTCTTAATACAAAAGGATTGTTAAAGAGAGTCCACTCCTATGGCTCACTGAATCATATATATATATAATTTTCTTAGACCGAATTGAGATGGTAGAGCTCGATGCCGATTCCGGTCAAGGATTTCGTATCCTTGCTTAACTGAGATTCTAAAGACTGATATAATTATATATATTAAATTCTATATACCCTTATTAACTGCAAGCAACTTAAGACACAACTCTGACCTCTGAATAATACACACAATGAAACAATTTTACACACCATCAATTCATTTTTCCTTGCATTACACTTTCTTTGTTGTGGGTGTTCGGAAGAGATAAACATCAAAACTATTCTTGAGAATTCAAAGGTACTCTTTATTATACAGGGTAAACTGTGAAGTTTTATTACATAGGGCTCATGCATAGACTGTAAAAAGTTAAGTCCAGGACCCTGTTGCATAAAACCTACTATCCGCACTCGGATTCTGGGCGCCCATGTGTTAGTCTTGTGCTCTGCTTTGTATAATGTTGATTTGGGATGTTTGATTAAACAGTTTACTGTTAAACTAGAAATTGACATGAAATGAGAAACCAAATGTTGTGATTCTATCACATCTTAAGATGTTGCTTTGGAAAATATGTCGCTTTATGTCGTTTTGGAGAAAAAATCTAAACCACTTCAGAAATGGTCTAAAGTTTCAAACACTCAGAACAGTATCTGAGGAACTTGTCTGATGTCTTTCTTCACAAACAGTGGTAAATCTTAACCTGATGACTACTGAATTGTCTCATTCCATAGGCTGTAACAGGGATCACTTATAGTACCAGGGGGTAATGGGTTATATCTCCCCTTTGCCTCTTTTCTCCCTACAGAGATGTCATGGCACGTTTAGCGGCCATCTATCAGAAGGGCAGGCTGCATTAAGTTACCCGAGAACCACAAACTCAAGGAAAATTCATTGGCTGGAAAGCGGGAGATGAGGGCAAAGCTTCAAGTGTTTACATCAGACCAGCGAGAGAGAGAGAGAGAGAGAGAGAGAGAGAGAGAGAGAGAGAGAGATAGAGAGAGAGTGAGAGAGAGAGGAGGGAGAGAGAGAGAGAGAGAGAGAGAGAGAGAGAAATAGAGAGCGAGGGAGAGAGAGAAGAGCATCCGAAGAATGCAGTCAATGTTACTGTAAAAGACACAATATGGAGTGGCACGACTGAGTAGTCCTACAGATGACTTCATGCAGGGAAGTGCATGGGCACGCAAAGGTGGTGTTCTCATGGACAGGGTATCTTGTATCACTGAGTGGTGTGGAGCCTCTTTTGGCATGCATTCAGTCCATACAGTTCCTACCATTCTTTGTAAATTTAATGTTGTTTTTGTATTCCTTGAGTTGAGTGATTTCTCTTGAATTCCCTAACATTATCCTGAATGGAAAAAAAAATTTGAAAAATAAACTTTTTTCCAGGGCCCCGTTTCACAAAACTTGTTATTGATAACAAGTTACAATAACTGTAGATTGGCTGAGAGCAGATTTGTCATTGAAACTTAGCATTTGTTTAATGAAACAGGGCCCAGGTTTTTCCTGATTTTCTGGAGAGCTGGGAACCCTAATATATCAAGAGAGTATGCAACAACATCAAGATTGTAAATGGAGAGCTGGAAATGATGTCTGAATTTGTGAGGAGGTGGCAGTGAGGACAGCCCTTTCTTAAAATGGCCCACGCTTCACCCATAATTGAGCGCAGATGTGCTCCGAGGGGTGGCAGTCATTACTAACGTTAAGAAAACGCCCCCACAATTATCTCTCCTAATAGAATCATAGTGTTACCCTTGGCCGTAAGGCTTCTGATATTAAAGACAATTTTTTATATCATGTACATAAATTCAGTTACAGGTACATCAAAAAGGTCATAAAATGACCGAAAAAATACGTTAAACTGGAAGAAATATATTTCATTAACAAGAAAAGGTCAAACTTAAAAGAAATGATGGTCCTATTCAAAAGTTTGGACCCCCATGTATTATAACCCACAGAAGATACATACATGTATATTCTATTCTTGATAGCACTTACACAGTAATGTAGCTCTCGATCGATTGATTGATTGATCAGTGGAAAATAGCTTTCTAGTTTCTAGAAAAACAGAGTTCTTAATTGATTAAATCCATCACACAAACTCTGGTCAATCTCAGAACCCCAAAGGAAGAGAGATAGAGAGGCAGAGAGAGACAGATAGTGATAAAGAGAGAGAGAGAGAGAAAGAGAGAAAGAGAGAGAAAGAGAGATGGAGAGAGAGAGAGAGAGACAGACAGATAGACAGAGGCAGAAAGAGAGAGAGAATCTTTAGAAGACCAAGTTACTTTGCCTCACACAAATCATTGTAAACATAATTACTGCCCTCGTTTTAAGAATAAACACCAAGACTTGGGTGACATTTCAAAACTGCCAAAGGAGGGGGAAAATACGGGAACTTGTAACAACAAGCTCTTTAGTGCCAACCTCTGCTCCAATATATCAAGCTCGTATCACTTAGAGAAATGGAATGATCTCATCCACTTAGCACTGTATACCATAAAGTATGGGGAAGACCTTCAGACAATATTCTTTACCAGGGAGGGGGAGGGGTGTTGTATAAGGAGGCCCTCTATTACAATCTCAGATTTATCAAAATTATTTACTGAGTGTTATATAAGGTTAAACTGTAAACATAGAATTTCACTTGCATTTCATGTACGAGGAAAACAATGTTGCATATGTAAATTAAGAGAGGATATAGAATTTTTTCCCCTCCCTATGAATAGTTCATTACAATTTATTAAACTGAAGGTGTATCTGCTGGGAGCGAGAAGGGCATCTGTAACTCATATATTATGTTAACACAAAACTAAATAGGGCAAATATGAAGCTGACATTGTATTTACGTCTTCTTTACAAAAGATCATCAAAAGGACCAATCCTCCATCTCCTGGCCTTATACATGTGTGTTTAATTTAACCCATTGACAACTAAATCCATTCATTACCATAGGCTTAATACAGGGGCTGGTCGGTTCCCATATGCGATGGGTTAATAATAGCTGGACTAAACATCATACCTAACCCTAAACCTAATATCCTCCACAGCCCCAGCTTAACCCCTATGATCCTATCTTTGACGTTACAAAAGCCTGGAGCAGATGTGGTGGGAGTAACTGTCTGTGAATGTTCTTGGAAGATGGGTACCGCAGAGACTCCATTACTACCACCACCCCCTGACACCACCCCCTGAAATATCTCAGGTGTACTTTTACGTTTATAGTTGCGAATATTATCTGGTTATATTAGGTTAAAATCTAGATGACAACGTGCCTTGAATTTGGTTTGCGGTTACTCAAGACATCAGCCTTTGCCATTTACACATCTTGGAGTTGTGCTCCTTGTTTTTCAGCTCAGGTTACTCTCGACCGTAACGGATACCCGATGCTCTTGGGCATTTGGGATAAATTTTTGGCACTTGCTCTGGAAGCGCTCTGGAAGTGAGGAGTCGGTAATTGATTCCAGAGGAGGTCACTCACGGTGACCGATGGTTTTTATCTTTTAACGGTTCTCAGAAAAGATTGGCAAGATGTGAGCTGGACTCATGCCCAGGCTAGTTGCATTTATGATATTATCTTAGTATCACAAAAAGAAAGAAATCACAGGAAAGCAATAGTTGGACAGAATACAACTTGGACTCAATCCTATGCTAGACATATCTTGAAAAAAAAAGAAAAGGAAATCAACTAGTTTCCATACTGAATTCAGGGAGAATCGCTCTGCAAAGTACAATAATACTACACAATCTGCTTTATGAATAGCAAGGCGTGTTTATCATACATATTCTTTCTGTATATTTAATATTAAATGTCAACATTTTATGTTATATTTCATATATAACAATGATATTCTTGATAAAGGTGAAATAAATCATTTTGTATTCACACATAAGAGGAAGTAAGGAATACTGCCGGCTTTGTGAGAATATAAGGAATGAAAAACAGAAAGGTATAATACATGTGTAGTTCAAATAACTCTTTAATTATCCCAATTGTTCATAACAAATGGCCGTTTCAAACCTACATGAATTCTCTAGACTACAGTATAAGGCATCTGATGAGAGACAGAAGGCAGTAAGTCCTTTTCGCAGACTTGTGCAAACTCCATCAAACTTGGCGAGTGTATAAAACATATCCTTCAAATATCATGTGCGAAATTTACAACCATAGGTTCTTAAACTTCTTTGTAAGAAATGAAAATTTAGCATTGTTTTCATATTCTACAGAGGGAGCTCTCTTTCTTCAAATCAACTGATATAACAGTCAATTTAATTTGAATTAGGTACAAATATTTTGGAGTCAAGAAATTAGATATCTGGAATTTAGCAAATCAAAATTTATTTGTTGGAAGTCAGTTTCCATTTTTTGGTTCTCATTTGGTGGGAGGTTCCTAATAACAGACCTTTTCAATATACCACTGGATTCATGGAACTTCAGGTTATTAGGTCTGTAAAATGGACAAATCATCTTTAAAGAATACAGGATAACGACTTTCTGCCTCTCAGCGGAAGAAAAGTATCTAGGAACCTTTCTCCATGCTCCTGCACGATTTGTGTGTGTTACCATAGTTACAACGACTGCCTTTGATTATTTTTTTAAAGTGCACGATAAGGAAATTCTGAATAATTCAGGATCATAAAACTGGTCAGCAATTTTACACAATTTCCATTAAATGCAACACTTCACATCGTACAAGGTGAAGGCACTAGCGAGTTAGTCCATGATAACTTTTCTTTATACTAAAACATATTTCGAGAAATGTAACAAATAGCTGCTGTAATAAAGTAAAATTTTCTGTATCTTAAAGACTGTAGTAAAAGGGATATCAATTATTTTTCTTTACCAAACAAGCAAGAATTTGTGTTTATAAGGAAAGTATGCAGAGCATTATGTTGTTCTTCGATCTCATTCATTCAATCATTCTAATGTAAAATAAGGGGCATAGATTTCAGAAAAAGAAAGAAAAACAGTAAGAGAAGTACTCTGGAGAGGGAGAAAGGGAAAGAGAAAGGGAGAGGCAAAGAGAGAGAGAGATTTCTCTCTTTTTAAGGAGAAGAGTTGGGAGACTTGTATAATGACTAAGGAAGTGTTTTTGTAAGTATTTTTGTCTGAAAGCATGAGAGACAGACAATGTGGATGAATATTTCATGTCCGTCTGAGCCTGTCATTTATTCCTCTCACATCATTCTACTTATGCATTTAACATCCATATCGGGGGAAAAGAGTGGTGTGAGAGAAAGAATAAACAATGGGAGAGAGGCGGGGGGGGGGGGGGGGGGAGGGATGGGAGGAAGGAGGGAGGAAGGAGGGATGGGAGGAAAGAGGGAGGGAGGGAAAGAGGAAGGGAGAGAGGAAAGGAGGGAAGAAGAAAAGGGAGAGGAGGTAGAGTAGTGATGGGTGGAGAGGGAGGAAGGGAGGTGAGGACAGAGGCAAGGAAGGAGGCAGGGAGAGGAGGGAGACACATAATATGGCAAATTTCATAATCATCAATGATCTATAACTCACCTTTGGTTTAGCAGCCAGGCCAAAGTCAATCAATTTTAAGCTCTGATCTTCATCTAATAGTAGATTTTCCTGTAATCAAGAAAAGAAAGAGAGAAGAAGAAAAAAATTCAATAATTTTGCATAAAAGGAGAGAGTAATACGAAGTGTAATAGATTGGAAAATAAGGAACATTCAATTTAAAGAAATAGACAATTACAACAACAGCAATAAATTGTTTCTAATGGTGGGAGGAGATTGTGATGTACATGAACGAAGATGATAGGGGGAGAGATAGTGCTGCTTGCTTTATAACAAAGATATATCGAAGAACATAAAATAGGAACAAATGAATAAAATTACTTCAACATTCACAGAAACAGGAAAAACAATTCCATCTTAGAGGCGGGTATTAATTTCTCTTTCCTGAGTAGAGTAAGACAATTGGAGCTCCGAGGCAGATGGTTGATCATAATACCGTTTCCCTATCAGTTCTGAGAAGAGATGCCCAGGGATGCTATTAGGATGTGAGAAATAAGATTAGAATAGATCTGGAATTGAAATCATCTTCGAGAAACAGTGTCCGGTTTCCTCCTCAAGAGTTTTATCCTAGTCACACCGCCAAAGCGACTCCACACGAACTGATAACCAACTAAAGCTTGGCCATTCTAAGTAATGTAATGTTTTAATCTTGTCAGTATGAATGGGGTATCATAAGAACTCCACACTAACTTTTTTGGAAGGGGGTACAGATTTAAAGTTTGTATGCATGAGCCCAGTGCAAACATTTTGGGGGTTCAGACAGAGATTTGGGGCACCCATATGTCATGTGCGCCCATCTGCGTCGAGCCCTGTATAAGTTACAGCACTTTCGGTATTTTTCATAGCGACTCTGTTCACATTTCATGTTTACTCCATTGTCATTCTCATATTGGTCTCACCAGTGTGAAAGGGTATTAAAAGGTAGAGCACTTTCAGTATTTTTCATTTCAATTCTGTTTAAGACTTAGAACTTTTATCAAATTGATATTAATGCTCAAGATTGACTGCCTTAAGTCATTGAAAGATATCAATTCTTAGAACTCCCAATAAGATATCATACATGTAGGAAACGGATACTACCTGAGCTGCTGAGAGATAGAAATAGAGATCAACAAGTTCTGAGGCATAGAAAAGTTCTCTTAAATCTTGATAAGGTTCACAAAATATAAAAATCTGACAAAATCTAATCAATAAAGAAAAGTGAAGGTATAACATCTTTTTGTCAGTTTGCTGTTTGAGGGATTTCTTTTCACATATGAAGAACGTAGCTCTCTGCCTCAAGAGTGAGAACAGCTTGAACTAAACAAAAAAAGGTCTTAGCTTTGTGAGAACTTTTATTTAAAAATAAATAAGAATACTTCTTTCTTGCTCTCTCTGTCTCTCTCTTTTTCTCTCTCTCACACACACACATACTTTCTCTCTCTGTCACACAAATGAAAAGCTTGGATACAGAAAAAAAAGCCCCCCCCCCCCCCCTTCCAGACGTCCGTGATTGCAAAACGTACTTTAGAAGACCACAAGGGACATGCAGTAGATGACTAGATATACCATCTGGTATAATAAGTGTGTTAAGTGGATCTATGTTGGGAAGAATATCTACAGGCATCCATCAACTAGCTTCCTTCTGCATACCACTTTCAGAGAGAGAGAGAGCGAGAGAGAGAGAGAGAGAGAGAGAGAGAGAGAGAAGAGAGAGAGAGAGAGAGAGAGAGAGAGAGAGAGAGAGAGAGAGAGAGAAAGAGAGAGAGAGAGGGGGTGGAAGGGGGTTGTAGTATAATCATAGTAGTAAAGAAAGAAGTATCTTTTTTACATGTACATCTCCTCTATTTGATCTCACACTATGTACATACTTCTAATTTGACCTCTGCTTTAATACTGAATACATACAGCACTTCATCATTTTGTAAGAGGACCCTTTACATGATTCAGTACTTTTTATGAGTAATTTTGCCTTTTGTTTCTTTGCTATCACAGGTTTATACAGACCAGGTCCTTCCTACCTGTATTAGAATATTTTTATATATTTTTTTGCTTTTCATTTTTATGTGCACCTATCATTCATCATAATCTTCTTTTGTAAGCTGGTAAGCCAAGCAGGTGACACTGGTTTAAATACAGAAGAATTTGAGCTTTTCTCTTTCTAATTTCCTTCTCAGTGTTCACTTCTATATCAGGGCATAATTTGTAAAAATGGTTATGATGACATTTACAGCATCCCGAGGAGACTCATAAATCATTCCTTAACAGCCTCAATTAGCAGCCGATAATAAAACGCACCTTTTCGCCGTCTAATTACTATGGTGCTCTCCATACAATGAAGCTAGTACTTCGCATAAATTATCAGATTTTCGCTTCACTGCGCATAATTGTCATATTCATTAGCTAATCATAAAATGAGCACTTAGGGAAAATATATCGGAGATGTTTCTAGAGAGCAACAGCACAAATGTAATGAATTCTAATTCATTGAAGATATTGGGAGAGAGAGTATACCACTCAGTTGATTTCATCCAATGAGCCAGAAAAAGAAAAGTATTAAAAGTTGGAGCCCTATACATTGTGTAGGCCTACAATATGAGGCAAACAAAAAAATAACAACAACAAATGTCAACAACAACAACCCAGACACAAATCAGAAACACTGGCATTCTGTATTTCCATGGGTTACTTTTCAGAGAACCTAGACATAGCTATGAAGTGAGTTTTATTTCTTAATAGAAATTTCCACCAACTGACCAATTTTTTTTTAATGGGAATCTCTCTTAAGTTTCTGGGGGTAAAGACAAGTAAACTTCAAGCCCAGTCTAGATATTTTTGTCTTCACTTCTATAAATAATCTGAGAGCTTTGATCAAGACTTGACTGCTCTACGCGTGAAGAGAGAGAGACTGTCCTAAACCCATTGAGAGAACGAGTCTACTAAGCCTACATCAGATGAATGTAAACAAGAAATCTGTGCCTTGAGATTACTAAGTGTGATTAGACATTCCCTCCTCGATGCTAGAAATGTCATAAGGTCACCTTGTCTGATTGCACAAGGGCTATTCCTTTGAGCATTCTCTACCACAGATATATCTTATCCTTAAGTTTTTTCATTGAATTACAAATGCTAAATGGAGAAAAGAGCCTCTGTTATTGTGCACCCTTCCAACAAGCTTACTGGTTTAAGGTACCTTTTGTGCATCCTTCTAATATAGCTTGCTGGTTCAAGGTAGTATTTGTGCACCCTTCCAATATAGCTTGCTGGTTTAAGGTACCATTTGTGCACCCTTCCAATATAGCTTGCTGGTTTGAGGTACCTTTTGTATACCCTTCCAATATAGCTAGCTGGTTTGAGGTACCTTTTGTACACCCTTCCAATATAGCTTGCTGGATTGAGGTATCTTTTGTGCACCCTTCCAATACCGGTATAGCTTGCTGGTTTGAGGTACCTTTTGTGCACCCTTCCAACAAGCTTACTGGTTTAAGGTACCTTTTGTGCATCCTTCCAATATAGCTTGCTGGTTCAAGGTAGCATTTGTGCACCCTTCCAATATAGCTTGCTGGTTTAAGGTACCATTTGTGCACCCTTCCATAAATGCTAACTGGTTTGAGGTACCCCTACTGCCCCATTCTATACATACTTTTTTGCACCCTCTGTGCACCCCATATAGCTTTCGGTTTAATAAAATTTGGAGTGGACTAAAAGATTATTATTATTATTATTATTATTATTATTATTATTATTATATACATGTACAAATGCCTATCAGTTTAAATCCCCATATGTGTACCCCTTGGGTACCCTCGTATGAATGCTTACCGGTTTTAAGTCCCTGTGTGCGTACCCTTCGTTGTGGATGAAGGCCACAGCTGCGATGATTTGACGGAAGAATCCTCTGGCTTCAGCCTCCTTGAGACGATCCTTAGCCACAATGTAATCAAAGAGCTCTCCACCAGGACAGAACTGGAAAGAGAAAAAAGAAAGAACGATCATTAAACAGAGACACAGTTAGATTCATTCAAATATAGATGAAAAAGATTGATGAAATGATAAAGAGATGAATGCAGAGACGATATCAAGTTATTCTTCTCTGGGACAACATTCTGGAGCAAAGACAAAATTAATGAATGGAAATAGAGATGAATGAGACTGATAAACAGATGAATAAAAAGTTGAAGGTATAGTTCTATGGGGAAAAAAGGAAGAGCAGCATACCATAAGAAAATATAGCAAAAGCTGGATAGATGCGTAGATGAAATAGATTGATAAAGAGATATAAAAACAGATAACTAAAACGACAAAGTGACCTTGTTCTTCTCTGGGAACAATAACACGGATGCAAGATACGCTGAGAACATCAGAAACTAAAACATCTGCAAACTCGTCCCAAGTACGACGTCTCTGTATGAATAATATAATAATCGCCCCCACTTTCCTGTTTCACAATCGTACTCACAAACCATCTCAAGTACATGTTTGTAAAAATCTTTCTGAGATGCACCTCCCTAGATATGAAGAGTTTGAACAAATATCATAAACACCCACACTCTCCTACATAGTATTACACAAGAGAACTATTAATACAAACCAGGAAGTATTGACCTGGGGGGTATTTCACAAAGCCTTTTTTCAATGACAAATGACACAAATCAGTGACAAAACTGACAATAACCAATCAGAAGCAAGGATTTCAGTAGCTTATAACAAAAACTGTCATTTGTCACTGATGACAAGTTCTGTGAAACGCCCCACTGGACATAATAAAAACACTTCAGGTTCTGAAACACAATTAGGTTATTGCTGCCATATCAATTATACAAGAATAAATTGGAATCGTATAATTCTTTCTGCTTGCCATAACCTTGCACAGAACAACGTCAACGAACAATGTCATGAGAGCTAACACGTGCAAACACCCATGACAGCCAGCCAGCGACAAGACCGTAAATTAGATTGCAATAACTTCATCTCATTATGCTTTGTCAGAGCAATGAAATATTCATGCCAGCATTTAATGGACAGAAAGTGAATTACTCCTGTTTGCAATTCAGAGGGACGAGATGAAAGACCAGTCAGAGAAACAAATTAAGCAGGAGCAAGCGGCGTCAACGATGCAATTTTCTGCCGAGAAAAGTACACATGAAATTGAAGTCATCCATCACACGGGGGTATCCCTTGGGCAGGTTGTCTTGTAATTACACGATATATATACCATGCTCAACAGCGTAGCTAGAGTCTACCCAGGAAAGTGTTTGCAGCATACCTGCCAACCTTACAAAGCAAAAATTAGGAATAGAGTCTCATTCTGTTATGCTTTCACGCATATTTTTTTCAGAAAATGTGGGGAATAGGGTTTTTGTACCACTAGTTTGAACTTGCGGCAGAAAATTAGGAACCATTTATCCAAAAATAGGATTGGTTGGCAGCTGTGTTGCAGGTACAAACCCATGTTAATCACAAGACATAACAAAGGGTCTGGATTACAGAGGCATTAGACTAACTGACAGAGCTAGGCACTGTACCATTATGAAGCTTAATGTTGAGGCTAGACTCAAGGGATGCTGTATTTTAAGTGTCAATTTAGAGTTTGATCTTACAGACATTAACCGATTAGGTAGGTTCAATATGAGACATAGAGAGATACATTAACTACTAACTAGATAGACTAGATAGACAGATGGAAACATTAAAATATTGATCAATAGACACATCGAAAGATGAATATAGAAAAATATAGACAGAAGCTTAAAGGTAATACAAAGTTTTGGAAAAATTTGGAAATTGGGTGGATAGTGATTGTTTACAATTTTGATATATTTGGATGCCCCTGTGGATGTATTATAAGCAATAGAAAATTTAGCCCCTAAAGTACTTTTGCTTTCGAGAAAAATTGAATATAAGAATTTACCGGTGCTCCCGATAAATTTTGATAAATTTCAAATAGCGCCTACGGCCGTACAATGGTAGCTGCGACCATGAAAATTTCAGAATATGTAGTTGTGATATATAATTTCCGAACAGGAACAACTAATCGGTAGATTTTAGTCAAGAATATTCTTGTATACTTTGATTTATATCTTGACCTTGAGAGGGAGCTATACAACGTAAATAGTTTATCATTTACAATTTCATAACTTTAGACTCGATTTCAACCGCGACAACGATCACTGAATATTGTAGGACCGCATATGCGTCCAATATGCTCATTTGAACCAAATTCATGACCCCATACCAAAACTTTGTATTACCTTTAAACTGAAAAACATAATAATTACTGTCACATCCAGTTGTGTTATCAAGTCTGTATTTCAAATGAAAGAACTTCATGACGTATATACCAGGGTCACGTTTCACAAAACTCGTCCTCATTGACAAATGACAGTTTTTGTTATAAGCTAGTAAAATCCTCGCTTCTGATTGGTTATCAGCAAATTTGTCACTGATTTTTGTCATATTGAAAAAAGGCTTTGTGAAACAGGTCCCAGATTCCCTTCAGACTCACAATAGTTCACAATCAAGTTCAGACTTGTTTATATATATATATATATATATATATATATATATATATATTACAGATATATGGTCAACATAATATACAATGAATTGGATTCATATTTCAACAGTATGCATATACTAAGCAATTTTTATCTGAATGTCTTCTCTTTCATAATTTCTTAAAACGCACAGCTATACTTCATCTCTGCTCATCATAACCCTGACAAAATATATTCCAAGATGCAAAGCTGCACGATGAGATGATATATCCCTACTTGGAACCAGGTGAGTATTAATTTCCTGAAAGATATGTAAGCAATAAATCTATCTCATTCAAACCACATCAGTTAAGAGAGGATAAATCAATTCTATTGCATGCTTCCAGCGTTTCATTCTTATCAGATTAAGAGAAAGAGCTAAATTTTCTTTGTAACATGTGACTACATATATAATCATAATATATCATGCGGCTTTGCATCTTAAAAGATATGACAGGGCAAGGATGAGCTGAGATAATAGACAGGCTCTATGTTTTTCCAGGAATTATCAAAAGGAATCATGAGAGAGATGATACAGAGATGGTTCATACGCATTCTGATCCCATGACGTCTGAATAGGAGAAATAAACAGAGCCATTTCATTACTGGGTGGGACTAATCACCTCCACCATGTGTTTCAATCGTAATGATAATAATAGCTCCAATTCAGAGATAGCAATAGTCTAAGCTCCGGGCCTGGTCAATTTCTTAAAGAAACAGCGATCCCACATTTGCTACGGTAACACCTGATTGCGCTTCATTTTGTCAACAATATTGCGATAGTGTTAGGGTTGATATTGATATAACAATATGTTAGATCTGAGGATAAGTAATGTATTGTGTGATGTTTGAATAATTTGAGGAGAGACGAGAAGAGAGATGGGGTGAAGAAAAGGAAAGAGAACTGAGAGAGAGAGAGAGAGAGAGAGAGAGAGAGAGAGAGAGAGAGAGAGAGAGGGGGGGGGGTTTGATATTGATATAACATTATGTTAGATCTGAGGATAAGTAATGTATTGTTTTATAATTGAATAATTTGAGGAGAGACGAGAAGAGAGATGGGGTGAAGAAAAGGAAAGAGAACCGAGAGAGAGAGAGAGAGAGGAAAGAGAGAGAGAGAGAGAGAGAGAGAGAGAGGGGGGGGGGAGGGGTAGAGGGGAAGGAAAGGGGGAGAAGGAGACAGAGATGGGGAAAGAGGGAAACAGAGGTAGGAGAGGGAGAGTCAAAAACAAAAGTAATGTATTGTGTGATAATTGATTAACTTTAGGAGACAAAAAGAGAGATGGGGTGAAGAAAAGGAAAGAGAACTGAGAAGAGAAGAGAAGAGAGAGAGAGAGAGAGAGAGAAGGTATGAGGAAGAAGAGAGAAAGAGAGAGGAAGAAAGAGAGAGAGAGAGAGAAGGTATGAAGAAAAAGAGAGTAAGAAACAGAGACCTAGATACAGAGCAAGACTACGTGCAGACGAAGAAGCAGTGATTTCATTAATAGTCAGAAAAGTTTGCCACTTCTCCGTGAATAGAATACTGCTGAAAACCAATGAAGTAGGCGACACTTCAGTAATTCCTAAAGTGCATTTTCTCTCTCCCTCTCTTCCTCTCCACCCACACACAGTTCAAAGGTAGATCTCCGCTGAGGCCTCAGAATGTCAAATCTCTTTGAAAAGGACGGAGGAAAAAAATCCTTCAAAACAAACCCATAGCTAGAGAAGATAATCACTTTGATCCAATGATTGCTAGACTCATTTTGTTCCAAGAAAAATCAATTTGGATTGTTTGAGGTGGAAGAAACGAAGCTTTCTTGCGTAAAATAAGTCAGCATCACCCTGGGAAACCCACACTGATTTGATTGTGTGGGGCTTGTCTGGCAGAACAAATACCATATTCAAGATTACTGAATTCAATCTGTAATATGAAAAGATGACTGGTGATTATGAAGAGTTGAATTTTTATTTTTGTTTAAATGCTGGAAGGGTACATGAATGAACAAAAATAGAATCTGATGATTTTTTGTTATAGTTTCAAGTAAATTATTGTTGGTATAAACAAGATAATGTTTTTTAATTGAATTAAATGGTTTATTGGAAATTTTATTGGAAATTTTATTGAGTTAATTGAAAGCACATGAAATACTGTAAAACAATTATTACATAATGATTGCCAGAAAAAATGTAAAGATAAACTAAATAAGATATTATATTATGACAAAAACTATGAACGGCTAACACTATTCTGAAAGTTAACACATATATCATGTGATATCGTTTTGGGAAATACAAAAGGACAAATTATAAACACAGGGTAAAACTTTTACTATTTCAGGAATTACTTCCAATTCTTTACAAATAAAATAATACCAAAATCAATTTGAGTGAGACCTTTAGAAGTAGCACAGGTCAAATATTAATTGAATTTTGAATGACGTTAAAAGTGGTTATCCAAGTTTGTTTGTTTTTTAAAACTACACTAAAGTGACCCACATATTCCTGCCCCCTCTGTGTAATTCAACGTGTTTCTCTGAAGCTCAGCTGGAATTTTGAAATATCAACCCTCCTCATATCCTGCCGACAAACAATCTTGGCTCATGTCACCATGACGACCACTACATCCTCCAATACAGGAATTCCTCCCCCAAAACGGTCAAAATCATCCCAAACACTTGCTATCTGCCAACAATCTGAAAACGAGGGGAGGAGTTTGAACGTACAAGAAATACCGAAAACTTACCCTACATCACGAGATAGGGCAGAATATAAACCAGAAAATAAGCCAATTTAATCAATCTACTTCGATAGAGAACGCCCAAGGGGAATTGCACCCTTGAACACCTGCATCTAAAACCTGTGTAATGCAATTTTCCATGAATTTTGATAAAAACACATCAATATAGAATATTGGTTTCCCTGGAATCTTACGTCTTGAATCTTAAAATAAAATATGAATTTAAAGAACGATATTAAAAAGGGGGAAGTAGAGAGTGACAAACACATGCACGAAACTGAAGATAATAAGAGATAGGAGATGGGTGGAGAACTAGAAAGTGCCTTGAAATAACATAAAAAGATAAAAAGATAACAACAATAAATAGTAACAGGAATTTGAGCACTGCAATGTGACGTCATGGAAGATCAGTAGAGATATTGAGACAGGATATGAGCGAGAGAAAGGAGAGGGGGGGGGGGGGGGGAGGGGAGAATATCGAGCAAGAAAACTGTTGATAAAAGGAGTGAAAGGTATATGTACTTTCTGCATGCCTGCATTTATCAACAACAAAATAGCCCAAACAATGCTTAAGGCAAGATCAAAAAACTTCTAAAAAGATGGAAACTATAAAAAGGTCCAAATGTAATGAAAAAGTAAAAAGTTGAAGAAGCACTTACCTCTATGACCATGAAGATCTTGTTCTTTGTTTCTACAACCTCATAGAGTGTACAGATATGCTGATGAACTAGCTCCTTCATGGCTTTGATTTCTGTCTTAACTCTGGGCAGGTCATCCTGGGGAACGAACGAAAGAAACGGTACGAGTGATGAATAACAGAGATGAGCAAGAGAGAGAGAAGGAAAGAGGGTGGAATTGAAAGAGAAAGAGAGAGAGAGAGAGACGGTGGAATTGAAAGAGAAAGAGACACAGAGACAGAGACGGTGGAATTGAAAGAGAAAGAAGAGAGAGAGAGAGGGAGAGAACAGATAGAGGGTGGAATTGAAAAAGAAGTAGAGACAGAGACAGAGACATGCAGAGAGAGAAAGACAGACAGAACCATACATACATAAAAAGAGAAGAATAGAGTAAAAGAAAGAGAGATAGAAATATATATTTAAAGACAAAGGATGAATACATGTAGAAGGAGAGGCTAAAGTGAGGGAACTACTGCAATTATTGTTGGCGACACTGGCACATGACATTTAAGAAGAGCAGTTCAATTAACAATCTTTGCTTCCTAATGGGGCATTATCAATCAAACATTCCAGGAAAAGTCCCTTAAAACCCCTACCAAATTTTAGTTGGACATAAATAGATCCTTCTTTTTTTGTGAATGTGGCATACTAGCCTAGCCTAGATCATGGACTTGAATTAAAATGGCTTAAATATGGAGGACATGCAACGACCATTGGGTGTTTGTAAACACGACCCAGCCCACACAATTCATGTCTAGAGGAAGAAGAAGAAGGAAAAAACACCCCAAAACACTTAAAGATGCACTTATTCTTCAGCCATTGTGTGGGAGGGTGAGGTTTTAATGATGCTTGAGTGAACTTTTATAAGTGCCATGAATTATATGTTTATCATTGAGGCTATTTCTGGTGTAAGAGCTTTTTGAGAACTTAGGGCGGAGGAAGAAATCTTTATATTAAAATATAAGAAAAGACTAGAAATAAAAGAACGCAATCAAAAGTACCATAATCTTTTGGTTTATAAATTCAAGATCACATATTGTTACAAAATCAAAAGAAGAAAGAAAAAAAAAAGGAAATTGCACATCAATAAAAAAAAAAAAAGATTTTCTTAAATTGCAGGTTGATGTACACAGTTCATCTGGTTGTTTGTTCAAAGTATGTGTACACAAGAACTAAATGACTTCCTATCGGAACTAATACATTGATAAACCTTTGGTACTTGGGAGATATATCTCCTTGTATTACAAACAGAACATATTCAAAGATACCATAAACTTTTTTATTGTAACGTTAATCCTTAAAATCAATGCCCTATGATTTATTTACATTACATGACTGTTTGAGATCAAAGGTTGCATCATATCTCAAAAGAAAATGAACAGTAACTGAAATGAAAGCATGTCTAATATATACATGTAGCTTCATATTGTACTACCTGGATCAAAAGTTTCAAGTGTGCATTGTATCTTAAAGTTCACATGTGCCATGAGATATTGAAATCAAATATTGGTAGTTCTACTCCAGAAAGGAAATAGTAGTCTATATCAAGTAGTTAAAATCTAAACATCTCAAAAATGTTTTACAGTTATGATTACCCCTGTGGTTTGATTCATGCATTCATTCATACAATATGTGCACCATCTCCACTCCCAGAGGAGACTCTTACCTTACCATCATCTATTAAGTGCCATAAGGGAATTACCTCTAGATGTAAAGGCAGTATGAACCTTCTCCTGCCTCTCAAATGACAATATGGACATCACCACGGCAGAGAGAGCATAAAGCTCTTAGGCATTGTAACAGGTCCCATTCTCTCCTGGGTATGGAGCGGCACTTTTAGATTAATTTCTTGCCAAAGGTCAATAGGGTCACAACTGGGAATTGAACCTGTATCATTTAATCGACAGTCTAACAAGTCATCCACGCTAGACCAGACACTTTGAATCATTAATGACGAAGCTGTAAACTAAATAAAAACGTCTCTCCATCAAAGGGTAAAGGAGCGTGGGAGGAGAACCGTTCTGCCCATGCTTAGACCGAACCCTTCAACATCTAGTTTTAAAAATAGATAAAGAAGTCCACTCTACAGGAAGAGCACAGGCTCTTCTGTAAGATCTATACACTCAAGAAGCGTCTAATTAAAAACACCTCTTCATCTAGTACCCCACTCTTACTCTGCCTCGGTTTCTCTTCCTTCAACACTCTCCATACTCTCTCTCTATCTGTCTCTGTCTCTCTGTCTCTCTCTGTCTGTCTCTCTGTCTGTCTCTCTCTCTGTCTGTCTCTCTCTGTCTGTGTCTGTCTGTGTCTGTCTGTGTCTGTCTCCTCTCTCTCTGTCTCTCTCTCTCGTCTCTCTCTTTCTCTCTCTCCTCCTATGTCCTGTTCCTCTTCCTTCAACACTCTCCATACTCTCTCTCTCTCTCTCTCTCTCTGTCTGTCTCTCTCTGTCTGTGTCTGTCTCTGTCTGTCTCCGCTCTCTCTCTCTCTCTCTCTCTCTCTCTCTCTTTCTCTCGTCTCTCTCCTCCTATGTCCTGTTCTCCTCCTCCTATCTCTCTTCTGTCTCCGTCTCCTCCTCAAGGAGTATCCCATCCATCATTCAGAGGAAGATGTTGTCACAGGGGGAGAGCGCCCAATCAAAGTCTTGTCAATCGACTAGCCTTGCTGCATTCACACTCACGCGAGTAGGATCTTAGTGTTTTTAACGTGGGAGTGTTAATATCTTACCCCTAAGGCATGTTTGTCCATGATCTTGATGGCTACCTTCTGCCCACTTAGAAGATGAGTGGCCAGCTTCACCTTCGCAAAACCACCTAATGAATGGACAAGAAAAAAGACAAATATTCATAAATATTAAATTATATACCACTTTGAATTAGGCAGTCTCCATCTCCATCAGTTATTACCTTCAGAAAGGCCTTAAAAACACATCTTTTTCGCAGTTTGTAATTGTAAGACTCGTTCACTGTACTTTTCATTCACTGTAAGCGCTTTGGGCCTTATGGGAAAAGCATGATATAAGTAATAATAATAATAATAATCATCTATATAAAGAGATGCTACATGATGTGGTCCAGATGGAACTATAACAGAAAACTCAACCCAACCATCCTAACCCTAGAGATTTAGTATTTATATCACTTGCGTGTATTTGATAGTTACTAGTTATCTAGTAAAGAAATGTTCATGGCCAAAAGGATGTTAACTTTGTGTTAAAGTATACAAGTTAACACCCTTCTGCCTCTAAACAGACTATATAATGGTATACCTCAGGAAAGCAATATATGTTAGGAATGGCATTCAAGAAGTGTTTCTAGTAACATAGTTTGTTTGCTCTTCCATGGACAGGGTCGTAATGGTAATAAATTCTTTAAAGACATTGATGTATTTCCTATTCTTAGGTAACTAGTCAAAGAACACTCAATGATGTTGCAACATATCATAAATCTCCATTAATGGTCATCTGAAACTATATGTTCATTAATTTGTTATTATACACACAAAAATGACATCATTAAACCTGTTTACAACAAAAGTGAAAGAAGACAGATGAGGTAGCCAAGAAACTGAATTTGAATAATACTTGTAGACAGTGAAACTGAGTTGTACTTGGAAGGTGATTAACTATCTATTGTCCAGTGCCTTTTGTACGTCACAATCTTGATGAGGGTTTGGAAAACAAAATTATACTAAATTACCGAAAGCAAGAAAGGAAAACAAGAAAGGCAATGAGAGAGTGTTAGGAGATGAGAAGAGATAGCTAATTAGAGTTGGTCTGTAACTCAACTGAAATTAATTTCTTTTAAAAATACAAATATGAATAACATTGTATTCTAATAGGAGACTAATGCAGGTCTATCAGCAAGTTTATTAGCTGGTAAAAGAGTGAAATTAAAATTCTTAATCTCTATCTTCTTTACCTATTTTCTTCACAATACAATTAAGCCAGCGAGGGAAACATTGAGGCCCAACGGTATCATATTGTATTTTTGTAATGCAAATGCACGAGGGATACACACATAATGAATTAATCTTATTCCCCATTGTTCATTATTAAATCATGAAATTGAAATGAGAGCTCATTTTGCCACTCTCTGGTGTCGTTTCTTTCATTATTCCATTTCCAAAGACTACATTCAGATCACTAACTGTTTAAAGGTATCTAGGGAGTACTTGTTAACCATGTCATGAATAAAGGCATGGGAATAGAGCTGGACTGGTCATTCACACTAGAGAAATCTAATCAAACAAACAATGTATTATGAAGAAATGTAAAGTGAAAGGGGTGTAAAGCAAAAGGGGTATGAAGACAGAGAGAGAGCGAGGGAAGGAGATAACGAGAAAGAGAGAGAGAGAGAGAGAGAGAGAGAGAAGGAGGAAAGAAGGGAGGGAGATGAAGGGAGGGAGAGAGAGAGAGAGAGAGAGAGATAGAGATAGAGAAGGAGGAAAGAAGGGAGGGAGATGAAGGAAGGGAGAGAGATGAAGGGAGGGAGAGAGAAAGAGAGAGAGAGAGAGAGAGAGAGGGGGGATCAAACCTAGAAAGAGAGACTGATTGAGCAAAATGAGGCCACAATGATACCTAATCACTGATACCTAATCACTGATAATGAGGATGATATGAGGCTATATAGACAGTTTGAGCGAGTTTGTTATTCGTCGCATCATGAGTTTGGCTTCATTAATAATTCTCTAGATTCTGAATTTCATGAGGGAGACATCGTCGTTGAGGTATGCGATGCATCACAAAAAGGCCTCAAAAGGGTGATACGCCGATGTGGTCAAAAAACAAAAAACAGCGACATCAATCGTAACCTGACCTATATTCACAGATATGAAATCAATTCATCCATCAAATTTTATTTATCAGTTTACTGATGCAGTGAAAAACAACTCGCCACTACCCCAAGCCACGATCTTGTAGCTCAACATGTTCCTTTTCATATCTGTGTATTTAATGCAATCATTTTATTGCTTTTATTGAAATCCAATGGATGAGATACATACTTTGCTGACAGCATCACTGCCATGTGGGACAGGCGGGAAACATTATTGATTTCAAATTGATATAACAAGAAGCAAACATGAATTGTTTACAACAATAACACAAACCCTAATTTTCATTTGTTCATTTAACAGTTTACATCGCAGCCCTAGAACACTTTGAATATCAAACAGCGAAAGCACTACTTTCATTTCTTTAAGATGGGATTTTCATTGAATTAACATTGTACGTATATCACTCTTTACAAGCTGGAGTTCTATTAAGATTTAAAGACGTAAAGTTCTGCTTTCCAGTTCTGCTTAAGAGCATCCTCCCCCCCCCCCCCCCACCCCCTTTTCTAATTTCTGCTTGGAGTAACACTTACCTGACCCGATGGTCTCCTTCAGATGGTATCTGTGTTTGATCTCATTCCAGTCGCTGTCCATGGCGGTCTGTCGCACGCCGTTCAGCGCTATTTCAGGCGGCTTCAATCTGAGATTATAGAAGATAAATAACAGAGTTATTATTAGTAATGCACAGCTAAAAGTAATATACATGCTATCATGAAGCTGAGGTTATCAGCATGAAATATCATCTGCTCAGAGGCAGAAGGATGTTAACTCTGTGTTTAGGTATATAAGTTAATATCTTTATTGCTCTAAATGAATGAGATAGGGATTTAGATTCATTGTGTGTAGAGGGTAAAAAATGTGGAATATGACCTTCACTGGCATTGCATGACAAATGTAGAACATCAGACAAGCCAAGTATATTCAAAATAGATATACCAGTATGGTAAGATAAATTACAATACAAGAATGGACAGACAGGTTCATACTTCTACTAAGGAGAGAGAGGAGAAGAGAAGAGAGGAGAAGAGAGGAGAGGAGAAAGATTGAGAGGGAGAGATGAGAGAGGAGAGGGAGACAGAAGGAGGTGGAGTGAGGGGGAGGAGAGAGGGGGAGAGAGAACTGGAGACAAAAGAAGAGAGAAAGAGAGAGAAAGAGAGAGAGAGAGAGAAAGAGAGAGAAAGAGAGAGAGAAAGAGAGAGAGAGAGAGAGAGAGAAAGACAGACAGAGAGAGAGAGAGAGAGAGAACTAGAAAAAGAGAAACAATATAGATAGAGAGCATGGAAGCTATACAGGATTACTGTTGTCTAATGCAACATTTTTCCAATTGAACTTGTTTGGAAAATGATTCAGCAATACATGTCCTAACCTTAACTCAATGAATGAAAAAATCAAGGGTGATGTCTTTTTATCTAAAGGTCTACCAACCTTTCTTGTTGTCATAGCATAATACATCAATAACAAAATATCAGAATGGAATTCAATTTTGGGGGTAAAAGGAGTGATATCAAAGATGATGAGTTGTTATATGCAGGTTGTTTTGATTCACATACAATTTTTGATCACAATCTGCCTAGAGCTACTCTATACCTGGACCACATTACAGAGGCTTGACGTCAAACCTTTTAGAATCAATCGAGCAAGAATGAATGAATGAATAAATGCAGAATCACTCATACATAAAGAATGCTTTTAAACTTCACACACCCTTGACATCGAGACACACAAAACATATGCATTCATCCAGTTTGCTTCACCTTAGACCCACCTCAATAAAAGTAACTAGAGAACCGAAAGGAAACCTGTTATGGTTTATCGGTCTGAGAGTTTGATTGAGGTGGATCTTGTACGTCATGACATTGTGGTACTTGTGGGTGGGACTATATGAGAAATGCTTCTCTATTGATATTGCACACTGAGATAAGAAAATATATTTTCTAAGTTGTTTGCTTCTTGCAACCTTTCTTGCAACCTTTCATGCTTGTTAAGACCTTTATGGTTATGACCTCACAAGTGCATTGGAGTGGAAATGTATGACACGTGGAATCACATCATGAATGGTTATTTATCGTCATGACAACCATATCATAATGTGAATGTCATCATATGAAACAAACACTTGTAGTAGAGACCGGAAATTAAGCTTGTTCTTTGCTAATTAGTCTTTTGTAAAATGATTTGATAACGATCAATATGAAACTAAAGAGCTGTGTCAATTCTATACAAAGACGTAAGTACATGTAAGTACGTACCTGTAAGTTGTTATATTGACAAAAAATCATTGATTTGGAGCCAATTAAGGGCGTTAGCTGATATAAATTGGTGGTGAATTAACACACTTTTGGCTCTGGACAGACAAAATGTTAAACTAATAGTATACATTGCAGAAGATATTCAATTCTGTATATCTTTATCTTTCTCTTTCCTAATATCAGATTATTACTTCTCAAAAAAAAAAAAAAAAAAAATATTTCTGTTCATTCCCTTTCTTCTTACTTGTAACAGTCATAAAAAGGGAATACTGTCTCCTAATAAAGAATGATAATTGTGATATTAGCAAAGTATTAACTACATGATTGTACTACGTCATTCTGGAGTTGACTGGTTTCATTTAATCTCAGGATTATGTTTTCTTAGCTATTGCGTGAGGGTTGATTTCTGTAATAAACAAACATTTTCAGAAACTCCTCACGATGGTCAAACAGCTAAAACTTTCAGGAATTAAAAATGTCATTATACTATAATAATGTCACAGCATTTCCATTTATTTTTTAAATAAAATTCCAAATTTGTAATAGTTTCCGGCTATATGGTTAGACCGTATGTGTATATTTCCACACTATAACCTTGTGCACTCCACATATTTCTTATGTTACATGTGTTACAAAAGTTTAAGTTACATTTTTAATAGAAAAAAAAATAGATCAGTAAGACATAAGATAATCTGAGCTGCAGCGAACCAATTGGATTAGCTATTTGGGAATCTCCTTTCAAGGACTACCAGCTGTCGGCACTTATCTGTCGATACCTGAACTGGCTATTTATCACAATTGCCCAATATATACCCCCCCCCCCCCCAATAATAATAATAATAATAAAATAAAAAACTGTTGTCCTGTATAAGGGCCCTTAGAGAGCATCGACTGTAACATAATATGTTAATGGTAGTAACATAAGAATATGTTAATGGTAGTAACATAACACCACATGACGTTTGTCTTGTTCCATACTTAAACACACTGATTACAACGATCTTGGTACTAATTACATACGACATAGACTCTGGCCTTAAATTACTCGGGTTAGTATTCAAAGGGTTAATGGCAAGCTTACAACAGGACATCATTAACACTGTATCCTAATTAGGGCACTCTGAATCCCCAAAGTCTTTGCAGTTTTTCCTCCTACGTTTCATGCAATATTGGAACTAGTGAAATAGTAAAATATCACATGAACGTTCATCCCAATCATTTATGCTATGCAAGTTCCAGTTAAACAACTATAATCAATAGCTTATATTCATGATGTAATGAATATTGTAATTGTTTTGAATGATTTATAGTGATATATTGGACTGACGTCATTGATCTCACTTAAACCATAAACATCACACAGTTTTTCAGAAACTTTTTTTAATAATAAATATATTTAAATCTATTCATCTGAATATTCCAATCTTTTTTTAATTCCTGCATTAGTGGTTAAAATGTGCATAATAATACAAACAAAATTCAAACGTAAGATAGGATCATTGGATGTATGGTCAATTATTAATTATGTTAATCTTTCAAAAACATTGTGTTTACAAATTTCAATCCAGTGGATTAAGCAATTTCTCTCTCTCAATTAAATGTGTTGATCCATTTAATCCCATACAACACTGTATTCCAGATAATTGGACTGACGTCATTGATCGCACTTAAACCATAAACATCACGCAGTTTCTCAGAAACTTGACACTTTGGTCAAAAGCCTTAATTAATGATGTCTCTAGGCATGACAGCAGAGGATCTTTATCAAGCAGCTAGCCTAAAGATGAAGATGAAGTGTAATAAATAACAAAATTACACTTGGATAAAAGCAGCTTATGAGTGGAATAGCTGATGCACTCATATTAAGATAAAGATAACTCACAGTTACAAATTTCCCCTTTATTTTTTATCATCAATCATTTCCAATGTCTAAAATATTGTTATGTGGGTATTTTAGATCTTCTAATGAACAATAAATCATTAATTTACAAGACACCATAGGCCTGTCCTCATCAGCTCGAGTTTGCCAAATAACCCACTATTATTTTTAACTATCGATCGCATATTAACCAGTTAAATTGTGGGATAATTGGTCAAGAAAATATTTTTAGAAATAGCAGGCTAATTTTCGCCTGTCAAGGCTAGTTTGTGATGAGCGTATTGGTCTGGTGAAGATGCAGTTTCAAGCTTCAGGATAATATCCCGTTATAACAGGTTATTTGGCAAACTAGAGCTGATGAAAACAGGCCTACTGACACTCGAGAAAAATTTGACTGCTGATCAGGAGGTGCTCATGAAATGGGGATAATTACAAAACAGGTCATCAAGCTAACAGCTAATTAAAACAGCAGAATAAACTTAATTAGTGAGGGGGATGCTTTAAAAATGGAAGTTGGAGTTCATTAACATGTACTGAAATAGAACAAGATATTGGAATACACGTACGCATTCATTCTTGGTGATCTCATATACTGTATGTATAGTACATAGTGAACACCCTTCTCACTCACATTGAAAAATTAGCTTTGAAAACAAGCATTTACATATTGCCAAATGGGGAAACCTGCATTTCAGTTTAATAGAAATTATAAAAACAACTTGAAATACTCACAATATTTGTCCACGCATGACTGTATTTTGTATTGCACTAATCTGATCCAACTTTGTTTCTTCAAATGTCACCAGGAATATCAACCAAGAGCTTCTAATTGAGCATTATTCAGCTCTTATTGCAACAGTTTCAACAATATATTGCTTTAAAAGTCAGAGAACATTCATCGACATTAGAGTATTGCTTCTATGAGATGAAAATGATATTGCTCATATCTTTTGTTCACTTTATATCAATGAAAAGATGTATTCAGTCAAATCCGCACTAGTTACTAGACGCGTCACTTATGAGACAAAATAGAAACGCAAGATAAAGTTCCAATTTATTCTCTATGTGAAATTTCGTGTAGAAATGGAAAGATAAGTAGCTTATCCTCCTCTGTACTCAGCTATAATCAAGACACGGCCGTTTTCCACTTGCAAGTAAAAAGCGAAAAGTTAATTCAGTCATCAAAATAAGAGCTCGCTTTGTGGCCAATTTGTGAAGAATGAAAATCCAGATGACATTCCTAAGCTTTTATCAAGAGAAGAGCGCTGGGATCCCTCGCTCCATTTAAGAACCTCACTTCTCGACTAATGAGAGAGAAGAGCAATCTAAATTCACGAGGAGATATGCCTCACCGATGAAAGTATTGAGCTAGGTCGTCGACGCTGCAGGTCTCTCGTGCGTTCCCTCGTTTGTACACAGAACATATGACTACCGATGAGCAGCGCTGCAAGCTTATAAACAATACTCACTGGATTTGACTAGTCTCATAACCAGTCTCTGATGATTCAAAGTTATGGCTTCATGTGAAGCAAATGTACTTGGTTTTTGGAAGCATTGTGTAACTACTGATGTCATTTATAAACTTCATGGTGTTTTCTAAAAGCTATAATTTCGATTTTTTAAGCTTGTGGCTAACTTTTGAAAATGCCAAATCATTGTCATTGCATTTCATACCGGTATACCACTACATCCTAACAGGGAAATACCCATGAAATTAATGTAGAAGTCATCTAACTTACTTAAGCAATATCTTTGTCATGTTAATAAATAAATGGTGACATTTACTTTCAGTTTGATGATGACTTTGTACTTCCTATATATAAATGTAATTCATAATAAATATTCATTCGTCCAAGAGCACACACACACAAATGTTGAAATTGATATAAAATGCATGTAATAAATATTAATTTCCGGAAGACCCTTGTTTTATTCAAGGAAGATTATTCCCACGGGCCTTTTTAATAAAATTACCGCTTTATATTTTTAATCAATAAAAAATGGGTCTGCGATTCAGACTACCAAAAGTAACGATGCATCATATTTCTTCTACTTCGATTCATCTCAATAAAAGAGAGTAGGTTTTGCGTGATGATTATGATGGATCTGCTATAAAGCTAGGATTAGGAGGAATAAATTATCAGGTAAAATACAATGTATGACTACCCCCACCCCCCTTCCACACCTTTGGATATGAAGTTCTTTATATTCATGATTTAGAATCATTATACACAACCAACGGTAAGCAGATTTGGGCAATTTGCCAGCACCGTTTGTTTGCCTCTGCCCACGTTATTCCATAAATGTAAACACAACTGTTCTGACAGTGACCTTTTTATCACTTTTGAAATAGTATAATGACACAGTTCCAGCCAAGATCCTACCGGATTGTCATTTTGACTCTGGCTATACCTAGCACCAAAGTATTCAGGATTAATGATATTGTTTGACTTTTATCCAAGTCTCTGTTTTGTTTACAGTGGACAAAGTGATCAAGGGGTTTGGATTTGTAGACTACCAAGTTTCTTAGTTCGGGACTCCCTGTTGGCACTTGAACTACGTGCACATGCGACAGTCGTCAGTCAGACGCCCAGTCAAGAGCTAGAGGTAGTCAACCGCCAGACGTTTACAACTATGTACATGTTGTGACCTCACGTGCTGTGACAATTTTAATCTCTCTGATTCCTTCTCATCTTCTATTTCTCCTCCTCAGCTATGGGTTACATACTCACACACATCTGCAATATGTTGAGAGCCAGAACGATGTCAACTCATTCATATATCTTAACACAGAGTTAACGCCCTTCTGGCTCTTAACAGAAGAAAGTTGTAAGCATGAATGCTAAATACCGTCATTGTGATATTCTAATCTTGCTCTAGCAAGCTAATTCCGAAACAAAAGAGCATTCTTAATGAGCCCCACTAACTCTCCATGTCAGTTGAATTGAATATCAATCCTATTGCTTGGATGTACAACCAGGTTTACTGAACATTTTTGAAGGGGAAGTCCACCCTGATATTTAATTGGTTTTAATACATGTAGTAACAGGTCAGTGGAAGTTTAAGCAAATTCTGATTGAAAATAAGAGTAATAAAGTTTTGTACTTGTGATCAAAATCAAACAGAAATTGGCTAACTCTGTGACATATCTTGCGAGCTCCCCTCCCATTTACTCAACCTTTCACTGACCTGTTCCTCTCATTTTTCTGCTTCTATTAAAATATCAGGGTTGACTTCCCTTTTAAAGAATGAAAGGGTGATAAGAACATTGACAAGAAAATCATCAATGTGGTTGTTGTGGTGTCAGGGTTATAAAGATGTAAATCTCATGCAAATGATTCCTTTCAGGCTCAGAGAGACTAAGTATTATAATGACAATGTAGTGGTAGAAGTTACTAAAAAGTCTTCCACTCAAAAGGATTTTCCAAAAGTGGAGGATTTGAGCAAATGGACTGATAATCTCTTTCTGTGACTATTGCATAGTTTGATAATCCTTCTCTGTCTGTGACTATTGCATAGTTTGAAGAACACTTGAGCTTCTTGTAGGGTTGCTTCAGTTCCATAAATAACCCTAAGAGGACATAAATACCCAGACTTAAAGAAGAAGATAGAGCCAGAGGAGTTTACAATCGAAACCAGAATCAGCTGAAGGCAGGCGGTGTGGGAGCTAGAGGGAGGAAGGGCAAGATGATGGTGATACACATGGATGATAAGAAACAGGATGTGTATTTCAGGCCTGCATCTTGAAATACCATTTATGGTCAATTTATCATCAAATAAAGAAAATTCTCTTTTCATGAGTGTCTGCATGTGCCGTAAGGGTTATAGTTTCTATTCATATGTGCCTTTTTATTAACAAAAGAGAGAAAAAAACACAAGTACTCAACATTCTAGTTAAAACGTGACCAACTATATATAACAGCACTTACTCACACTGTAACTGTTTTCTAAAAAGAGAAACAGAGGTAATTACGTCACAGCATCATTTATATTTATCTATAAATGCCAATTAGGTCTCTGCAGGTCTAATTAGTGACTGTAATCTCCTAGTGATGGTAATATTGGGATGAGAATGTACTTTCTTAATAAGCTATTTCAACCACAACGATTTATCATTAATTATTGCTTGAATCCTTGAACGTTGTTTTCATGATTATGCTCTAACAAGTTATATAAATGCTCTTAAAATGTTATCACATGTAAATATTTGCAAACATTGAGCAATAACATTTTCGTTTTTATAATGAAGTACAATTAGGAATAAGAATAACATAATTTTGGAAAAAACAAGTTTTTATGAAAACAAAATATGATTCAGCTAGTACCTTGATGGAAGTACAAACCATATTTCAATTTCAATCAATTTGTTCTTTCCACAATTTGATAAAAATGTCAATAAGAGCATACACAAACCTGTACAAAATAACAATGTACAGTACTAAAGGTATAAAGAAATTCAACAAGAATACAAGGTATAGTACAAAATTACAACTGATATGTAACAAAAAACATCAAAATGTGGGGGGACAAACAAAGGCCAAAGTCTATATGTATCATCTTATGAGAGCTAAAAGGGCATTATCATTAAGGTAGAAGAAAGGAGTTAATGCCGTCTGGCTCTTACTAGCGTTCAATACAGTTACACATATATATTGCTTCGCAATTGTATATCAGAGACAGGGGTAGGACAAGCTTGATCCATTCTAGACTTCTTGACGTAATAAGACGAGGTGAAATAGCGGGGAAATCCACTTCTACTCTGTTTCATTTACAAATTCCACTTCAAGCAGTACTGGTTTACTAAAGCAATTCCGAAAGCAGAACCGATCCTAAATGATGACAAGATGAAATTAAGCGAGCGCTCTAAGAGGCATCCACCCTTGGACGACGGAAAGACGAGGGATATAAACTATTTTAGGGGCCTTGGTTTCACTGATGCAAGCAGCAGACGTTATATTCTAAATTCTAAATAATGCCAGAGTTCTTAGATTGGCTCTATAAGAGATAGTTGATATTGAGAAGAGGTTAATGAGGACATTGGCCACAGCGCAAGGGGTGGGGGGACTTTAAAGGGATTGTTCAAAGAAAATTGTAAAATTAAATTATTTGAATTAAACATGATCTATCATATAGTGCTTGACAAGAAAGGTAGTAAAAAAAGAGGAAATTTCGAGCAATATAATAACTGGTCAGTGGGGTAAAAGGAAATTAACTTATGTTGCTTAACTTGCTTCTAGTTATTTCAAAACAGGATTATTAAAATGGTCTTAAAAGATAAATATAGATAGCAAAAACAATCAAAACATGAAATAAAGAAGGAGAAAGAGAGAGAGAAAATGGCAATTGTAGGCAGGTAAAAGGAGCAAATATCAAAATAGAGAAAAGAATAAAGCGGTCGTTAGGGAGGACCACTGCAGTAAAAAGGATGAAATACAAAGATTTGAGAAAGAAAGAGAGTGTAGGAAAGAGAAAGACACACAAAAGTGTATCTAATAAATCAAACAAATATAATTACAGAAATATAGAAAAGTTTCCAAGTTTATTCTTAGATACCGTCATGACCTGAGAAAAAGGTTGGAAACACCAAAGCAGTACTGTTTGTTGTTCGTTGAACGAACATAATCACACTGCTTTCATGATGCATGAATATACAGAGGGACATATTTGTGCATCCTTGGGTTACAGCTGGGTGTATAATATCTTGCACTATTGATCACATCATGGGGAATTCTATCCCTCTCTTCCAACTTCATCACGTTTAGGTACGCAAGGGCATGATGTAATAAGCTCTATGCATATTGACTGTAACTTTACACTGATTTTATCCAGCGTTTCGTGCTCACCGAGGGCACATACAAAACACAACCGATATTAATTGCTAGACAGAAATAGGGGCCTCAAGATATGCTTGAAAATCCCCTTGATCAGAAGAAGCTAGCCAGTTTGTTAATTTCAAATTGCTGTCAATTTCTAGTCTGTGAAATAATAACAATAAAAAAGTAACAGTAAAGAAAATAATTCATAAGCCTATAATGTTACAAGCAATAAACAATCCTGAGCTAAAGAACAATGTTAAAATGAAGTTCCAACTCCCCTATGCATGCATGCAAACAAGTATGTCAATATCTTATCTATCCATTGTTTTACCTTCTAACCTTGGTACTTGAACTGAATATATATAAATATAAATATTCAAAAAAGGAATTGTCTGAAGCCAACATTTTAAATGAAGTATAGCCTACTCTCAAGGACCCCCCCCCCCCTACAAAATAGAGCAACATAATTTTGGAGACTGATCCCTCAAAATCCACCTATCATTTCTTAGATAGTCTGAAAAGCATTTGTAAAAGTATACAAGTTAATAATTTTTCTGGCTCTGAACAGAGAATATATACCGTTAAGGCCTTGAATGTGTATTGCTAGTTTGCTACACTAGCTCTCATCTCACCCCCACTGATGCAACTCTTCCACTTCATAACGGGATGCGAATTAAATCACTGACCCACCCACCACCAGGCATTGAATACAAGCATGGACATACCTGGGATGACCATACAACAAACCCACATCCCTCTTGGGAATCATTCCAGTCTATGACATCATAGTTACCATGGTGATAGTGATGTCATACTCTAGCAAGCCATTGTGATATCACTAGTGTATTTCATCATCAGACACCAGGCCAAGTTTCATCATATACATGTAGTCTGCCTTTGCCAGACTCTATTCCCTAATGTTCATTAAAATCTTTGAGAGAATATATCTTTTCTGCGCAAGGGCGATGCAAAACATGTAGATTAGAGATCACCTGTTATATAATATTTTGATCATTATTTACATGAGTCTCCTTGTGACTAAAAGTATAGATATACATTGTAAATGATTTTAATAGGCTGAAATTTGCTGCACTTAAGCGTTCATTATATCAAGTATTTTAAGCAAAACAAAATAAAGAATGAATTACATTTTCTGAATTGGAGGTAACATTCATGTAAAATAAACATCACTACAATGTAGCTGCAAGTGCAATATGTTATACAATTCAAGATCATTGTATGCAAGACATACATTGACAGGCTTTAGGCCTACTGTGTATTTTTCATACAGAAAATCTTTACATAGGGACTGGCCTTATATATGAGTCTGATTTCACGATGATATGAGTCTTGAATTATAAAACTAAATCATCTCAAAAATGTGCTGAAAATGAAGACTAGAGAATGCAATTAGTAGTTTGGAAGCAGATGATAGTATCAGCTGTCTCCCGGATGACATCATAGCTTCAATAACACAGCTAAAAAGGGTACTGAATGGAATTATTACCTGCCCAATCAAATAAGACTGAACAAGATGCTCAAGGTTCTGCAGTATTACTTAGTCTACAAAAATAGACATGATTTCAGTAATCCTGACTCATATTTACATGTATTCCAGGCTTGTTGATACTCAACAGGGTTGAGGGCTCAGAGGGCAAAACCAAAAGGCTCCCTGTAAAACGAATGAGTTGACAACGAGACAGATTCCCCTACCCCCCCCCCCCCTACAAGAGTTAGTATGAAAACTTGTAAGAGCTTTTTTTTTGTTGGATATTATACATGAAAGCAAAATAACAAAAATTCTTATATCATCATCCACATGTACCAACCAAAATTAATTCCCTTTCTCAATGGGCATATGAATCTTTAAACATTAATTTGCTGACTTCTTTTTTAATTTTTTCTTCTTCTGGGGGTGGGGGGGGGGGGGGTGGGGGCGGGGGGATGTAGAACAGGGATTTACATTGGATATAATCAATGATTTGCCACTAACATACCACTTTTCAATTCTTCTTGGAATCTGAAGGGTGAAAGTTCAACCAGTTATTTGTTTTGATACCTACCAGCCAAATTCTATTCCCTATTTCTATCTGAAGAGATAAATGTATATAAATCATACAGATTTCATCATCCTCGGTTTTCGAGGGTTGGGGTGTGACATTATTCCTATCAATGATTTGGTGCTCGTAGTAGTGTTAGAATGAATGTACATGTATACATTGTAGATGTGAATGTTAATTCTTATCATCTGCTAAGTGCTAGAATGGCATCAACTGTAATGTGAAAGGACTTAAAACCCATCTGGCTCACTACAGAGGATATTACTACCTGAGTGGCATACCGCTAAGACTACTCCCAGGCTGCATTCCCTTATGGAAATTGGTGCAAGCTTGCCGCGAGCTTGCAGTGCAAGCTTGCAGCAAGCTTGATCTGCGAGCTTGTTTCAAGCTCGCCCGTGAGCTTGTTTCAAGCTCGTTACTAGCTTGCAGGGTTCCAAAAATGCAAATGAGTTATATCTGTCAGCCAATCAAAACAGAGGAAATATATTTTCAGGTCTAACAATCTGCAAGCTTGCAAGCTTGCCTGCGAGCTTGTTGCAAGCTTGCATGTAAGCTTGCAGCAAGCTTGTTGCGAGCTTGCAAGCTTGCAGATTGTTAGATCTGAAAATATATTTCCTCTGTTTTGATTGGCTGACAGATAAACTCATTTGCATTTTTGGAACCCTGCAAGCTAGTAACGAGCTTGAAACAAGCTCGCGGCAAGCTTGAAACAAGCTCACACAGCAAGCTTGAAACAAGCTCACACAGCAAGCTTGCTGATATCGAATTATATTTGCAGGTCTTAAAATCTGCAAGCTCCCAAGCTTGCCTGCGAGCTTGTTGCAAGCTTGCATGTAAGCTTGCAGCAAGCTTGTTGCGAGCTTGCAAGCTTGCAGATTGTTAGATCTGAAAATATATTTCCTTTGTTTTGATTGGCTGACAGATAAACTCATTTGCATTTTTGGAACCCTGCAAGCTAGTAACGAGCTTGAAACAAGCTCGCGGCAAGCTTGAAACAAGCTCACACAGCAAGCTTGCAGATATTGAATTATATTTGCAGGTCTAAAAATCTGCAAGCTTGCGCAAGCTCCCAAGCTGGTAAAAAAAGAGAAGCGTGCAATCTTGCAGCGAGCTTGCATGCTTTTGCAAGCTTGCGTGGTAAAAAATCCAAATGGTACCCTCAGCCAATTACAAAATATGCAAGCTTGATGTTAGCTCGTCGCAAGCTTGCCGCAAGCTTGCTACAAATTAAATGGAATAATAGTAACAGTATGGACAATAACATTGACAGAGATCTACAAAAGATACATCATATATGTATCAACTGGTTTTAATGTTACCTGAGTTTTAAGTACATTTCAATGACATTGTAGTGCTGGAGCTAGACTTCTGAATACTTGTACATGTAATAACGACTGTCTGAAAACATTGACAAAATATTATTCACACTTTTGATATCTCTATAAAAAAAAATTCCCTCTCAAAAATGAAAGAAAATGAAAGGTATTGCCATGGCAAGTCTGGCACAAATTGAATACATAGAAGTGGAGAAAATTTGTTCCCGAAAGACCTGTGGGTGCCATCTTTTTTGGGGGAAAAAACACATAGATCTAGGTCTAGTCTAGTCTAGTCTAGTCTACATAGTATAAAACCTATACCTTTTCACAATTGATGTAAAAACATACACGCACACACGTCAACACAAACACACACACTCAGAGACACAAACGGGGTTGAACAAAATGCAGATAATTAATGGATTTTGTTGAATCATTTTTTTCTCTCCCACTTTACCTTTGTTACCTGTTTACCGCACACACACACACACCCTCACACACACACAAACCCTTAGAATCAGGGTAAAAACTAAAACACACACACATATACAAACAAAGAGGTAGAGAGATAGACTGAGAAATTGCGTCCAGAGCCATTTCAGATTATACTAGATCTAGAATTGGAAGTTATGGGCCTATAACTAGTCTAGACCTAGTCCTGGTCTAGACCTAGACCAGCTTAAACCAGAGACTATCGCCCACACTGACCCTGTCAAATTCAAAATTGCCCTGACGTCCCCACATCTACAAACTAATATACACCCTACCCGTTAAGTTAAAACTCAGACGAGTATCTTGGAGGACCAACCGAACAAGTACCAAGTAGACTAGGCTACCTACTAGTACTATCTAGTCTAGCTAGTTTAACTAACATTTTTTTGGTGATGTGGGACTGAGTCTGAGTTTTACATTATTTCATGAAAAATTATCAAATTATTACAATTTTCCTGTTTTATTTTCATTTTAATATTGCTTTCCAGAGATTTATATGTTAAATGTTGTTGTGAATTATTATAATGTAAGTGCAATATCTCACAAGTACTTACCATTTTGAAGTTGATTCACACTTGACCAGTTCACAAAATGTTCAACAAAACTTTGAACCAACCACAAAAAATGAATTACTTGGAATGGCCAATAGAGGGCGCGTGACATTTTTCTGATTAGGATCTTGTTGGCACTGGGAGTGTTATCTTTGGAAGTCAATAACTTTTTAGTAAGAGAAGTAATAAATATAAAATTTTCACAGTGTAATAAATGAATATAAATGCATTTTTTACAGTAATTCTTTAGGATTTTCATTGTTTCCTCTTTTTTTACAGATACGAACAAAAAGTGATAAATTATGATTTTAGTGAAAAAAGTCAAAAAATTACATTTTAAACCCTAAAAAAGGTTCAAAATATCATCAAATATTATAAATATTCATATCATGTGATAGATAATTTCATTATCTTTCATTAGACACAATATTCATTAAAATTGAGGCTCTTTTTAACAAATGACATGTAAAAAAACAACTGTTAGGCGAAATCAGGGTCAAATAAAGGTCATTGACCTCTGAAATCAGGCTCCACCACCCACAACACACAAGACATCACTTTTCAGACATGTCTTAGGATGTTTTATCCAAAAATTAAAACAAAACACTTGGTCTTTTTTGTCAATTAAAGAAATTCAAGCAGGCTATTGGACTATTAGTTTTGCTTTTGTTTAAGAATATAGTTTTTGAATCAAATCGTTTTCCGGCTACATTTTAGCAAGGTTTGATTAAACGCTCATTTAAATTATATATTTCGTTTCAACCATTTTTGTTGACTCTTGCCTGGTCTCTCGTAAATCACAGTGAAAAAGGAAATCATTTTTAGAGTGTTGGATGGTGTACTTTTTTGTACAGTGAAAAGTGAGTCATGATGCGATATTTAATGTTTGTTTTATGATCATCCATCTTTAAACCTTTTTCAAAGGTATAATGCGCTATAAGAACTGTACTATTATTATTATATGTGTATAAAGATCCCCTATTTTATACCTCATTAGCAAAGAATCAAAGGTTTTGAGATAATTATTGAACAATTTAATTGTGCATATAAACTTTTGTGCTGTATGTTTACAGTGACAATAATTTGGTCATAGATGGGGTTTGTCCATAGCAGTCTGACATAAGTTTGCGGCAAGCTTGGCAGGGCTTTAGATTGCACCCAGCAAGCTCCGCAAGCTTGCTGCAAGCTTGCAGGGCATACACTGTCGGCCTGCAAGATTGCCAGGGCTTTAGATTGCGCTCCTGCAAGCTTGCAGGGATATCCTCTTTGTCTGCAAGCTTGCAAGAGCTTTAGTTTGCGCCCCTGCAATGTCCGCAAGCTTGCTGCAAGCTTGCAGGGCATACACTGTCGGCCTGTAAGATTGCCAGGGCTTTAGATTGCGCTCCTGCAAGCTTGCAGGGATATCCTCTTTGTCTGCAAGCTTGCAAGAGCTTTAGTCTGCGCCCCTGCAATGTCCGCAAGCTTGCTGCAAGCTTGCAGGGCATACACTGTCGGCCTGTAAGATTGCAAGGGCTTTAGATTGCACCCCTGCAAGCTTGCAGGGATATCTTCTTGGCCTGCAAGCTTGCAGCAAGCTTGCATGAATATCTCTCTTTGCCTGCAAGCTTGCAGCAAGATTGCTGTAAGATTGCGCGCAAGTTTTGCAAGCTTAAATTTGTAATGCAATCTTATTAAGCTTGCCGCAAGCTTCTAACAAGCTTGTAACAAGCTTGCCGCAAGCTTAAGTTTCTGTAAGGGTTTAGACATGAATATTAATGACTATACCATCTGGTCGAGATGGATGATGTCACAGGTAAAACAATATCATACCATCTATCATCTGAAACAGGCACGTCATACTAAGATACGACCGTTGAGAGCCAGAAGGTCATTAACTCATATACTTTCATACAGAGTTAACGCCCTTCTCGCTCTTTAGGGATGATATGGTCTACTGTATGTTCTCCTTGAGAATTCCATTAGGAAGGATTCTAGTGGTATGTTGAATGCTAGATCATAACTCCCATACATTCATGTACAGACAGGCCTCTGTGATAAGGCTTAGGCCTACACTGTAATGAACTGAGAGGGATGGGAGAGACATGGTACCGTAGGGATACATGGGATAGATAATGAATAAGAAAGATAGTATTAGATGAGAGAGAGAGGGGAGATATAATTATATTTGAATGTGAATAGTGTGCAACATTGTTAAACTTGCAGGTATATTGAGAAAGAGACAATAGAAGAGAAGAGAAGAGAAGAGAAGAGAAGAGAAGAGAGGGGAGAAGAAGGAATATATACAGGAAAGAGAGACACACACACATACACACACACAGGGAGACAGACCGAGACAGACAAAAAGACAGACAGAGAGGAGAGAAGGAGATGGAGAGAAACAGAAAAATAGACAGGAGAAAGGAAGAGTGGCAGAGAAAGGAATATAGAGATAGATTTGTTGTTGTTTTCCCCCAGAAATATATAGAATAATTACCCACCTTGACCCTCCCAATCAGCAGGAAGTAATTATTATGATGTAAGTTTTCCCACCCCATACTATTGTATCCCTGGCAACCAATCAACAGAGATGGTCTGAACAGGAAGCACGACAGGAATTAAGACAACTCAATGTGTCCGTCATAAAATACACATTGCGTCACAAATATACATTTACACACCTCTGTAAGTCAAAACTTAGAAGAGTAATAATCATATACGGCGTAAATATACTTGTGCAAATTTGATGATGCTAAATTGACAGCCAGATACAGACACTGCATTTTAAATGGCTCACTAAAGGATCTTAATGGCCTATCAATTAACTGACTTCAAATAAATCATTTCATATCAATTGAATACCTACAGTTGGTGCTATAGAAGACTGACCTCATGCAATTGTACAAACTGTCAAACATCTTTGGATTCCATTTATGACCTGGTATACCTCTTAAAATAATTTTTTTTTTTTTTCTTAGCAATTACGTTTGATTACAAATTGAAGGTTTTAAATTAATAGAAATGAAAGTTAAAAAATGAAGATTATTCTGTCCACCTGTAAACTTTATAATTGAAATACAAACGCAAGAGTCATTTATATCTGGCACATCTACTTGATTATTGATAGCTAATAATCATCATCAACTCAAAATGTCTGAATGTAAAGACTGTTTTTCAATTAGTGTGTTTAAAGTGCATGTCTTTTCCAGCTGCTTTTTAGCTGATGTCATTTTATATCTAATTAATCTTTGGGAAAGGAGACATAACAATATGTCCGATCGTAATGTTAATATACAAATGATGCTAAAAATCCCTATTTGTGTATGTTGGAGCCAAAAGTATAAATGCTTGTATAATGTATAAACGGCAGCTAAGCTAAAGCCGGGGTAATAATAAATGCGCCTCGGAATAGAATTATCTAGATAGACGGCGCTATAGAAATGCCTATTATTATTTTTATTATTATTATTATTCATGATTGCACTATATTTCACTTCATTGTCATCTTGTCAAACATGAATAATTTAATAAATTCATTATGAAATTGACAAAGGCAAGTATAATTGATAACTCCATTGCAAGAGATGTAATTTGATGCTCAAATAATTATTTTATAAATGAATTTTACAGGATAACATAAAAGCCTTCTATCTCAATCCCTCATGCATGTACATACTGTATTGGATTTCATAAAATAGGAAACATTACAATCAATAAAAACAAAAGATTTAATCCCTTTGGAAATATATGTCACTGAATTCCTTCAGAAACGGGATGATTTAATAAAACACTGTTTGGAGTAGCGTATCAAACATTTTAATCTGTAGATTTAAAAGGAGGCCGGAAGATTCATAGACAGAAATGTTACTAATTGACTATTCACAGTGAGTATATACCTGAAAGTAAGCTCTTAAAATTAAGCTCTTTCCTTTCTTTTCGCGGATCTTTCCTGTTCATCTTCTAGACTTCTACTTTCTTTTCCAATCTACTTAAGAATTCCCTCTGTTAAACATTCCACTATCTGGACAAACTGCTTCTTCAAAACAAAATTGTTTGACGTCTTGTATGCACTCCCAAACTCTTTATTACCTCTCGTAAGATGTGAGAGAGGAATTTGATTTTCCAAAGTCCTTTGCAGTAAATAAATCCAGAGTGTTATCTTTATATTACTATCATACTAGATTAGAGAGAAATTGAAACATTTGTCCTAATCCATCTACTGGCAATAAAAGTGGGAAAACATCCTGTAAATTTGCTCTAATTCTGAAGCTTCCTAAAACATTTCATAAATCATTGCCTGACATATTATCTAAATATTTGCTTAAAATCAGCCTCTGTTTTCGATAGAACCCCAATCTCCCATCTGCTTTCCGTCTAGCTGCCGATACTCGTTTAGCAAGGGTTGTAATTCTTAATCGCTACAGTAATAGGAGGTATATCATCTTGCCAATTACTGCTCTACACAAGACGTCAAGATAACGTCACAAACGCTGCATTCAGACTTCCTAAATTGGCTACACAGTTAACGACTAAATTAATCCTACCCTTACCTTGATACTTGATGAGGTAATCCCTGAAGCAGCTTTTCCAAGCTATACTGGGATGGGATGTGTACCAAGTCTTGTAATTTCTGAAGTACCGTTATGTGAAAAATTGATTTGTCCTGAATTGTTTCTTGAAATGTGACATATTAAAGCTCACATCTAAAAGTATTCAACAAAGGTCCTAATTGAACCATTTCATTCTTGAGTTACCAACAGCAACAAAAAAATTGCAAGAGGTATGAATAATTCAGTTGTCAAACGTATAACTATCCCAGAATTGTAAAGCTATGATAAGTAATCGTTTTTCTCCTAATCTGAATGTCGTTGTACAACAAAGTACAACAAAGTGCAGTATAGCGAAACACATGTTTGAGTATCGTTTCAGACCAAAAGTTGATAAAGGATCAGGGTTCTGTTCTAGTCTGGACATTGTACCATACATAAATCGTATAACTGGGCATGGCTTATCGTGAGCACTCACTATATAGCCAGCTGTCATGTCAACTGACCTATTCAAAACAAGTTCCTTTATACGATGTTTTATCTAGTGTGTATGCCCTTTTCGTGATAATATGAATCTTTCCACAACTTTTCTTAATACAAGTTTTGTGAGAAATTTCCTATATTCTGATTATGCTACTGTAGAACCCTTCAAGTCTGGTGAAGTATAGTTGTATGATGTACAATGTACTAGTTAGTTGTACTTTCACCTTGGTGAAGTATGATGTAGAAGTAATTCTATCACCTGACTTGTAATGCAGGATCGAACGTAACAGAATGGGCTTATTGATGTCATTCACGAAAGTGAAAACAAAGATTATCTCCTTAATTAACCACTTAATAATACTTAATTCACTTTCATGGGGGAAATGGAAATTTCCCCCATCCATACCTGAAACCAAAAGGTTTAATACATTTTTTGTTGGCTGCAATGTATATGCCAGTAATGTAATGCCAGTATAAGAAGAAAAAGCATCATTACATCATGAGAGTGATACACATCGACGCAGAGAGAGGCAGAGAGAGAGAGAGAGGGGGGGGGATGATTCGTCAGCATGTAAACAGGAAAGAATCCCACTTTGAAAATAATTTTGAAAAAAAATAAAAAGACAGAGACAGAGAAAGATTTTAAAAGTAAGGGAATAAATCGTTAAAAAAAAAGAACAAAAAAAGAACAAAAACACAAAATGATACAACAGAGGTCTCTAAGATACAGAAAAACATGGGCAGGAAATCGCGTTGTATGTTTTCAAAAGCTCTTATGGTATTCCTTTACATGTATCTCTCCCTCTCTTTTTCTCTCTCATTTGTCAAAACATGATGACACACATACTAACGTCAGCAAAACTACACTACCAGCAACTGTATTGATCAATATAACAGATTTTTCATAGGAAATACAAACCACAAAATTGCCGGCTTCCCTTTTAAGGATATGACTTTTGGGGCAACCCCAATGTACGTCATATAAGGTGATTTTAGGTGAGTGAGGGCAGTCTGTAATTACTTTCATTATTGAACTATCATAGCAATACATGAGTTTTTATCATTCTATTTTTCTGTTGCTTAGGAGCATGTTGGTGTGGGGTGTGCTTGTGTGTGTGTGGGGGGGGGAGGGGGGAGGGGGGGGGGGCGTTTGCGTACCGGAATGTGTTTTCTCCTGTCATTTTGCTTATTAAAAACAAACCATACTAGTCATACCGGAAGGGAAGACTAGGTTTTCTCATTAACTTGTTTTTTCCTTCTTTCATGTGTTTTACTTTCAAGCCTGAAAAATATGTGACAAGTAGTTGTACAAAAGTTTTGTCACTTTTATCCCAATGTCTGCTGGAACAGAGTGGCTCCGGCATTAAGCCTACATGTATGGGATAGAGAGAATTCAGTGGTAACATATTACCCCAAGCATTTCTTAAAAGTTCTTTCCTTTTTTTTCAACTGCCTTTCGGGGCCAAATTGCTGCCAGAGGGTAGAGATAGGCACAACTAGGGGGGCATTAAAAAAATATGTGCGTTTAAGGTATGCCAGATAAGATTCCAATGGGGGGGGGGGGCATATGCCCCTGTACCCCTATCCACCATTGGTTTATAATATACTGCAACACTAAAACATCTGATAACTAAGCACATTATATTGTGGTAATATAAAATTGGAAATGCATACATCAAATAGTCTGGAACAGGGTTTTTTCGGGGGAAAAGCATTTCACAATCTTGTGACGTCGTACATTTCACATAATGTAATTTCATTAAGACTTTGCTCGTCTAGACTAAAACACTGGACCATTTACTCCGAACGAGATGACTAATATAACACACGTCATTCCAACAAGACTGCAAGCGCATCATGATGTCATGCTTGGACGATGGAGGAAATTGAGTGTCATAGCACATTTTTGCTACCCCAGGAGAGAATTCATCTTGTCTCTGAGATATTGCATTACACCTCCTGACAATTCAACAATTCATTACAATCTCATGAACTCCGTCAAGCCAGGTGATGGAGCTACTTTTCTAACACCTCCTAGCAAGCTTGTTCTGACTGCCAGTAGTATCCCATTTTCCCCACAGGCATGACCAAGTCAAATATTGGTGTATTGTGAATGTAAACACAACCATCCCCAGTTCTAACCTGAAATTGTGTCATTACAAACCACAAGAATGCACTATTTTGTTGCTTTTGTTGTTGTTGTTCAGTGGCCTATTTCTAAATGTTTGAATCATAAAAAAAAGAGGTCAATCTAAGGAGAAAAGGGCAATTAAAGCCTAGAGAGGTAATTGAATAAATAAAATACTACCGGTATATCCAGTGCAAACATTACTTGCTATTAAGGTTGATTACCGGTAACACAATTCAAGCTAAAAGTACAAGTCCACTCCAAAAATAACTGACTTTCAATAGAAGCAGAAAAATCAGACAAACCAATCAAAGAAATTGTAATAATAATACTTCTAATCACCTTGCGGGACAATTTCATATTTACTAATAGTCTCAATGGTAATTATAGTTTGTTTAAATGTTTCTTTCATGTTCTCAATTCCATAATACTTTAAAAAAAGACATGGCTCCAAATCATCTGTTTGGAACCAGAAGGGCGTTTAACTCATATACTTCAATACAGACTTAACACCCTTCTAGCTCCAAAGAGACGAAACAATAACAAATAACTTGGATTTGCTCTTGAATAAAATATATTTATGACCATGATGAGAGAATGTTTGAAGTTCAAGGAATAGTCTCCTGATGACGATCTCTAGGTTGAAGAGGCATTGGGGACTTGACTTGACTTTCAGGATGCTTTCTACCAGGAAGCATTCCAGTCGATCCATTAGATGATTTAACATCAATCATCAAGACGGCCGGGATGAGAATTTAGGATGAAATTCTTGACTGACAGGCGTATCCTACCAGAGGGCTGGCTGGTATTCTACTCAAACTCTTGCACGTCCCGTAACATTCTCCACAACACCACATCCGTGACATTCATACCATACTCTTACCATTGCACAGCACAACATCATTACCAAGCCCTTACATACTGAATCCATTGCACATCCATAATGTTCTCATCACCATTGCAAAGCTCTAACATGCTAAAACCATAGTCTCCTTTGGAATGTTCTCAATATCATCATACATCACTAACAATCACAAGTGGATATGAGATATCATAAGACTTCAGTTCAGTAGATCGTATTACAGGAATAGCTTTCATTTGACTAAGAACAAAGAAGTCTTAAATTTGTAAGACCAATTGAGGAAAGGTATATCAGGTGTAATATCATAGCCCCTTTCTAAATTTCTATTATTTCAAATTTTAATATCATAATAAATCATGAATATAGTGTTCATGCAAGCCTGAATAGAAAGCATTTGTATAGTATGAATTACTTACCTGTTTCGAAGTCTTGTTACCAAAGACGGTCTTAAAAACAGCTTTCCTTTCCCCTTCATCTTGACTATATATATTTCCAAAATATAGTTCACAAGAAAAAGCAGATAAATTCCACTTCTTTGAGATATATTTTTTTTAAATCAAACTATAAATTCAGCATTCAATTATCACTGTATGCATAAAAGATCGAGTTCTGTTCACATTAGGCTGTATGCATGTAGAAAGGAGTTCAGTTCACATCAGGCACGGATATGAAGCAACACAGTTCATATCTACCAATGATGAGTGTTCATCTTCATCAGTTTGACTGCATTCTCAGTTGATTGCATTAAGAGATGACTGAATTCAGATATGATTGCATTCAGAGTTGATTACATTCAGAGTTGATTGTATTCAGAGTTGATTGCATTCGAAGATGTCCAAAGCATCCAATCAGAGGTATCTCACACAACCTGTAATCATTCGGTTCATCATAGTAGACTTCAAGGGTTACTTAATGTCGCCAAGAAAAGTTCAGACACAGAGGCAAAACTTCAGTCCGTTGATCCACTTTTGAGGAACAGGGAGAAATGAACAGGAAAATACTTCCAACAGTCTAAAACATTATCTCTCTTAGGATCTAGCACCTTCAGAATCAGATAGGGAAGCCATTCACTAGCTGAAAGCACCTCAAAGTTTACGCAGAGTAATCAAAAGCAATATCTGTAATGGCAGCATTGGGACACTCAACATTTTACTTTTGATTCGCTGAGCTGGAAGGAGAAAATTAATGAGGGTTCTAGTTGCAAAAGTAGACCAGGCTTCACACAAAAACTATGAATATCATTTTCATCTTGTCAATGAAAACTGTAAGCTAGATAAGGAAAGGGAAGTGATTACTTGAGCAATGGGCCTAAAGAGGGATGTATTCATGAAAGAAAAGTTCTCTTTATAACCTCTGAAGGAAACTAAAGCTACTTTCATTTCCAGACAATCCAAGCAAAGCAAAACAAAGAAAATGAATGTTTGTGGTTGATAGACTGGAGGAGACGATGCTCTCAGAAAATGAAGCAAGCAAGCAATCAATTCAAGGGGTCCCTCAACTATGGGTAGCGATCCTTCACAATCTGGGACCCGTTTCACAAAGCCTATTTTCAATGACAAACGACAAAAATCGGTGACAAATCTGCTGATAACCAATCAGAAGCAAGGATTTCAGTAGCTTATAACAAAAACTGTCATTTGTCACTGATGACAAGTTTTGTGAAACGTCCCCCTGGTCAATGGACAATCTCCTACCTCGCAGGATTCTCTACTTGTGCTTAACTGTACAGTAGATGAAGCAACTTCACAAAATTTGTTGCTAGGAGTATCATATTCTGAAAGATTCTGAACTAGACAACACATGTATGTCCACAGTAGATATGATTGAAACACATGACTGCTCTTAAATATATATCAGCAAGATTATTGTGCAAAGGCTTTCAAAACATAATTGTGAATTTCCAAAGAGAATTCATGAAACTGAACAGAACTACTAAAACCTGGTCATTGATCAGCCAATCAATGATTATCTTGAAAAGAAAAACCACTGAAGAAGGACGAATGACGCCTTAAGACTTCCTAAAAGAGGATACTGCGTGAAAATGAAGCCCCACAGATAAAGTCCCACGTAATTAATTAATTTTTTCTACGTAACTTTTTTATTTGCTTCGTATAATAATGAACAAATTAATTCCCACCGGCTATTTTGAAATTGAAAACACACAACATGTTTATCATATTTTCCCACTTTTTCCATTTACTGCTTCGGTCTTGTGCAAATCCTGTTAATCTTCATTAAATCTAATGTAACATCGACTTCCTGCTAAAAATCAGTGAATCACCTTAAGATTCATTCCACCCACAACTATCACTTATCAACCATAAAAACTGAATTTTGTATGTCTGGAGCCAGAAGAACATGAACTTTAACACCAAAATAAATCCCACAGCATCACAAATATTAATCGAAATGTAGAAACCAATCCTTGTTTTTCTCTTTCTACCCCATAGCTTCTTATGAAACATGGCCTCCAAAACAATTTGGGGAGATTTTGATGGTAGGGTGCTCCTTCCCCCTGGTGTTCTGAATACTGAATATCATTTTATCCTTTTAAGTATCATTTTAAAAGTATGGGAAGCAGTAGCACTAATAAGAGTAAGGCTCATCTATTTCCTTTTTCAGGGGAAGGGGGCAGGGACAAAGTGCCCTTTAGCCCCTATGAATTTTTAGTAAAGAACAAATCTACATCTACTATATGCACAGCTTCCATGAGATATCCTATCACTAAATTAATCCTATTATCAGTAGACTTCTATTAAGGTCTGATACTATCTACCGCTATGATACTATTAAAACTATGTTTCAAACGATGATAAAGCTTTCATGATCTTCAATACCACAGAGATATTAGAATTATATTTCAACTCAACCTACATGAACATGAAAAACAAAATTCCTTGTACATTATATGCATTGAGAGGCTATTAAAACATTCCAAAGTTAGCACCAAGTTCAGAATGTGCAAAGGAGTGAAAGCTTTATTTGAGTTTGTATGCTTTGTACATGTATCTACAATACATCTATGATCTTTCAATACATCCTGAGTATTCAGAAGAATCCCATATTAAAGCTTATACCACACAGTTAAAACAAATGTAAAAAAGCAAACAATAAAGATCTACATTATGAAACTTCCCAGTATGTACACTGTACATCAAGAGGATGTAGTGCACATAACATCCAAATGCTAGCATCAAATGCACAATAGGTTTACTAACATATTCAAATTTTATGCATACTTTTTAAAGAAATAATGTTTTTTATGACCCTGAAAGCTTGCCTGAAACTTGCCCGACGAAGCAACAAGTAATGTATGCCGACTGAATTCCAAGTAATGTAGTTAATTCAGAACAGGGTAATAGAACACCTTGTCACTAGGTTCCCAGGAAAGAAACATCCATAAATTTGAAAATGTTAGTAAACCTGTGTATTTTTGTATAAATGGTCAAAGCTTCATACAGTATATCAGACAACAGCTACAGTGTACAAACGAAAACCGGTGTGCTTTCATACAAGCTGATTGACAGGAAATTCTACATGCTTACTGAAGAAAATTCTGCTCCATCTTGGAAAAATGGCCACAAACCAGACAAACTATTGCTGTAATAGGCTAGATGGTTCTTCCTAAACTATACACTAGGTGAGATCCAATTACTGCTGATTGGAATTTGATGCTGCATATATCCCCAATCATCCCATCTCATTAAAAGAGGTGTAAATTCAAGTCTACGTATACCACAGATTGTACTCTGTTGTGTATCAAGGTTTTACAACTACAAGGAAGTTGAGTGAATACAGCTGAATCAGACTTGATCAGAACTCTTTACAGACTGGACGGATGTTAACTTTAACATTATAGAGACGATACGCTTCAGCTCAAGACAGGGTAGTTTCAGATGCTACAAAGTATAAAGAAATGCTGGTTAATGTTTCCAGATCACAAACAACGACTCCCACACAAAACTGAAACTCAAAATATAAATCTCTAACTATTTCACCTTCTTTATAAGCAACTACATGTAACAACCTAACGCTGCATTCAATTAGACTACTGCTACAGGAGACTAACTTAAATTATAGTTTCATAGAAACTGGTATTATCTTATTATATTTGTTGTGTTCAAATATTATAAAGGCTAATTATGAACACAACAAGTAAGCCCTATTTACATGAACAAATCTTAAAATAGTTGTTCAAAAATAGACTTTCGATTAAGTATTGTCTTCAAATGACAAATCACTTCTCCTATAAAAGCATGCTAGAATGCCTATGTACATTTCTCCACTCTATGGCATCCATTGCAATTATTTTCAAAAGAAATTTGATGTAATTTCATTTTTACCAAAAAGAGTATTCATCAATCCCCTTTCCCTTGAGTTTCTTTTAAAAAAACAATGTTATGGGGATGGTTTTTCCTTCATTTTGTTTTATGCCACAGAAAATTGCATGCTTTGATATTAGTAATAACAATTTAAAGGAAAGGTAGAAAATCATGTATTTCATTGTACAGAAAGAAAAAGGTCTCTTGCAACAAGACTACATGTACAACTTGTCACATATTGCCAGCTCCGTGTATTTTTGGAACAAGGAAGGAAATAAGTGATTCAAACATTGATATGAGATTGCAAAGTAAAAATAAAAATTTCAACAACCTTGAAAGAAAAATCCCACTATTGTTTCATTGTTTATATTCCAACACATTATAAAAACAACCACAGTGAAGATTGTATCAAACAGTTTTGAGAGTCTATAATTTTAATTTTTTAATTTCGTGAGTTTTGACATATTGTCTGTCGCACTTTAGAAATAAGAGGTTTGTTTACAATTAATCACATTTCACACCGGAGATAATTTCCTAAATATACACTTTTCAAATGAATTTTGGACGGTTGAACATATTCATGTAAAAAAGTGTAATTCTTAAAAGTATACCACACATCATAACAAAAAAAATTCCTAATATATGATGAGCTACTACAGAGACATATAAAGGAAACATTAATTCTACTTTTACTATTATTTCACTTTTACCAAGACCAAATTTTCATTCAATTAATTGTTTGCACCAATAAGGAGACTTTAAGCAACAAATCCATGGAAAGCACTGGAAAAAAAACGTAGAACCAAATTTGGCTCTCGTTGTGAACAACCTGATTCTTAGGATGAATGAATTGAAGCATCAAATAACTGAATAATTCAAGTACGTCTGATCATTTGAACGTCCTCCTAGGAAAATCAACAATTCTAGAATTCTAGGAGTATCCTCCCAATGTGCTTCTGGATATCCTTGACAAACAACTGATTTTAACGAAAGAAAATTGCTCCTAAGAACTCTGCAGAAGAAACTTTCAGGAAGATCTTATTAAAATGCTTCACCTTGACATACAAACAATCCCAGTGACTGAATAGACAGGTTTAGTACAGACTCTGCAGAACAAACCTCTTGAAAACATCCTTTCGATGTGCTTGAGGATAACATTGACAACTAGATCTTACTGAAGTCTTCCGAAGCGCTCTGTAGAACAACCTTTCCGTGGAACGATTCTATCAATGTGCATCCAGATATCCATAACAGTATGTGTACATCTAACACAAAGCAGATCGATCCACTCGTCTACTCCAGTGCAGCAACAAGAAACAATCTAACGGGACAAACTAAATGTCCTCCAAGACTTTACCTGCTTATAATCAGAAATTTCAGCCGCAAAAAGCAACTGATATAAATTTCTGTCAGCGTTTAACAACGCGTTCAAATGCACTGTGTTGTAATAGCTTCACAGAAATAATAATCCTGACACAGAAACATAAAAAATGATTTCCAGGAGACAACAACATCAATCAAAACCGATTATATGGAAGCTATGACGCAGCATCTCTCAAGTTTCAGAGTTTGAATCACAGTCATCATCAAGCTTGCTACGTGGAAAATACATCAGAAGACGAAGAAGAAGCAGACCTCCGATGAAAAGACGATATGATGAATGATGCATCTACAAGCTGAAGGAACTGACTTGCTTGTTTTGTTTGTCTGAAAGGTCTGTATGTCCAGAATGTCTGCTCTAGGACGCTGGTATAAACCGTGGGAGGGTGCTGGTCCCCGCCGCCGGAGAGCGTGACACGCTTTCGGGTGAGGGGCACGAAGAGAGTATACACAGAGAAACTTTAATGTCGTTATGAACGAGATGAAATTAATCAGCTGGATGGCAAGGAAAGATTAAAGACATCTAACTTCTTAAAACATTCAATATGAAAACATACCCTAATCATGACCAGTCCTGTTAACAACATGTTACTGTCTGAAACTAAACCTGAAGTGCGTAGGCACAACATGCTGTACTATACTTGGAAAGGCTTTGAAATTGAGCAGAGTATATAAACAAATAAATTGTGGTTAAGAGCACTTGAAACCATACTAATAGATAGGGATTAAGTCATTTATCCATATTTATTACATGTACATGTACTCTAGTCATTTCTGGGTTTTGCACAGTGTCATAGCTGTATATGCAGTTGCCAATTTAGAGTACATGTATGTATGAATATATGAACTAATATTTTTTCAGTGTGTTTTTTAAGATCATCATAAGCATAAAGCTTAATAATCTTTCATCAAGACAAATATTTTTATGTGAGCATATATATATATATATAACATTCATTTGTACAGAGCATAATGAACATAAAAGAAAAACAAAAAACAAAAAATAAAACGAAAACATATGTACTTCATTTCTCAAATCATATTGCCAAGGCTGTATTTTTGTCACCCAGCTAAGCTGGTATGTTTGCCTGCCACCATTATGAATGGATGCTGGTGAGCAACATAGAAGGTTACATGATACTCGACTCTGATTCATCATGACTAGGATATGATCAGTGAGTCATCTGAATAAACTTGAAATACAGCCTATACATGTACACCTTTCCCTGATGATGATGAAGAAGGGGGGGGGGGGGGGATCCTCAATATATTAAGTCTTTTTTTCTTCTCTCTCTCTCTCTCTATCTCCCCCTCTCTCTCTCTCTCTCTCTCTCTCTCTCTCTCTCAGATAGTTCTTTTCATATGAACAAGGTGTATATGAACAAGGTGTACAACAACAAAATGTTCCTCCCCCAAGATCAATTTCAAATATTATTTGGTGTTGGACAAAAAAAGACATTTATTTCTAGTTCAGGGCATTGGGGGGGGGGGTAGTCCTGAGTCAGTGCTGACTAGCAGAGGCCCCTTGCCACTTCCAAAGTTAACTCTATTATATATATATTAAATAGAGTCAAGACCCTCAAAATGAAAAAAATTAAACAGTGAACATTCAACATTGGTCTCATGCACACCGACCCTACACATTTCAATCTGGGGGCCCCTGTGCAAAAAAGAAGAAGTACTGCCAGAGACTGCATGTAATTTCCACATTGATGAGGGGCATCCTTTAACCCTTCAGCAATCTAGATCCCTTAAACATGGCCTAAACCATCTCAGGAATGCATTGATGGTATCTGGTAGACGGAGCAATATACTTGTCACTGCATCAAAGTTTACTCTGACTCCAGCCAACGATAACAAGATGGAGATATACCTTCCAATACGTAGTTGAGACCCATCTCTCTATCTCTTTCTCACTCTCTTTCTCTCTCTCCCTCTCTACCCCTTCCGCGCTCTCTCCCTCTCTCTCTCCACCCCTCCCCCCTCTCTCTCTCTCTCTCTCTTCCTCTATAACCCTCTTCCTCTAACCCTCCCCTCTCTACCCTCTCTCTACCCTCTCTCTCCATCTCTCTACCCATCCCTCTCTCACTCTCTCTCTCTCTCTCTCTTCCTCTAACCATTCCCCTCTCTCCCTCTCTCTACCCATCCCTCTCTCACTCTCTCTCTCTCTCTCTCTTCCTCTAACCATTCCCCTCTCTCCCTCTCTCTACCCATCCCTCTCTCACTCTCTCTCTCTCTCTCTCTTCCTCTAACCCTCCCCTCTCTCCCTCTCTCTACCCATCCCTCTCTCACTCTCTCTCTCTCTCTCTCTTCCTCTAACCATTCCCCTCTCTCCCTCTCTATCTATCCATCCCCCTCTCTACCCATCCCGTCTCTCCTTCCTCTAACCCTCCCCCTCGTCCTCCCCCCCCCCCCCCCCCCTCACTCACAAAAAATACCTTTCCACCTTTCTGTACCATCTTTGGTTTACAAATCCCTTTTGGGTTTGCACAAGCCATTTTGGATTGTCTATTTATGGGTGTTGTTATCAAAGCACTTTACAAATAGAACCTGAATATGTTGAAAATGAACCACTAATGACTCTCAAATTGTTTCTAACTTTCTTAATTGACCAACATTATCAAATAAATTAAGTCACCAAAATGTTTACAAGTGAATATATATGTTATCCTTCAAACTTCAGTCATTCATTGTATTGCAATTTAGATTAAATTGAATGAGTATAGTCATGATTTGTCATACTTGTTAATGAAATCAACTTTGAGAGGTAAAATCAATCATCAATTCACTATCTTTTCATTCTCAAATTACACTGTCTTACCATGATAACTCATTTTCCCCATTGATTTCAGTTTCATAAATGATTATTAAAGAAAATTAAACATATGAGCAGTTGTAATGATTCAATTGTGAAGTGAAAGAAAATAGCGTACAACACATATCCCAAAATAAAATTGTATTTTCTGTTCATGTTTTGATCACAGATTTGCTTTTAATACATGTAGCTATTGTGAAGGTGACATTTCCTTACATTTAATGTATGTGTTCTTTCATTCGTTTCTAGAAGAGACAATTTTCAAAAAATTCTAAGGGATTTTTTAACAGCTATTAGCTGATTAAATCACTTTCCACTGAAGTGTATTTTTCATCCATTTAAAAACATGGTTTCTCTGTTTCCTGTTTTCTACTATATGTCTCTTGGATTAAAGGGATTGTTTAACAATGTTAAATCTGAGATACACGGTCCTACATGTTACCAGTGTCTGTGACATCGTGTAATTTTGAAGCCCTAAAAAAATCGCGCTTCAAATTAATAAAAAAGTGCCTTAAAAAAAGTAAAAATCTTTGAGTGACCGGTTTTACCATACTCGTTTTCCCCAATAGGCTGTAGCGAATGGTTTTCAAAATTTGTAATTCCAATCATTAATATCTTGATAATCAGACAGGCGATCGGCTTGTAAAAGTTATGGAGTTCCTGACTGACCTAAAGGTTTACAATTATCATTGCAGCATAAGCTAAATCAAGGATTATTTCTAAAGGATCTAAGACAAAGTTACCGGATCCCTTTAAGCCCTGAAAGTGATACGGTAGATGCTTTAACGTGATACCATGTGAATCATTCTAAAAGTTTAAAACTTTACAGAGGAAGTATTCTATATTTAGAAAAGTTGTAGGGAATGTGAACTTGCAAAGAATCTATTTTTACACCGGATGAAAAGTGATGTTGTGCTTTCAATCCTAAGATTAAATATCATGTCAAATGATTGTAATGAACCTAATGCGCAGACAGGATCAAAATGCATATCAACAATATATTTAAATGTATGTATTGATCAGTTTATTTCCAATCTGCACTGTTGATTTTTAATCCATCAATTAATTATATTTCATTAACTTAAATTCTACAAATCACAAAATATTTTTGATATTTCAGCAATGTTATGAGTTTCTTAGATATTTGGGAATTGCTTTCTGTCGAAGTGGATCATGAAATGAAATGATTCAATCTTTGTCTGTCTGGAGCCTGAGGGGCATTGACTATGTTAAATTATATGAGTTAACGCCCTTCTGGCTCAAAACGATGACATAATAATGCTCATAAAGATCTGAAGTTAAGGTTTTGCTAACCTTGGGAGTTTGGAAGGAGCAATCCATCATCATCATGAGCATTGTTCATTTCCGTTTCCTATCTTCAAGATGTTTCTTCTTGTATCCGAGCTAGATTTCTTTTCTGAGAAATATCATGGGATGAAAACATTTCTCAGAACAAGCTGTAGGGAGATCCCATGCATCACACAGTAGATAATATCATCTGCTGACGGCAAGAAGGATGGTACCCCATTGACTGCCGAGCTCTCATATTCCCCATATGTTTAATACAGGAGCCACTCGGTTCCAGTAGTCAATGGATTTACTCCATTCAATAATATGACTTTACACCTTTCTGGCTCTAACAAGACAATGTCATCTGCTAAGAATCAGAAGGTCGTTAGCCCAAATTGGGAGCATGGCAGATGTTGAACAACATGTTTGTCTAATTCTCTATTGTCTCTCTCTTTGATGACAAGAACATCTCTAATTAATTTCTTTGATTGGAAACATTGTATTGTATTCTACAAAGGCAACATGTAAGAAAACCTGTAACACATTTCAAATCTATTTTCAGCCAGATATCTTGCGTTAAATATTTTGAACTAGCTAGAGTCTTATCACATTACATTTTGATTATACCCGTTTATTTGACATGGAAGATTGTTCTAGAACAATATTTCGTCGCTGTTTTCACGAAGTGACGGTAGTGAAAAGAAATTGCATTCACTTTGCGTTACGATTTTCCTCACTACCGTCACTTCGTGAAACGATTTGTATTACTTTACTTTAATGATAACATTATTTTTTTTTTTTAATTGCAAGTTAAAAATAATTCCACTAAATTGTACAAAAAGTGCTTTCAATTTTCGACTCACAGGTGAATTTCATCTGCATCTACATGTACATATAAGCAGCAACAGGAAAGCCTCTACCAAAATACACACCACCGTAGAGAACTTTTATTAACGTTTGGAATGTGACCATGCAGGTGCTGCAATCTCACTCCAATCGATTTGAAAACGAGGCTTATTACGATAGCACCTGGACCTTATACTTGATTACATAGCAAGAGAATTAGGAAAGTATTATTTATCTTCCATGAAGTCAGCTGTCATCCATCCAAATCCCAATATTAATCACATTATCTGAAAGTGACAAGTACTATCGGATTATACACTTAGTTATATTTAGAAGAAAATGATTCTTAAGAATAATCATTTATTGTATTAATAATGCAATACTGTATCTCATACATCCTATACTTTACATTCTTAAGAATAAATCTATATGAGCCTGGAGCATTTTTGTAATGTAACCAAATTGAATACATATATATATTTCTTTGTGAAGTGCTTTGATAAATTATTGCATTCACCTTTTACATATAATTGTATCTCTAACAGGCAGAATGCGGATTGCATACAGTTACTTATTTGCTGCTAATGAAGGTAGGACAAACATTATGGCTTACCCTACTCAACAACACGTAAGATACACAGTCAAATTCTGACAATATTCAAATGCAATTATTCTTAACAGGTGAATGAAATAATCTATATTGAGACACTTCACAAAGACATACATGTACAATGTATGCACTCAATTTGGTTACATTAGAAAAATACAATGTGGCCTAATGAGCTTAGTCCTGAGAGCCAAATGGAAAGAAGAAGAAAAAAAAAAAAAAAGGCTGGGGAAGAAATTAAAAAAAGACTATAAAGGAAAAATAGAAAGAAACCAGAAATAATAGAATGGACCACAAAAGAAAGTAATAATTATCAGCAGTTTACAACAACAAAAAACTCTACAAAAAGTCCTGTAAATAAAAAAAGAGCCCTAGCTGTGGAAAAACAACCATTGTTTGAAGAAGAAAAAAATGTTATTAATCATTACTTGTAAAGTAAATGACGCATTGCCACTGTATTTCTAATAGTTTCAATGTAAAGAATAGACCAAACTAATCAGGTGCAATTTGCTTCTAAAATTATACAAATTAGACATGGAATTTGTGGTAAAAACTAGAGCCCTCTGAAAAACAAACTTGTTTTTGAATTCAATAGCTCAGTCTTGTTAATTGGTTTAAACTTAAAGAGAAGGTTGAGTTCTGGGAAGAGGTGACAAATAATTTGTGAGCGTTATCATTATTATTATGCAAGTGTGGAAGGACATCAGATTAAAAATGTTCCCTGAAAAGCATGGCTCTTCAAATGCCTTAATATTCTAAATATGGCATGTAATACCATACAAATCGGGACAGATTTTTATGCCACGTGTTCATGTAGTCCCATATACATCTTTCTGTGTACAGTGCTTGTAACTTTACCAAGACTGGGCGAAATTTGATATAATTTGGATGATTCTAGAACCTTGCAGTACACACCAATACTTATATGCTAGATGATTAACCTTTTTTGATCGACTCCACACTGCTTCTTTCACAATGCAATCACATGACCAGAACTCAACTTTATCTTTAAAAGCTCATGTATAATTTTGGTAAGCCACCAAAACTTTTGTGTTTGTTTAGCATGAGACCCTATTTGGCTGTTATCTGGTGCTCCTCTCAGATAGATTTACACTAAAATTCATCATAATTCATGAACAAAAAAAATAATATCTTCTTTTTTGGGGGGGGGGGGGTAAAGGAACAGTTGATGTGTAATAATTAGAAGTAAAAATAGGGGGGTGGCCAAGAGGCAACAGTACTAAAGATAATGTGGTATGATCCCAACATTCCATAAGTAAACCTGTAATTGAAAATAAAGCTAAAGTATGGAGAAAAAAAACAATCTTGTTATTGTGAACAATGAACAACAGTTCAGTTTAATTTGATTCAAAAATAGGTCAGTAAAAACAAAAAGAGACCAGACTGAAGCTAACAAATCCTGAAACTCTACAAGACCTCTTAAAATAACCGTTATGAAGTTGTACATAAAATATATAACATCAAATGACACAAATTAGACTGCTTCACTTTGGTGCAAAAGAATTTTTTCATGAAATATCCTTTCTTTCTTTCTTCTATAGTGTTTGATCTGTTGAGAGCCAGGATGGCAATAAAGTACAAGAGTTAATACCCTTCTGGCTCCAAACACATGACCCTACCAGAGGGGAACTAACTGTAAAAACACAAACTTTCCCATTTTTGTGGTAAGAAACTTTTGCCCATGATAATTCAGAGTTGTGTGTGGCATGAAACTCTGCCATTTTCACAGCATGAAACTTTCAAGAATTGTTAAAAATGTTGTGTTGTGTTGAGAATCTGAACCTCTCACACAATATGTGAACACTTTGTCTGTTTGGAGCAAGGAGGGCGTTAATTCAAACACTTTTACTCAGAGCCAACGTCTTTCTGGCTTTAAATAGACAATGTCTGGGCCCCATCTTATAAAGAGTTGTGACTGATCCAAATCAATCGCAAGTTTGTAGTTGCGATATCGATATCAATCGCAAATAAGTTAAGATTAATATCATTATCAACTCTTTGTAAGACGGGGCCCAGGTTTTACATTTGTCAAACAGGTATTTGTTGTACTGGACATATCTGTATGTCCTACACAGCAGTATTCCAATCTATATTCATTTCATTCATAATGATGAATCATTCAAACTATGAAACAATTGATTAGTAGTCCAATTTAAATAGTACTTCCAGACTGTACCAAAACAATGTCATTATTTTTTATCACCATTAAGAGGGTTACTGGTATTATCAAATTTTTTCCATTTTTCTAATGGAATTAACCAATCACCAATTACCAAATAGTTTACTTCTTTATTCTTACCTTATCTTGATCTTTGGAAGACGAATCGGCATGACGACTTTGATAATAAGATTATATGAAGCCAAAAGATCTAAGGAGACAAATCCCTGAAGAGTTTAATCCTTTCTATCGCTATACTAAGGCACAAAATGCTTCACAAGGTGCTTAGCGATTGACACAGACACAAACACCTTCAAGCTTGAAAAGAGAGCCTATACTTTGATCGAAGAGATACAGGTATCTTTTTGCTTTGATAGGCTCTGGTAAATTCTGCTGGTATCAAGTGACTTTTACTACATGTAGTTCAATGCAGGCACAAAGCATTGTCAGTTACGACAACAAGGGTTTGAAATATCAGGGTTATTGACTACAGACTATCTGTACATGTACTGTACATTAGCTTTGTATACTCTTGCAATTGCAATGATGGTTTCTGCTTTATGCAATTATAAAAAGTCCTTTAATGGGATCCGGTAACTTTGTCTTAGATCCTTTAAAAAAATCCTGGATTTAGCTCATGCTGCAATGATAATTATAAATCTTTAGCTCTGTCAGGAACCCCATGACTTTTACAAGCCGATAGCCTGTCTGATTTTCAAGATATTTATGATTGAAAATTGAAATCAAATTTTGCGTTTGCCAAACGGTTTGCATAACACTACAGTCTACTGGGCAAAACCGGTCACTCAAAGGTCTTTACTCTTTTGAGGCACTTCTTGATCATTTTGAAGCGCAATTTGTTTAGGGCTTCAATAAAACACCATAATCACAGACACTGATAACACGTAGGGCCGTGCATCTCTGATTTAACATTTTTAAACGATCCCTTTAATAAGCAAGCAATGTTAGCGAACACAATTCTTATAAAAAGGGTGTGAGTTTCTTGGCAGGCAGGTTTACTGGTAGTTTCAATTTGACAATCCCTTTAAGTGACAAGTGTGTATATTAAAATTCATTGGAAAATTATGAACAAACAAATCAAGTATCTTTCAAGAAAAGTGGAACAGTACGAGGACACATTAACAAATTCAAATTTTCCTTTCATTCCTAGACCTTTTTCTTACATTGTGATGTCACGTAAGGTGATAAGAGGGTGGATACAATGCTGGACATCTATTGTTAAACACCTGCCACAACAGTTCTACACACTGTATCTACACAATGTACCTGTCAAACAATTTCCTCGAAGCCACATTTACATGAACATGTAAGAATAACTCAAGGTTTTTATCTATTCAGAATAAATGTAGCATGAAATAATCTTCAATCTCGACCTTCATGTTTTCATCAACAAGGACCTTCTTAAGATCACTGTGACCTAGATAAGTGTTCCCACGCTGCAGGCTTCTATGATAATCGCTTTGTTGTCAATTTTAATACATTATTTGAATTCAATACTTCAACCATGGACTTACATGTATCACATCTAACCCTAAGGGTGCGTTCAATCGAATTTTCGAAGCTAGAATCACAAACATGAATCACAATTCAAAACGCCGTTACAAAAAGCAAGGTCACTGCGGTTTGCGTTCAAGCGATTTTTCATCAACGCTGATTCTAGCTCATTGCGAGCCAAACCACTGCGCATCACACTGCGCAGTATGGCCCAGGAACTTCGGCGCGCTTTCTGGAATTGTTTACGGCCGACTGTCGACTGCTGTTTTGAGCATAGATCGCAATAATAAGACAAAGAATGAGAAGGTGATAGAAGGAAGAAACAAAGAATAACATAAGGAAAGACAGAAAGACAGAAAGAGAAAGTGATAGAATGCTTAAAACAAAGAATTACATAAAAGGTGATAGAAGGAAAAAACAAAGCATAACATAAGAATAGAAGGAAGAAACAAAGAATAACAAAAGAGAAGGTAATAAAAGGAAAAAACAAAGAATAACATAAAAATAGAAGGAAGAAACAAAGAATAACATAAGGAAAGACAGAAAGAGAATGTGAAAAAAGGAAGGAACAAAGAATGACATAAGGAAGAACAGAAAGAGAAAGTGATAGAATGATTAAAACAAAGAATAACATAAGAGAAGGTGAAAGAAGGAAGAATCAAAGAATAACAAAAGGAAAGATAGAAAGAGAAAGTAACAGAATGATTAAAACAAAGAATAACATAAGAGAAAGTGATAGAATTATAAAAACAAAGAATAGCATAAGAGAAGATGATAGAAGGAAGAAACAAAGAATAACATAAGGAAAGACAGAAAGAGAAATTGATAGAATGCTTAAAACAAAGAATTACACAAGAAAAGGTGATAGAAGGAAAAAACAAAGAATAACATAAGTATAGAAGGAAGAAACAAAGAATAACATAAGGAAAGACAGAAAGAGCAAATGATAGAATGATAAAAACAAAGAATAACATAAGAAAAGGTGATAGAAGGAAAAAAAAACAAAGAATAACATAAGAATAAAAGGAAGAAACAAAGAATAACATAAGGAAAGACAGAAAGAGAAAATGATAGAAGGAAAAACAAGGAATAACATAACGGAACAGGCCACGATGGTATAGTGAACGCAAATTGCATGCAAAGTGGGCGCGCGGTTTTTCCCAAACCGGAAGAGACTTCGTCATACAATCATGATTGAGAACTCCGTCCGTTCAATCAAATTTTAGCGACCGTGATTCTTTTGAATCATGATACAAAACGCATCTTTTTCAGCGTTTCATGTTTGTGTTTTCAAACACGTTTATTTTTACGACCGACGAAAAAATCGCTTGAACGCATTGCGTTTTAAACTAAACGTCTTTAGAAACCGTGATTCTAGGGTGAAAAAGTGTCGATTAAACGCACCCTAAGTCTATCCTAAAACCTGATTGGAACTCATTGTAGTCATAAATCTTTAGCTTGAAGTGGCATGTACAGGTACACGTGGGAAGAATTCAAGGTTTTTAATCATTCAGAAAAAATGTAGCATGAAATCATCTCTGACTTCAACCTTGAAGTTATTTTAAAGATCATTGTGACCTAGTTAAATGTTTCCATGATAATTTCTCTGTGGTCAATTTAAATACATTATCAAAATCAAATACTTCAACCGTGGACTTATTTCGCCTAAACCTAAACCTATCCTCAAACATAATTGGAACTGTACTTGTAACCCTTTAGATTTCTCCATCTTTGACGCAAAGAAGCTTGGAGAAATTAATGCCTAGAGCATCGTGTCAATCATGTATCTCTCTCTCTCTCTCTCTCTCTCTCTCTCTCTCTCTCTCTCTCTCTCTCCCTCTCTCTATTTCTTCCTTGCTCTCTCCTTTTCTTCTCTCCTCCTCTCTCTTTCTTTCTACTTCCCTCTCCCCATCTCTGGCCCTCTTAAGAACTTTCTCTCTTTTCCACCTCTCTCTCATTCGTCTTCCTTTTCACAGGTTTATCAAGTCTCTCACTAGTCTTTTAAAGCCACATTGCACTACTTGTAGCTACTTGCGCCCTCTACATGGTGTATATAACACACAATGCCTAATCAGTGACCATTGGTCCCCATGATCCTCTTTTTCTTATGTTATTTGAAAGCCAAGTTGATGAGATGATCACCTGTCCAGTGACCTTGTAGGGTGGTCTAAACTCTCCTTTACACTAGTACAGATGGCCTTTAAACAAAAAAAATGAATTGTAGAGGAAAAAGACATTATTCTTAATTCAACTCTTTCTCCAACCCATGCTTTCTTGCACGTAGCCTAAAGAGTCTACATGTAGCAGGAAACTTAGCAATGCTTTTCTCCACTCATTGTAAAAAAACAACACCATCATTTCACTTAACCAATTAACTACTAGATCCTCTCAGGCTTAATACATGATCCACCCAGTTCCAGTAGACAATGGATTAAGCCAAAATGATTTACATTCTTACCTTATAAACTTCAGCATGATTCCTCCTTGGTCGTGATAGAAGAAAACATTCCTTTTAAATGCATTCCCATGTGACTACTAATACACAGACACACTTAAAATATTATAGTCCACACTCCACATTGTAATTGATTCCATACTAACATTGTCTCTTTATCAGAGATTCACCTCAAGCCTGTAAATCCATGGTTTGTGGTGGCAATGCTAGATAACTGAGGTTTGGAATAAATTTGTCATTGTAGAACTAGGAGCATTTACAGTTTGACCACAAATTTTCATCAGCGAAGGTTGATATCTATTGCTACATTCTGAAGTACATGCATTTCCATAAAAATCTCCTCAGATGATATTTTTCCATGAGAAGAGCTGATGTTCATTGTACTTTGTTAATACATGCATGCAGGCTTCAATCAGAGTTATGTTTCCTGAAAAGTTTTTCCTCAAAAATCTCTTCAGATGATGTTTTTCCATAACAAGAGTTGATTTACTCATTGGAATTTGTTAATACACGCATGTATGTAGACTACAGTACTATGAAACCAAAGCTATGATTCCTAATACACAAAAGGTGGAAAATTCAGTGAATATTGATTTAAAGTACAGAGTGTAAATACAAACGAAATAATGCCCTTTCTATGCCCAAGATACATGAACCATAAACTCGGGGGAAGAGGAAATATGGTAGAGTAAATATGAAGAACAGGAATCACCATTGAGCAAACTGATTTCATAGAGAGCGCACCCCACAAAAGCTGCGTTTACACTACAAGCAAAAATACTTGATATTTCTCACATTCCAGTGTTTTGCCTGTAGTTGCTAGCCGGCAAACACCTCCCCCCCCCCCTCCCCCCCCCCCAAAAAAAATCTACCTCTGGAGTGTTTTTTTAAAACACCGGCAGAAATTTTAACAACTTTTGCAGTATAAATGCCCACTCTTGAAACATTGGTGAATGATTTCGGTTTTTCGTCATGCGACTATTCTTGCTTTCGTGCAGAGCAGCGACAAGTTGCGCACCATAAAATCGGAATGATCAAACACCAACGCTTTTTCTACGATTAGTGTGAATGGCAGTCCAAAATATCAATGATTTTTGCAAAATGGTATTTGAGCTAGGTGTAAATGAGCCTAAAGTCTCCAGTAACAAAGACAGAACTATGGGGGAATAATAACAATGATAACAATATTTACCAAAGTTAAAGGTGAAATACAATTTTGGTCAATCCCAAGGAATCTAAAACTACTTTTTTTTTAAATTTTGGAAAGGGTATGAAAACCTCTGCAAAAGAGGTTAGATGTGGGGTGCAAGCCATTACAAGGAATTATATATTTATCATATTGTATTTACTGTGAGAGACATCTTTGTAACATGTTCAAGTTGAGTACTTGAAATAAAACAAAACAGAGAACTTAAACTAGAGAGAAGTTAAACATAAAGACCAGTTATGGTCATGCGATTGCATTGTGAAAGAAACGTTGTGGAATCGATCAGAAAAGGTTGATCATCTAGCATATAAGTATTGGTGTGTACTGCAAGGTTCTGGAATCATCAAAATGATAAGAAATTTGGCCCAGTCTTCGTAAAGTTACAAGCACTTTAAACAGAAAGATGTATATGGGACTACGCACATATACGTGACACATGCGTTTATCTCTCACAGTCCAATAGATAAACTAATTTACCAAATATATCAATTAGAAGGTGGTTTCCCGGCAAAATTTGTATGATCATGTATTCGTCAAAATATATTCTTTCGCATGATTGGTAATAAAGAGCTTCCATTTCATTTTTTGAAATTGGGGCGTTTCCAATACTGGTCTTTACCTTTAAACTTATAGATAATGTATGGTATAAAACATGTGGAAAAGAAAGGTCAAAACTTGAAAATAATTGATGTCTTGGACCGTAAATCTCCATCTGTTTTATATATTATGTCTTTCTACCAGTCACACATAAAAAATGAAAATTAATATCTTCAAATATCAATGTTTCTATGACTGGGACAAAAAGGACATCTTGCCCAACCATGAGAACAGCTGCCAATGCAACAAAATCCCATCTTAATCTATACTTGGACTAAAGGAGAAAAGAAGGAGAAAATGAAAGAAAGGAAGAAAGTCAGGGGGAAAAAAGAGAAAGGGAAAAGGGAACTAAGATGGAGAAATATCTTTTTTTTTGCATGGCTGAACTATCATCTAAAAAGGAAGTGATACTATAAAAATATTTAGAAATAATAAAAACAAATCCCTGGATATCATCTGTCAAATTTGCAAGAGATAATCAGATTGTAGAAACATAAAAAAGTAATGGAAACATAGAATGTGTACCAACACATAAACAATCCACAAGCACAAAATATAGGGCATTTCACTCCAATAGATTTCCTTTAATGAAATAAATTTCTCCGTAAGAAAACAACATCCTCTTGAGTAGTCCCTACATGGAAACAATGCAAACTAACTCTCATAACATGATACACTATGAGAGAACAATGCTGCATAATGATATTTACAGTGTGTATTTCTAATACCTTGATACTTGAGTGCTTTAATAGTATTCCTAGGATAATCATAACAGGTACTTGATTTGATTAAATGTTTTATTTAAAACTGTTCAAATATTTTCCCAGGGTCTCGAAAGACTGAATTCACAGGCAATTAGAATCCCAGATGCACTACGTATCAAGAACACTCCACTGAACTTATTTTCCTCCCACTCATAAAGCCAAGTTTTCATTATCATCTAACAATCTTCATATGCATTGTGGAACATCTGGCCTAAAATTTCAGGGGAAAATGTAACATACCGGTACATACATGTGCAAGCATGGTTGTACAGTGTGCTTTCAAAATATCTTTAATCTCATAATCATTAGGTCTTGTAAATGTAGCATTTTTTTTTTTAATCTTATTTTCTTCACACACATGTTTACATTTTAAATTTAAAAAATGATGCACATACAAAACCCTTCATTTTCCAGGGGTGATAGTGAGCACTAAAAAAAAAAAAGTTTTTGTTTTCCCCTCAACCACGCCCCCCTTGAGTAAAAAAAAATGAGAAGAGGATTCGCAGGGGGAAAATGACATCTAACAACATTCCCCCCTTTCGAGTAAGAAAATTGGGGGGAAAAAAATAGGGCAAAATAGGGAAGAATAGAGAAAATAAGGGGAAAATCAGGAAAATCTGGATAGGGAAAAACACAAATCTGGTAAAAAAAAAATTAAAAAATCAAAAAAATCTGGATTTCTATTTTTGTAATCGGGAAGAAAAAAAAAATCAGGAAACCGATTTAAATTGGGTTTTTATCAGGCCTGATTTTCAAATAATTTTGGATATGATACCTAGTTTCATTTTAAAGGTTTTTGTGTTTTACAAAAAAAGGAAAATAAAGTATGAACTGAAATCAAATATTTGCCCAGGGACTAAGCCAAGATTACTAGATAATGAAAACACATCTTTGAGTGAACTCATCAGATGAAATGCCCTCTGACAAACTTGTTTTCATCTGAGGTGCTAAAATATAGCTCTGTCTCCTCATGTACCTCTCTCTCACTCATGTCTGTCTGTCTGTCAGCTTAATTATCTGTTTTCCTTTCTTCCTTTCATTTTTTATTTCTCTGTCCCTATCCCTTTTCTCTCTCTCTCTCTCTCTCTCTCTCTCTCTCTCTCACTCACCCTCATATCCCTTGTCTGTTACACATTTTCTGTATCTCTATCTCTTTTTATGTGTGAGAGTGTGTGTGTTTTGGGAGGTCTCTCTCACATGTTGCCTGGTACCATTTCATGTCGTTATATATATTCTTCTTCTTCTTCTTTCTCTCTTATTCTCCCTCTCACTCTCTCTCTCTCCCTCTAAGTCTCCATTGCTCTTGAATCCTCTCCATCACACCCTCACAACTCCATCTCTCATCCTCTCTCCATCTCTCATCCTATCTCCATCTCTCATCCTCACTCCATCTCTCATCCTCTCTCCATCTCTCACCCTCTCTCCATCTCTCACCCTCACTCCATCTCTCATCCTCTCTCCATCTCTCACCCTCTCTCACCCTCTCTCCATCTCTCATCCTCTCTCCATCTCTCATCCTCTCTCCATCTCTCACCCTCACTCCATCTCTCATCCTCTCTCCATCTCTCATCCTATCTCCATCTCTCATCCTCACTCCATCTTTCATCCTCACTCCATCTCTCTCCATCTCTCATCCTCTCTCCATCTCTCATCCTCACTCCATCTCTCATCCTCACTCCATCTCTCATCCTCGCTCCATCTCTCATCCTCTCTCCATCTCTCACCCTCTCTCCATCTCTCATCCTCACTCCATCTCTCATCCTCTCTCCATCTCTCATCCTCACTCCATCTCTCACCCTCACTCCATCTCTCATCCTCTCTCCATCTCTCATCCTCTCTCCATCTCTCATCCTCTCTCCATCTCTCATCCTCTCTCCATCTCTCACCCTCTCTCCATCTCTCATCCTCACTCCATCTCTCACCCTCTCTCCATCTCTCATCCTCACTCCATCTCTCACCCTCTCTCCATCTCTCATCCTCACTCCATCTCTCATCCTCACTCCATCTCTCACCCTCTCTCCATCTCTCATCCTCACTCCATCTCTCACCCTCTCTCCATCTCTCATCCTCTCTCCATCTCTCATCCTCTCTCCATCTCTCATCCTCACTCCATCTCTCATCCTCACTCCATCTCTCATCCTCACTCCATCTCTCACCCTCACTCCATCTCTCTCCATCTCTCACCCTCACTCCATCTCTCATCCTCTCTCCATCTCTCATCCTCACTCCATCTCTCATCCTCACTCCATCTCTCATCCTCACTCCATCTCTCATCCTCACTCCATCTCTCACCCTCACTCCATCTCTCATCCTCACTCCATCTCTCATCCTCACTCCATCTCTCATCCTCACTCCATCTCTCATCCTCACTCCATCTCTCACCCTCACTCCATCTCTCATCCTCTCTCCATCTCTCACCCTCTCTCCATCTCTCACCCTCTCTCCATCTCTCATCCTCACTCCATCTCTCACCCTCTCTCCATCTCTCACCCTCTCTCCATCTCTCACCCTCTCTCCATCTCTCACCCTCACTCCATCTCTCATCCTCTCTCCATCTCTCACCCTCTCTCCATCTCTCACCCTCACTCCATCTCTCATCCTCTCTCCATCTCTCACCCTCTCTCACCCTCTCTCCATCTCTCATCCTCTCTCCATCTCTCATCCTCTCTCCATCTCTCACCCTCTCTCCATCTCTCATCCTCACTCCATCTCTCATCCTCACTCCATCTCTCATCCTCGCTCCATCTCTCATCCTCTCTCCATCTCTCATCCTCTCTCCATCTCTCATCCTCTCTCCATCTCTCATCCTCTCTCCATCTCTCATCCTCTCTCCATCTCTCACCCTCTTTCCATCTCTCATCCTCTCTCCATCTCTCATCCTCACTTCATCTCTCACCCTCTCTCCATCTCTCATCCTCGCTCCATCTCTCATCCTCACTCCATCTCTCTCCATCTCTCATCCTCTCTCCATCTCTCATCCTCACTCCATCTCTCATCCTCACTCCATCTCTCATCCTCACTCCATCTCTCATCCTCACTCCATCTCTCATCCTCACTCCATCTCTCATCCTCACTCCATCTCTCATCCTCACTCCATCTCTCATCCTCACTCCATCTCTCATCCTCTCTCCATCTCTCATCCTCACTCCATCTCTCAACCTCTCTCCATCTCTCATCCTCACTCCATCTCTCATCCTCACTCCATCTCTCTCCATCTCTCATCCTATCTCCATCTCTCATCCTCACTCCATCTCTCATCCTCACTCCATCTCTCTCCATCTCTCATCCTCTCTCCATCTCTCATCCTCACTCCATCTCTCATCCTCACTCCATCTCTCATCCTCACTCCATCTCTCTCCATCTCTCATCCTATCTCCATCTCTCATCCTCACTCCATCTCTCATCCTCACTCCATCTCTCATCCTCACTCCATCTCTCATCCTCTCTCCATCTCTCATCCTCACTCCATCTCTCACCCTCTCTCCATCTCTCATCCTCACTCCATCTCTCATCCTCACTCCATCTCTCATCCTCTCTCCATCTCTCTCCATCTCTCATCCTCTCTCCATCTCTCATCCTCACTCCATCTCTCATCCTCACTCCATCTCTCATCCTCTCTCCATCTCTCACCCTCTCTCCATATTTCATACTCTCTCCATCTCTCTCCATCTCTCATCCTCTCTCCATCTCTCTCCATCTCTCACCCTCTCTCCATTTCTCATCCTCTCTCCATCTCTCATCCTCACTCCATCTCTCATCCTCTCTCCATCTCTCTCCACCTCTCATCCTCTCTATCTCTCATCCTCTCTCCATCTCTCATCCTCACTCCATCTCTCATCCTCACTCCATCTCTCATCCTCTCTCCATCTCTCTCCATCTCTCACCCTCTCTCCATTTCTCATCCTCTCTCCATCTCTCATCCTCACTCCATCTCTCATCCTCTCTCCATCTCTCTCCATCTCTCACCCTCTCTCCATCTCTCATAATCTCTCCATCTCTCATCCTCACTCCATCTCTCATCCTCTCTCCATCTCTCTCCATCTCTCATCCTCTCTCCATCTCTCATCCTCACTCCATCTCTCATCCTCACTCCATCTCTCATCCTCACTCCATCTCTCATCCTCTCTCCATCTCTCACCCTCTCTCACCCTCTCTCCATCTCTCATACTCTCTCCATCTCTCATCCTCACTCCATCTCTCATCCTCACTCCATCTCTCTCCATCTCTCATCCTATCTCCATCTCTCATCCTCTCTCATCCTCACTCCATCTCTCATCCTCACTCCATCTCTCTCCATCTCTCATCCTCTCTCACCCTCTCTCATCCTCACTCCATCTCTCATCCTCACTCCATCTCTCACCCTCTCTCCATCTCTCATCCTCTCTCCATCTCTCACCCTCTCTCACCCTCTCTCCATCTCTCATCCTCACTCCATCTCTCTCCATCTCTCATCCTCTCTCCATCTCTCATCCTCACTCCATCTCTCATCCTCACTCCATCTCTCACCCTCTCTCCATCTCTCATCCTCACTCCATCTCTCATCCTCTCTCCATCTCTCATCCTCACTCCATCTCTCATCCTCACCACTGCATCTCTCATCCTCTCTCACTGGTAGGTGACTAGACTCTGCGTATTGATCATGCCTGCACTTTTGATACGCATCCTAATTTAATAAAGTATCTGCGGAGAAAGCCAAAAATATCTTCAGAGCCTCTATTGATTCAGTGCTCCATTACGCTTCACTCTACTGTATCAAGCATGAGACAAGCCATCTAAAATCAATCCCTTTCAACACTTTATGACTGACATACCAGAATGAAAATAAAAGAATTATGACAATTTATTTTAAGATTGAAGTTGACACCCTGAAAACCTTTTCCCCCAGATATATTCTGCTAATCTATTTCTAAGACTGCATGAGGACATTACATACATTGGTGCTATAATTAAAAATATTATCAGATATTTATGATTTGGAATGGAGTAAGTGGCAAATGAGAGGTGAATATTATTCACAACAAATGGACTCCATCTAGATTATTTTTGTGTTTTGATTTGTTTCTTTTGATTTCTTTCCCTTTCTGTAATCTCTAATTCCCTATCATACAACTAGAAATATCGCAATCTGTATTGCCGCGCAATGCGAACGTATCCCCCGTCAATGGCAGCAATTTTGTGTCATCCTTATGTTCAAAAGAGAGACAAAGATCCCCTCTCCCCTCCCTGAAACAAAAGGATGACGTAGAGAGGTCGCCATCAGTGGCTCAGACTATTGCCATGACTAGGATCAGCATTACCAAAACAATATGTGTGTAGATTAAAGTGTAATACATCTCTGTAGAAAATTTGAAAGAAATCTGTCAAGAAATGTGGCAGTTAGAGCGCAGCAAAGACAGCCATCAAAATATGGCCTTTTACCCTATAGAAGACGGAACACTGGGGCAGCATCACCAAAAGTTATAGGTGTGTAGATTATACCAAGATACACCTCCATACAAAATTTGAAACAAATCTCTCCGGAACGATGCAGTAAAACCACACTCTAGAGTGCACACAAGACATCTTTATGACCTTTGACCCTATAAAAGACGGAACACTGGAGGCAGCATCACCAAAATCTGTAGGCTTGTAGATTATACCGAGATACACCTTTGTTCAAAATTTGAACAAAATTCCTTGAAAAATGTGGCCTATAGAGCGCACACAACTAAACCATCCACAAAAATAGGCCTTTTACCCTATAGAAGAGGGAACACTGGGGGCAGCATCACCAAAAGTTATAAGTGTGTATATTATACTAAGATACACCTGCATACAAAATTTGAAAGAATTCTGTTAAGGAATGTGGCCGTTAGAGCGCACACAAAAATATGACACAGCGGACGCGGCTGCGTAACGCTGCTGAATCCAAAGTACCCCACCGGCATACTACCAGGGGATACATTAAGTACAGCAGATTTCATGTAAATGCTTTGTTATCAATTGATCCATATTTGTCTCTCTTTCTGTTGCTGTGACTTGCTACAGTTAGCCTATGAGGATTCATCATTATTGCCTTTAAGCATTTAATCCAGTTTGAAATGCAAGACTGATGATTTTGTGACTTTATCTCATTCATAAAGTACCTGTAGGTCCAATCATAATACCATCTACACTATTACAGCTAGACTGATCTGATTGTTATGATGGGAAACAAGCAGAGGATTATGCTGTATTCAAACTCAAGAGGGCTCACTTCAAGAATGGTGTCTACACATGATTCATTTCCTTGTCTGGGAGCCCTGTTTTTTTTTGTTACCAATAACAAATGATAAATTTGTATGACAAATTTGCTCTCAGCTAATCAAATGCCATGATTTAAGTAGCTTATAAGTTATAACAATTATCGTAACTTGTTATTGATATTATGAGAAAAAAAATAACAATCTATGGTATATAACTTTGCCATTACTGGCTACCTCCACTAGTAATAATGATTTGATTGGCTGTAATGTTGCCATGGAAGTAAGGTACCATTAGTGTTAAAGTTACCATCAATGATAGTCTTGCAACAGGACCCAGGTCCATTTGTAAAGTATAAAGCCAAGGGTGTAAGTGGTTTGCATGATGAGCCCTTGCCAGGTGTGATGGGTGCAACAGAGTCTGAACTGCAAGACTAGAGACTGCACTTCAGCCATTGGGAAGCCCTGCATTGGGATTCGTTCATGACACAATGGATTATAAATGCTCAGATGTCATATCAGAGTCTGTGCTCAGACACTAGTTTGCCAAGGATACAATTACAGAATGTTATGTAGCTAGCTGTATCTGAACTTCCTATGCACTCCCGCTCCATGCTGCCCTGGAAAAGAAGTATCTGTGTTCTCAACAACACGTACAAAATTAAATATTGTACGATACTCTTGTGGAATTTACTTGTCATTCCTTTGAAATACATTGTTAAAACAGCACAGAATTCTACCAATCTTGCATCAATCAGGGGAGGATTGCCAAGAAATATACTCTTTAGAGAAGAAAGGGCAAACAACAACATTTCTCTCCTAATTGAGGATGCAGGCCCAATACATGATCATGTAGCCTATAGCCAGCAACTACGGTACTGATGATGATTGGATATAAATTACTTTCTAATTTCAAGAGCTTTTCTCTCACACAATCTAACCCTTCTCCCCTACTACTCTCTCTCTCCCCCCCCCCCCCCCCCCTCTCTCCATTCTACAATATTTCTAACGATTTTATGTCCCTCTTGAAGTTTGTTCTTTGTAGTACACTCTTATTCTCTGTCTCTCCTGTAATATTACCATACAAATACAATATCATTATTGTGAATGTAATGCCTTTCTGAAGATAATGCATAATTTGAAAACCTAGAGATGAAAATTCTTCTCTGTTCATGGAATGAGGAAGTACATTCTATTGAATTGAGGGGAAATCCTCAGATCTTTCGGCTCAAGAGTGTCTCTTTCCATCCACGTTATTACATTACTTCTGTATGGTACATTCATGAATACGTCATCGACCAAGTCACCTTGCCGAGCAGCATCTAGTCTTTTGTCTTAAAACCTTTCCCTTATGGACAATTTTCCACTTGATGAGTAGTATTCATGAATGGGAGTATAAAGTACAATGTACTTGAGACTGTGCATTTGCCAAAAAAATTGTTTGAAAAAATTATATCTATTTTTTAAAGTTCTAAAGAAGTTTTTTACATAGAATTAATACCCTTCTGACTCCAAGATGATATATCCCTTTGAAGTTATATAGGTGGCATACATGTAGTTAAAGTAACCCCATAAATACTTGACATTTAAGCTCAAGTTAAAGGTTCTTGGAGCTCTTTCTTAATTTGTACAGACTTTGCATTTAACAAGTGCTCCCTAGTTGTCTATCAGTATGTATTATGTATATTGTTATGTATATGAGTAAGTGTGGAACAATAGAGAGAAAGAAAGAGAAAGAGATGGAAAACAAATCAGTCTGAACGGTATTCCTACCATAGCATGAACCCTGTGAAGTGTGAACCCATATTTTATAAGGTGTAATAAATTGATCATAACAAATTGTTATTCATATATTTGTGTATCAGACTCAACAGTTTCTTTGACTTTGTGTACATTATTTCTACCATTGTCATCTACCTATCTGTTTGTACTTTCATTTGTATTTGAAATCCAGCCTCAAGTTTTGGTCGCAATAAAGAAATAATATTCCTTGCAGGAAAAATGCAAAGTTCATGACATTCAAAAAAAGAAGGAAAACAAAATCTTCCTCTTCCTCTCTCATATTCCGCACAGACATTCCATACCACATCACATTGTAATAAAACATAGAATATCACTCACCTTCAATTAACGAAATAAGATGGTTGCGTTCTAATTCTTCTGATCCCCAGAGAGATTCCAAGTGTTCCCAGTTTTTAAGACACTATCACCAACAAAGTCAAATTCAGTTTCAGAAGTCAAGGCAAGAAGTCAGAGTTTTCCAATTTTTGTCTCCAAATATTTTTTTCTCCCGTTTATAAATATTCCTGTCCTGAGTTTAGAGTTGATTTGAACAACCGTAGCAACCCAAAGCTGTCTTACAAGTCGCAGCACCAGGCAGAATCCCACAGTGCGCAATCTTCAAGGCCTTGAAGCAGCACTTTTCTTGGAAGAAGAAAAAAAAATCAATAAAGTTCCTTTTCTTACAATTCTTCATCCAATTCAGTCCTATAGCACATTCAAATGGGATTCACAGCAGAAAACAACCTTGCAATACAGCTTGCTGAACATTCTCTGGCATCCAGTTGGCATTGGTGGTGCTTTACTGACGATTAATAGCTGAAAAGAGACAAATTTTACAATATTATTTAACAAACATTATATTTTAAAGATCACATCTATGACATGTTGGCTCTACATTACATTATATATATCATGCATATTTGGATTACATATACTGTTCGTGTAACCACAAAAGAATTTGACGGGTTGTTCTTCTTATGACAGCAAATAAAGAGATATATATCTTATGGCTAGTATCCATCACAAGCAAACCCTCAAAGAATTATTCCTCCTCTTCTTCCTCCTTGGCCAAAGACAGACCGATGTTGATCTGTTTTCTTATGTACTCCGACAATGATTAAAGATGTATAATGATTTTGTTCAAGGCATTCATCATGGAGGTACACTTACGTGGCAAACAAATTACAACAGCATGTATGTGGTCTAGGCACCTTGTCAGGACATCGAACAAAACAACAAGAGTTTCCTTCCTGGAATACACCAGAGAGTTGAACAGGAATTGTATAATGACTGATTCTATTTGATCTGGAAAATGGATGTTAGGTATTAAAGTACATCTATTTACAACATTGATTGATCTTGCTGGTATATAATAGTCATTCATGATTAACAGTTGTAACATTTGATGTGTGCCCTATTTTCTGTGGCTATCAAAATTCATGTAACCAATAAATTAAGATCGTATGATAGTCTTTTGTTTTCTGACTGAATATTGACTATATCTTTTTCACTATTTTTAATTGATCTGGATGCTAGGTAGGCAGAGCTGCCAACCTTTGGAAGTACAAATTAGTACTCAGCACCTCCAAAATTAGTATTTTACCATCAAAATTAGTATTTTTCAACTGGCCTTCCTTTCAACTATTAAAAACCTATTGATGTCGTAACGCAGCGCAAATGCATACCGTAAAGACCATATTTTTGCTGTAATTAGTTTTTTTTAAACATATTCCATTATACATGTTGGCCGGGCCAGTAAAATTTCAGAAAAATGTGATACTGGTACGTACAGTCAATTAAAATGTTTGCTCTTTCATTAAAATTTTAAAAGAAAATTGTAAATCAAAGTTTTTGTTGGGGGTTGTGGGGGTTTACTTGTAAATGTTTCTATGCGATTACGTCATGTTTTTTTTTTTTTTTGGGGGGGGGGGGGGGGGGGGGTGAAAAATCATATTTTAAAAGGTGCTATCGTATTATCGTATTCCACTCTTATTATCGTACTAAATACGAATAAATCGTACTGGTTGGCACCTCTGGGTAGGTATATCTTTTAAAGAGATAAATTTATCTCATACATACAGTTTTCATGGCAATCTTTCAGTCATAAACATTCAATGTTGCCGATCAAAATGAACAATCAATGAAACTTATACATTTGGATGATAATCTTCTTGCGGTCTACGTCGATCATGTAAATGAATATTGATTGTTTACATTTGATATGGATGTTAAGCTGTTAGAAATTGGTCATGAAAAGCAGTCATAACATTGATATGTGGCTATCAAATTAAACAACAGATGAAACAAACACCATTGTATGATAACCTTTTCTGATCTACCTACCGTAACTAGTACCGACTGTTGCTTTATCACATGGATGATAGGTCTATTAAACAAGCTATTGTAATCTAACAAACTTTTTAGTATTTCTAACTGACCTGGGAAATAAGAATTTATTATTTTTATGAGATAAATTGATCCTGCTGGTAGATAATGGTTATGAGAAACTCGCATAAAATACACAAATGGAAAATAAGCAAAAAATGTATGACAATCTATTGTCATTTGAAAGCCTGTTGTTTTTTGTTGTTTTGTTGTGGACTGGATGTAAGCCAAAAATATGAATAATATTTAAACAGTTTTGCTCTTGTCTACAAAATAAATGCTGTATTCAAGTTTATAATTAACACAAATCATTATAAATGGATCATAACATTAAACAAAAAAATCATTATTCATTTGTTAATTACAAAAAAGTGATATCTCTGAAAAGCACAAAGGACACTATATGTTTATTAAGGATTTTAATGTAATGTTGATGAGTATTAATAGCTTTGCTGGTTTGTTCCAGTAGACAATAGGTTCACTATGAAACAAGAGTAATATAAGCCAAAACAAACTCTTGTTCAGGAGCAAATAATCTTTTCTTTTGTGAATCTATAAACAAATCTAAATAAAAAAATTAAAAAAGATAAATAGATAGACATGTAAAATAAATTAAAAATAATTAGAGGACAAATCAGATGATCATTTCACCTAATCAAAAAGACAAAAAAACCTACCTGTATTGCTTTTGTTAAGATGTCCAGTTACTGTGTCTGAGCTGTGACGGGATCCACACTTGAAAAAGGTGAATAGCCTTACTGATGAAGCATATATACAAACAGTATACAGGCAAAGATGAAATGAAGTTCTCATCAACTCCTCATTTCTCCCAATGGCTAGTGATGGATCGTACGAGATGACGCCAGCTCGATCTACGTCTCATTCGTCCGCTCTCGATCATGCAGAAGGGGCTTCTCAGGCTTCAGCAGGCTGATGCAATTTCCCAGGGAGTGAACTGATCGAGGAGATGAACATGGGTTAGAAATCATTATAGCTGGTGAACCTCAATAACCAAACACCGACAGATAATGTTCTATGGTTTCTATGGTTTTTATTTGTCTGTGTTTGTTATTATTAATTTAAATAAAAGCTGTGGTTGTAAAGTCTTACCACATACATGTGGGCACAGTGATTGCATTCAACATCAAATCATTTCTGTATTTATAACATTGCTCTGCTGTATCAAATACAATGCAGTTGTCTGTACATGTACATTGTATGTGAGAAAACATTCAATTTAAAAAGGGGGGAAAATTAAAACAAGAAATATCAATAACAGTATAATAATAACAACAATGTAAAGCACTTAGAAACTTCTCTTTAAGCGCTATACAAATGTGACTATTATTAAATGATATTAAGGATTAAATTTGATAATGACAAAGTTTTCCAGATAAACAGATCATTTATCTAATATCAATTCACAAACAAAAGCGCCCAGTCTATAACGTATTCAGACATCAAAATCACAATTGATAGCATCTTGACCTTTCCACAAACTACAGTAAAAACAATCCTTTTAAAATATTCCAATTAACCATTTGCTGAAATCCTTGCACAGATCAAAACAGATTTCCCTCTCGGTACTGAGCTTTATAAAATCTATCTCAAATTCATGCATATATTCACAACGGGCTTACAATCCACCCCCGCTATGATGCAAACCCACTTCATTCTACACGGAGGGCTTTGGGATGCATTAGATGGATAATTGCATTCCTTTGTTAACGTACCTGAACTTGAAATGGATAAGAGTGTGGAAATCCCCCTCCTAGATCAAGCGATCTGTTTTGAATGTTCCCCGTCTATCCGTCACTCACAATGATGCAAACTTAAGTTGAAATAAACTCCTCATGAAATCCAGTTGAACTCAGGCAACTTTCCAGGTCTCCACCTGGAGAGGGTGTGCTTTAAATCTTCACCGGGAGGATGAATTCTCCGCCTTTATGGACACACGATTCACGAGGGATTAGAAACAAATGTCGATATCCAAGAGTGCCTGGATGCTTAGAACGTGTACTCAGCTATAATCAAAAGGACTTGTAAAGTGTTTGTAATGGGTCTCTGCTTCAGTTTACAAGTGCGCAATCATCATCTTGCTAGCATCCCCCTTGGCTAGGTAACATCAAATCTAATTTGGGGCCTTTTAATCAAATCTTTGGCCGGGATAACGCAAAATGAAGGGGTGGGGGGAGGAGAGAAACTGGGAGTGCGTGGTTGAGTTAAGCAACTCGATATTCAACGTCGGCAGAAAAGCAATCATGCATAGCGAGCGAGGGGATTGGTCAAGATTAGTACCTCATGTAAGCACTTCAGATCCATTGCAAGTCACATGACATATGACCGTCAGCATATTAATCATGACTTCTGTTAAGACATCGATCAGTCCTTGCATCAGTTGGTATGGTATCAGCGATGGTTCTATCGTATCACATCCCTGTTCTCCACCGGGGAAACTCAGATGCAAACCCGATCCGTGCGTGTTGGCAGGATGAGGTCAAGAGAGGTCTGAAGACTAGACTAAACGTGTTAGGAGGATGTATATGTTTCTCCCAAGTGGATGTGAGTACAGATGGATGATGGAATCATTTACATGCAGCACTGGGCATCACTCACATCCAGGAAGGGTATCTATCTATGCAGGCTGCGGTCTTGATTGCTTGAGGTACAGGAATCCCTGTAAAGGAGAGAAAGAAAGGAGAAAAACCAAAAGGTGTTATTTTAAAACAGAACTTGAGGGGAAACATGAAATTACCCAAAAATATAGACTATAGACTAATTAAAAGCTCAGGAAAGCTTAAAAAGATCTCTCAAAAGCTCAAATAATTTTATTTCAAAATCTACTTTGAGGAATTTCCACTTTACAATTGCAAATCCCCCAAAAGCTCCTGTATAGTGGAATAGAGTTTATACATCTTTGTTGCTATGATGAAACAGATAGCAATCATATCAAACAAATTCAAAGTGTACCTTTCATTGTAATGTGTATGAACTTCAAAAATAATTATAAAACGGTATTGAACCTGTCTTAGTGGCCACCTCTCTAGAAAGGCCACTTTATAGTGACCATTTTTTCTGCTTAAATTGGGTGGTCTTAATTAACAGGTTTGACTGTATTACAAAACCAAACGTATCACCCAAGCGCAATGAATGAGAATTTTGGTAGCCATTTGGCCAGCAGTGTAGTGTTTCATAACGATCCTACCTGTCCAGCATTTCAAGGAAATTAGCAAACAGGATGAAATGAAATACTTCTTTGCATTTTAAAGGCATCGTTTAACAATGTTAAATCTGAGATGCATGGCCCTACATGCTACCAGTGTCTGTGATATGGTGTAATATTGAAGCCCTAAAAAAAATTGCGCTTCAAAATGATCAAGAAGTGCCTCAAAAAAGTAAAAAATCTTTGAGTCACCGGTCTTACCATACGGTACTTGCTTTCCCCAATAGACTGTAGTGTTATGAAAACCGTTTGTCAAACAGTTTTGAAAATTTGTAATTCCAATCATAAATATCTTCATAATCAGACAGCCGATCGTCTTGTAAAGGTCATGGGGTTCCTGACTGACCTTAAGGTTTATAATTATCATTGCAGCATGAGCTAAATCCAGAATTTTTTTGCAGAATCTGAGACAAAGATACCAGATCCCTTTAAGTAACTATAGGCACACTTGCCCATAATAAGCTTCAGGCTTTCAAACAATACCACCACCACAACAACAGCCTGATGTGGAACAAATTAATTGCTACTTGTGCACCTCAAGCATGCTGGAACTAAGCTCAGATGAAGGTTCCAAGAAGCCATTGTTAGAAAACGTACCAGCTACGATGACGATTGTTTAGTAATGAGGTTATTGTAGGCAAATGCACGTACACATATTTACAAAGTTACAAGTGTATCATGGCATTGCTAGAGGGGGATTGTGGGAGTGTGTGTCATTCCCATCCCCTCCCACTCAATTGAACTTTCTTAATTTTTTAAGTGCTGTATAGTATATTGGCTATTATTTGTATGCGCCTTGAGCATCTCTAGAGATGGGTATGTTTCGCTTTATCAATATTGTTATTATTTGTATTATTATTCAGAAAATTCCAAGAAATTTGGCAGTTTGACCTGGGAAGAGAATGACAAAAAATCTTTCTGTATCCCAAAATCAGGCTAGGCACAAGTATTTCACAAATACGTGACTGTTTCTTTTGTCAGGGTGATTCATCAACATGCAGTGTTAGCATAGAAAAAAAGTCACAATGTCTGGTCTAAGAATTTTGATTAAATATACCGTGATCATCCATACAAAGAGAAGCTGAAGAGAGGAGAACATAATAATAATAATAATACTCAGTTTTTATATTATATAGCACTTATTACAATCACTAAGTGCTTCGAAACTTGGAGATTATTACCCCGGCTTTAGCTGTGCTGCCATTACGGCGCTCTAGCTTTCCAAAGAATTAATTCCGGCCAGGTACCCATTTACATCACCTGGGTTGAGTGTGGCAAATGTAGATCAATGTCTCGCCAAAGGACATTAGTGCCGCGGAGGGTCTCGAACCGCGGACCTTGTGATCGACAGTCCAACAACTTAACCATTCGACCACAGCACCTCTACATGCAAAGAGTTCTTGGGAAATGACTTCCAATATATCTGAATGTTTGGTTCATATAGCCCCTTTACATCTGCTTCCAGATGGCTGATACTATATCTTTAAAGTTCTTGAGGATGCCCTTCAAATATCTGCATATTGAGTCTGACATTAGAACTCCAGCGGGGTGTTTCACAAAGACTAAGATCCAACTTTAAGTTGAACTTGAACAATGGCAGGCCGTTCATGCCACTAGTTCCTCTAACCAATCCTGGCATTGGTTTCTCGAGGGACGTACAAATCGTGATCACAAATATAATGAATTTACTTATTTCGATGTATTATCTAAATATCATAATTGAGAGACCAATAGTGAGAGCAACCAGTGGCATGAATGGCCTGCCTTAGTTCAAGTCCAACTTTAAGTTGATCTTAGTCTTTGTGAAACAACCCCCTGCTCTGTTCATGCCAAGATGAGACTTAGGAGATGATGAAGAAGACAGATGGCAACGGAACAAATGACTAGATAAATCAAATGGCACTACTGTCAGATAGTCGGAGCATTAAATGTACAGTAATTGGCCAAGTGCAAAACAGTTTAGGCCTTCATGACATACATACAAGTACTACACGTAGGAAGCATTTTCTAACTTGAGGTCAAACATTCACTGATTATACTCGGTTCATATTTCAATATAAGATTATATGATTGCAGGGCCCTTGGGAAGAACAGTATCGATACTATCGAGGCTACCCTGGGTAATAAGACCATATCATTAAAAAAGGAAAATTCTTCCCCCCCCCCCCTCCCCCCCCCCCCAAAAAAAAAGAAGAAGATTTTTTGTCATAGAAGTCTTTAGTTCCCATGTAACAAATGAAGAAGAAAAAATTATAGCAAGAGATTAGAGATTTTACTGCATACATTCTAAGGGCTCCACATTATCAGACATTTGGCACATTTGGGCCCCCAAATTTTACCTCCACAGGCCTGAAAATTAAAAATTGATGGTGGGCTCTTTCGCAATTTTACTTCACAAGGAAAGAATTAATATGAAGCCCTGCATAAAAACCCTTGTGATAGAATCTAATCTATAAAGGCAACAGAGCTGTAGTCAAATCAAAGATTTGGTAAAAATGGTGTTTTCTTGATGCCCATAGTCATTGGTAGTGTGTTTCAAAGACATAAATGGATAAAGAACTTAAGAAGTACGTTTAAGATACGGTAAGCCTTCTGTTTGATGTCCATTCCCCTTGTCATATAGATTCATTTTTTATTAAGACACGACCTCCCCCGTTGTAATATCCATTTCTTATTGATTAGCTGGTAGAGGCTAGAAACTAGATCATATCGACGAGGCAAGAATCAACACCCGTACCATCACACACCCGGACCATCACAAATTCATATTATAGGATTGGATTGGTTTCCAAACTAGCACGTTGCTGGCTAGTATTTCAAGAGATATGCAGGATGTGTGATCTCTTGAGCCAAGTTTGATGTCCATGTGGGAAGCACTTTTTATCTGCTGAGAACCAGAAAGGGGAAAAGGACTATGGTATGATACAGTAAACAGCTAAATTATTCATACCCCTTGTAAATTTGATGTTTTATTTTGTATTTTTTCGTAACTCAAGAATAAAAGGTGGACTGGTTGAACTAGGGCCTTTGTTGAATCCTTTTAGATGTGAACTTTGATATGTCACATCATCAAGAAACATAAATGGGGACAAATCAGTTTTTCACATACTTAAAAAATGACAAAACTTGGTAATGGTCAATGGCAGTAACAGCCTTCTTGCACGCAGATCTGACTACGTTGTAATGCCCTTCTGCCTGTCAGCACATAAACATTCTTGCAATTATGACTGTCTTCCAGGGTTGTGATTAAAATTGAATTTTCTTAGGAAATATGTACAGATATATAGGGCTCTTTCTTAACTTTTTACTACGGTTTCCAGCCAATCAACTAGATGAATTTTTATATTTGTGTTAATGTGTTATTCATCCTTTGGTGGTCATTTACATTCTACAGTGAAAAGCATACAATTCACAAGAAAACAATAAAAACATAATTATCGTGATAATTTTTAAAAGTTCAACAAGGTCAGGATCTTACAATGTTTGCCAGGATTTTTAAGTGGTAAATGGCATCTGGAAAACTGTGAGTTCTGGGCAACTAGCGAGCAAGCACTACATTTAGAAGATGAATCAACTTATTGCCAGCAAATTCACAAACAAAGACAAATACTTTCATAGCCTTGAATGCCATCATCATAATTACTACATAAATGATCTGTGACCGTTCTGTTAGCACTTAGTTGAGTGCCAAAAAGGCATGAAATGATATACTTTTACACAGAACTGACAGCAGATGATGTATTGAGTCTAATGATTCCCTTCATGCCAGTATGAGCAGAAAGGCAGTCATTATGTTGCAAAGCTTTCATAGTTGATGCGTTCACTTGGGATACATTTTAATTGGGACTTAATACTTCAGGATCACCTTTAAAAGAATAATAATAATGTATTTGTATAGCACATTTTCCATATACAGGCTCAAATGCGCTTTACAGTTATATTGCTAACATACGAGGTCAGTTTTTAGATATTTGTTAAAGGTAAAGACCAGTAATGGTCATGCGATTGCATTGTGAAAGAAACGTTGTGGAATCGATCAGAAAAGGTTGATCATCTAGCATCTAGCATCTGCAAGGTTCTGGAATCATCAAAATGATAAGAAATTTGGCCCATTCTTCGTAAAGTTACAAGCACTATACACAGAAAGATGTATATGGGACTACCCTATCTCTCTCACACGACCATGAGAGAGATAAATTTACCAAATATATGAATTAGTAGGCGGTTTCCCGGCAAATTTTTTATCATCATGTATTAGTCAAAACATATTCTTTCACATGATTGGTAATGAGAGCTTCCATTTCATTTTTTGAAATTGGGGCGTTACCAATACTGGTCTTTACCTTTAAGGTATTGACAGTTTGTAGGTTACAAAGAGGTATCGATACATGTAGGTTATTCCAGTTTTTGGAGCAGCAGTTAAGAAGGCTCTGTCACCAAGTGTGGTTAGGTGGATGGTTCAGTGTGAGCCTTGATAGGAGCGGAGGGAGTAGCAGGATGGGTGCCTGATAGTGGTGAGTTCAGATAGGTTGGGAGGAGCCAGGCCGTGAATGCATTTGAAGGTGAGATTAGAACCTAATTATGCAAAAACAAAAATCTATAATAATTAGCACCTCAGTCCCCCAAAGTCATCAGCAGCTTTTTCCACCATGCCTTCAAGAACTTTAAGTTGTTAATAGCACCATACTAATCAATATAATTTTCAATGAATATAAAAACAGCATGGGCATACATTAAAGATACAAATGACTTTGGCAGATATCTCAAAATATCCATCCTACATGTATTATAAGTATGCCAGCCATCAGGAAAACTGGTGAAAATAATTGAAGGGTAATGGATTTAACTACATGTACAGTATACTAATAAATTTGAATAGAGGACAAAATACTGAAAATGTGGAGAAAAACTGCAGATTTTTTTGTCCGAAAGTGAAAAGTCAGCAATTTTCATGTAACAATTGAAAATGAATCCCCCCCCCCCCCCAATTTTTCATATGAACATGTACCCTACCCTACCATGTACAAATGTATGTCAGTACTGGATCATGCGTTATCCATATACTGTACATGTACATGTAAATCAGTTTATCTAGATCAATTCGATGCCATGCTCAATAATAATGACTTCTCTTCTTTCATTTTTTTGCCTCGATGAGTCCCCAAAGGTTAAAGACAGACAGACAAACAACCTTTTATTCTCCCCTATTACTAATCATCTGTCTGGAAGTGTCAAGAGAGTGTCGTCTCTATTAAAGGGATCCAGTAACTTTGTCTCAGATTCTGAAATAAATTCTGGATTTAGCTCATGCTGCAATGATAATTATAAACCTTTAGGCCAGTCAGGAAGCCCATGACTTTTACAAGCCCATCGCCTGTCTGATTATCAGGATATTTATGATTGAAATGACAAATTGTGAAAACCGTTTGTCTAACGGTTTTCATAACACTACAGTCTATTGGGAAAACGAGTATGGTAAAACCGGTCACTCAAAGATTTTTTACTTTTTTGAGGCACTTCTTGATCATTTTGAAGCGCAATTTTTTTTAGGGCTTCAATATTACACCACATCACAGACACTGATAAAGGGCCGTGCATCTCAGATTTTACATTGTTAAACGATCCCTTTAAGGGCTCGTCACACATCACCAATATAACGTTAACTCTGAATTTGCTCTACTGTACATGTATATATGTGTCAAAATGTGTACTGTATTCAATTTTTTTAAAACATTTGCAATTACTTATTTCTTTAATTAAAGTGAAAGAAAATACTGCAACTACCAAAAACAGTTTGCAATATACACCAGATTTTTTTTTTAAATGGTAATAACAATTCTAGTATTTAACAAAATTAGATATATATTTCTAGATTCTAATAGGATGACAATCAAAGTTTTATTAATAGCTCACATCCTTTCTATAGATTAAATTTGCTAACTAGACAAAGCCTCAAATAGCTGGAGCATATACGTATGGAAATGCATTACATAAACATCAAATTATATCCCAATGGGTTAAGCTTGTTGATTATGCAAATCCTGTAACTGCCTTCATGAATCATGAATACTTGATAAGATCAAGCCATCAAAAGCAGCAGAGGAAAATATATAGGATGAATAAATAATAACCTTTTTACGTTTACGAAGTATTGAAGTGCTGACTGCTGACTGCTCTAATAACATATTTCAAGGATGATTCTTTGGCTACAGGCAACAGGTTTGGAGGGACTACTGTATATGTATGTATTTCAGGGATGATAGTGAGCACTAAAAAAAAAAGGATTCAGGAAAAAAAAATGGCATCTAACTTTTGAGTAAGAAAATTGGGGAAAAATAGGGGGGGGGGGAGGGGAAAATCGGGAAGAAAAAAAAAATCAGGAATGTTTTTTTTAATCAGGAGAAGAAGAAGAAAAAAATTGGGAAACCGATCTAAATCAGGTAATTATCAAGCCTGATATTTGCAAATTTTACATTTTAAGTCATTTTACACATAGTTAGGAGATTCATTTCTTTGAAATTGAATGAAGATATAAACAATTCATTCTCCTATTTGTACTGAAGCCGAATCGATTTTTATTAAAAGACACTAGCTGCCACCTGTATACTGTAAAATGGTTAAACAGATTTAGAAATTTGTTGAATTCATTATTTGAAATACTCAAATTTGTAAGATATCAGACTAAATGAGTACACTATCTTTAAAGCCTGTTTTACTTTACATTCTAGAATAATTTTCTTTGAAATATTCAGGAAATCTGATCATTATGAAAAAACTCTATTAATCAATTCCATCTTAAACGTGTGTCAAAATAAGATAATAGCAGTTTATTATTTAAAATATATATATTTTAGTTTTCTCTCTCTCTCTCCCTTTTTTTCTCTTTCTCTATCGATCTATCTCTTTCTTTCTATCTCTCTCTCTTTCTCTCTGTCCCCTCTCCCCCTCATTCTTTCTCTTTATCTTGCCTCCCCCCCCCCCCCCCCCCTCTCTCTCTCTCTCCCTATCTGTCTCCCCCTCTCTCTCTCTCTCTCTCTCTCTCTCTCTGCCTATCCTCCCCCATCACTCTTGCCATACTAATACCCATGTAGACTCAGTGCTCCCATGAGTCCATACTAATGATGCGAGATGATCATCAAGGAGAAAGTGTAGCATAGTAACCATCCCTAAGGCTAACGGAATTGAAATTTCCAGCCATTAATTAGCTTTCATATCTGCCGTCATCTTTAGAATAATGATGACAGGATCGTAAGCACTTGACTTACCGCTTAATGAGAGAACTTTGACAAAGTGACAAACCCTTTCACTGTGTAAGGGCTCCTTCAGGTATGATGCGGCGAAACCACTTCATTTTTTAAAAGATGATGTAAAGTATACAGTAGGTTTACTGTTGCACTATGTGAGAGAGAGGGGGGAGGATTGGGGAGTCCTAAAAAGGACTGTTGATAATCTTTCTTTCTTGAGTGTGTGTGTAGTCCTGAAAAAGACTGATGGTAATCTTTCTTGAGCTTATATTTTTAAGAGAACTGTAGTGCCTGTTGGAGAGGATGGGTGGTAGGAGGGGCTCAACGTTTCGAACAGGTTGACTATCCGTCGTCAGGAGTAGAGAATAGCTACTATACTACTATTCAAGTAGGGCTGTATTTGGCGATGACAGGAAGAACAAAAAAGTCAGAATGATTGAAAACAAAGAATAAAAAATGGAAAGGGCTACTGCTTTTTTTGTTTTTTAGGTACTTTGAAGTGAGAAAATTCTCACATAAAACTGTTAATCATACTGCATTGTATTTGAGCAATAACAACAACAAAATAATTGTTGTAAAAATATTATATTATGAAGGGTGTGAAATTTGGAGGAAAAAACTCATTTCAAATTGTTTCACCTTTGTGTATCATCGTTGCCATCCTTTAAATAAATAAATTAAAATATGTATCATCTGAAGACCAAATATACTTTGTGAATAGGATTGCCTGAGGTAATAATATTACGCAAAGGAGTCTAGACTTTCAACCCTTCACATGTGTCAGTCTAATCAATTCTTACCAAGGCTGTTTGTCAACTTAATTAATTAATTTCATATTGTTTGCTCAAGAAACACCAGTGAGAATGAAGACGTATATGCACTTGTGCTTGCGATGATTGAAATAACCCAGTGCCTCTAATATAGGTCTGCCTTATATATATTAGAATGTGTTCCCATTGCATCCATTATATACAGTTGTACTTGAAGTATGGCTACATGTGCAATGTACATCTTTTAAATTTTGATTTCAATCCAATAAGCCAGTTCACAGTTGCAGTCTGAGCATGAGCAGATAAAGATCATTACAGAACAAATTTTGAAATACACGGAGACGAAATACTGGATACGTGCTCATGAAATTTATGTAATCATTATTCATTCATGCACAAGCAGTGCACTTCATGATACACAAGTGGAAGTATTCTTTGAAAATGGGAAACAAAGGCTATTTATATGGCACCTCCATTGCTGTAGGAGTGATTATTTCAAAATGTACAAAGTGGGACCTCTTCATGTTTTGAAGATCTGTGGATATTCAGGGTCATTGCAGTAATTTGCTAACCGTGAACTGGTCTATTGTACAATCCTGCTGTAACAGTGAATACATTTCAAGTGAGTGAGAAGAAAGTATGGCTTAGGAGAATCCCCCAAAAATATATTTGAAGGTATTATTTTGTTAATGCTTACAGTTCATCCAAATACAAACTCAATTGTAGTTAAAGATAAAGTTGAGTTATGGTTATGCGATTCTATTGTGAAAGTAATGTTGTGGAATCGATCAGAAAAGGTTGATCATCTAGCATATAAGTATTGGTGTGTACTGCAAGGTTCTGGAATCATCAAAATAATAATAAATTTTCCCCAGACTTTGTAAAGTTACAAGCACTGTACACATAAAGAACGTGTGGCATACAAATCCGTCCTGATTTTTACGATGCTACATGCCATATTTAAAATATTACGGCATTTGAAGAGCCATGCTTTTCAGGGAACGTTTTCTACATTTGCATAATACAATGATAACGCTCACAAATTATTTTTTACCTCTTTCTAGAATTTGACCTTCTCTTTAATCTTAAATGCCCTTGAATTGTAAAATAATGTTTACATACATGTACTGTACATGTACAGTATGTGTAGAGGTGAATGTGGAGTCTGACATTTATAATTACTATAATCAAATGACTAGTCTGGTATTGAATTGCTTTTATAATAAATTAATGTGATCAATTCACAATGACCTACCCATCAAAAGCTTTACAGTAGATCCAAGTAGAGAATAACTCTATACCTCAAATCTTCTCCATAGGATCACTAGCTTATGCATGTATTGTCCCAAACTGACAATTTCCATCCCAAATTCTCACCCCACGCTCGATCAGTCGTTGTGGGCAGAGCTGGTGAGATTGACAAACACTGTTCATCAAGCATAGCATCTCGTTATGAATATCAAACCTGTCATTTTGGGTGGCAATTATGACTATGTTTCTGTGACTGATGCCAATTACTGCCAATTTAGTCTGTCGTCATCGTTCAACAGTTGCTCTGGATGCCCCGGCACGCTCCAGGTCGGGGCGGAGGATGAGGAAGATGTCTTTTACGATCAATGGAAGAACTTTTGAGATGCCATCATGTGTGGTTCATTTTGATCAGGTTTGCTTAGGTAGGGGGTATAGTAGGATGATAAACAGTTTATCTATCTAGAGATGATATGAACTCCTTCAGTGATACTTGGTTTAACGATTACTTTAATGAACTATCAAGGGTTATTATCTTAGTTTTGTACATTTAACTTTCTTTTCTCATTTTTATATGAAGCTCAAAACCTATCTTTCAAACAACTTTGTTTCAAAGCAAGCCTCAAATTCCTGTACATATGCATGTTTTTGTTGCAAGATAAAAAGAAAGAAGGTCCACAGTTGAAAATTTCTTGGGCTGGATTATCCCCCCCCCCCCCCACCCCTATATAAAAGAAGGTGGTACGAGATTTATGCATGACCAATGGTAAGAAACTGTACTTTATTTGCCTGTCTGCCTTTTAAAAAATAGGTTTCTGTCATTATTTTTTGTTTGTTTCCTTGTGTGCATTGGTTAAAAGCATTTTTAAAAGAGATTTGTTTGTTGATAGGTGGAATATTCATGACTAGAGTATGGTAGCTTAATATAGGTGTTGACTTGAGAAGAGATACAGTTAACATCTGAATTATTCAAACACCTTTTGGATGAAGTGTTTTTTGAGGGGGTGTGTTTTTCGTAACTCAAGAATGAAAGGTGGATTGGTTGAATTAGGGCTCCTGTTAAATACTTTTAGATGTACCGGTAAGCTTTGATATGTCACAATCTCAAGAAACATAAATCAGGACAAATCAGATTTTCAGAGACTTAAAAAAATTACACAAATTGGTAAGGGTATGAATAATTTAGTTGTCAACTGTAAAATGCCTCCTCAATCATAGACATTTAAATTATTGATGAGTTTATTCCACTTGACATCCTTCATACATTCAGCACTTCCAAACCAGCGACTTTCCTGATGGATGATATAAAAAGCACCTCTTAAATGTCATCATAGATGCTTTTATGATTATGATAATGGATCAGGATTCCCAAAGCAGTAAACAAGATATCTGTTAAAAGCAATCACCTATTACCTTGAAACAAATGACTGTCAGATCACTCAGATGATATCAAGAATGATGACAGTACCGGTACATTATTTTCTCTTAATACAACCATTTTAAATTCAAATAAAGATAACATGCATAATGGTCTCACTATGGTAGATCATGTACTGTAGCTCTGTACTTTACTCCCTTAAATCTGAGACTATTCTTCTCTTTTATTAAAACAAGAAACACAAAATTCAGAACGTGAGTAATACTTCGAGTTACATCTTTATGGCTCTAAATCTATTCCGTGCCTGGAGATATGAATAAAAATTGGAAAAACACACCAACTTGAAAATAAATTCTAAAATATTCTGGTACAATGGTAATCCTCAATTTGAAACTCAATATAGCAAGAGCTTGAAGGTATACAATTTAAAAAAATCCTCCTCTTCTCTCTCTCCTCTCCCTCTCTCTCTCTCTCTCTCTCTCTCTCTCTCTCTCTCTCTCTCTCTAACACACACAAACACCGATAGTCCTAAACAAGGGTGAACTGGACACAGAGGAATTAAAAATTTCTTCTAGCCTATTCTGAAGCACAAATAGAGGGGGGATGAATAATTACTGCTACCCCCTTCAAATAGGTCACCTAATTTGTTTGCGCACAACTTGCTCGCATGTCTACCAACCATACATGCATACATTGTGTAGGTCCCCACGCCTCTAATGAATATAATTTACGGCAAACTACAGTGCATGTCCCTTGGTAATTAATTTTGCATGCAATTTCATACATGCATTGGTTATTGCTAAATTAATACAATTATTTGTCTGAAACTCATTCCTACAGCTGTTCTACAAAGTATTTTCTTTTCCATAAAGAAAATATATGTAAGGTACATGTCTACTGGCATGTCTATATTTTCTGAAGGGTTTGCATGTCTTCCACAGCAACGTCCTCTGGCAAGGCATCTATCTGCATTCATATTTACCACTCTCAATACTGGTACCTCAGGTAGCTTTTTGGCAAGGCAAAGTAACAGGGGTTGTATAAGGACAGCTTTAGGGCTAGCATTCCGGAAACCTGTCTCAGGTAGGTTAGTTTTGTTTTGATATAAAGTAGAGTTACAGACCTACATGTACATTTGTACAGTACCGGTAAGTAAGTACTCGATCAATAGCAATGATCATAATAGTCATGAATGTAAAAGCTAATCCCACAAATTTCAAAATACATTATCATCATCTACAGCAAATTGCACTTTGATGAACTCAAAACACACCTCTTTCCCAACATCTCTCTTGCATTGTCTCACTCCTACACGTCTCCTGTCTCCTAATTCTTGATTTTCTCATACTTTTCTCATACTCCTTGACTGAAAAGAAATAAAATTTCCCGTAATACATAAAATCTATAGAATTTGATTTGTTTCACTTCTACTTTGATTTCCCCTGCCTTCTATAAACAAGATATATATGCCTGTAAACAAAACTATAGGCCTATTTTATGTATGTAAAAAGAGGGAGAGAGAAATTTTGAAGAAACGATTCTGTACATATCTCTTGAAACTTGAGAAACGTTCATCACAAGTCCGTAATAAAAACAGTTTACTTGCATTCCATCTTCTGCAGCAATAACGTCATTCCGAAACCTCCAAATATCCTAACAGACATCAGCATAAAGCTATGAGGTTCACATCTGTACATTCCAATATGACAAGAAACCAATAAAAATTGGAAGATTATTATCAATTGTAGGGACCGACGTCACATTGATGAAGTGAAAAGGTCAGTTCAATATTGGAAGCAGAAAGTCTTGTTTGCAGGTGATGCTGTACAAACCGTCTTCAAATAACACTGCCGTGGCATTATGAAATTATTTCAGCATGGTACGCATAAAATTAGGTGTGTTATAACGCAAAAATTACATAATGTAATATGCCTAGGGTGAGGGGTGTCTGAGTAGCGTTATAATTGTGATTGATATAAATAGGCACTTGTCCTCTACCTGTATGAGAAATGCTCCTGAAATGTTTATGTTATTCTCATCAGAAATAAAATACAAGATATTTCAGTGCGAAGAATAATGGAGGGTGAATTTTTCAAGCATCAAGTTTTTTCTGCTGGTCCAAGATAATCATGAGTTTTGGAAGTGTGCAAGCAAATTCTTTCACTTAGAGTTAGAGGAATGCACTTTTGCCACTCGGATGAATCTACTAGGAGAGAATGACCTACCGTTCACAAGGAACAACTGTTGGGCGTGCACGCACAGTCTTTTGGGAAATATACAGAACTTCCGTTGGGTCACACTTGCGTGGACATGCATTTTATATGAGATGATTATCAACCATACAGGTGTATATTTCAAAAAGTTTTTTTTTTTGCCTTTCATAATCGAGTTGAGCGTGACAAAACATAATACATTGTATATCAGTCAAATCTGGTAGAAACATAAAAGTAGAGGCCAGAGATTCTTAAATATTTAGAATGAGAATTTTTCCTGAATATTCAAAACCATGGAGTGATCCACATACATCCAACCATAAGTCTTTCTGCCATTCTTATTTTTCATTGGGTAGCTGATATTCATACCCTGCCGCTAAATAGCATTTCATTGCAAGAAACAATGTACATGTTTATGAACTTGCAATAGCCATACCAAAATAAGGGAATTTTTTATAACTGAAAACTTTATTTAAATTCCTGGGAAAGTGTATGTTTGCTTTCAAAACCTTTTTTGTTTTTTTCCTTTTGCAATGATAGGCAGTAAACGAAGCTTTCAATATGGATACAATATTGTTGATTTATCACACTTGTAAAAACCTCAACACACAATATCTTTCATAAAATGTTTGCAGAAACACTTTTTACGAGACAGTGATCTTCTATGATGTTATTTGACAGCAGGAATGATGACGGAACATTACTGGAGTTGACAGCGCTCACAGAAGAATGTGGCTGTGTAAAGACTAAAGTGTATTTTTTGGTTGGGCTGTCTAAAGTTGCCTTCACAACAACGGTATTCTGCACTCTCTGTATCGGCTGACGTCTATTTGAAGAAGTAAATTGGTTACCTGGTGTTTTCAAGCATACCCAGACTTCCCCTGGTTACCATAGTGGCCCTGTTTCCAGGGCAGTGAGCAATATTTATAACTAGTGCTGTAACATCACGGATATCTCCAATTCCGTTTAACCGCCAGTCAAAACCGGACGGTTTTCGGTTAAACGATTTATTAAAAAAAAAAAAAAAAAAAAAAAAAAAAAAAAAAAAAAAAAAAATCGTTTTTTTGTTGTTGTTGTTTTTTTGTTTTTTTGGCCGTGTGAAAAAGCGGGAAGGCGCCGATTTGTGCTTGTGAACTAGTCACAAATAATAGTAACAATATCGTTTTAGAATAATGTGTAAGATCATTAATGTAAATTAAAAACAGTAGAGGACCTAGGATAGAACCTTGTGGTACACCATGTGTTAAACTTGGATGAATATATATTGAGATCTATTACAAAGATTACTTTCAAACCAAGATGACAGACAAATTGGAGTGTTGTTCTAGTTTCCAAGTGGTAAGTCATCACACCGATTACTGAGCTGGGAGACATTGCCAGGCATAGTGCCAGGTGGAGGGGCATAAATCGAAACTTTAAAAAAAAAAAAAAAAAAAATCATTTTTTTTTTTTTTTTTTTTTTTTTTTTTTTTAATTTTTTTTTTTTTTTTTTTTTTTTTTTTTTAAACGGGAAAACGAAACCGTCCAATTGAAAACGGAATCCGCCATGGGCGGTCGGATACCGAACGGTTAAACGTTTGACTACAGCACTATTTATAACAAAATAGAAAAATGATGAAATAAACATAAACTCATGTGCAAAGACAGACACATCATAATTCTTGGCAACTCTTCCTTCCACTTCAGTAAAAATAAAAGAAGAGGAAAGAAAGAAGGAACAAAGAAGTGATGATGATTCAGCATTGGAAATTAAGGCCTGAAGGAGGGCTGTGTGGAAAACATGCAAAGCGGAGATAAATACAGAGATATTTTGGGAATGCCCTTGAGAGAAAAAAAATCTAAATTATACAAGGAAAAAAGGAAAGAAGAAAAAGGAACAAAGGGTTATTTGGGTGATGTCTCCTATCAGATTATAATCACTTTTTCATGTTTCAGCTGACGTACATGTATTTGACTGATGATCGATTCTAATTGAAATGCATTGAGTTCAAACAAATCAGGGACTGGAGTCTGGAGGGCTAAGTTTACAGAGGCTGTTTTGGTTGAATTCTCATGCTAAGAAACCCCTTACCCCAAGGCTAAGCTTACACCTCTTCCTAGGTGTCTAAAGTGTTTGTCTAACAAGGGGAATCTTGATAGGAGAATCTCGATTGAATTAATACATTTGTAATCGTAGCAAAGCTTACACTTGATTTTGATGTTTCTCCTGTATACATTTACATAGTCACCCCCAACTTGTTCCCCTGCAATAACAACTGCCATTACAGACACTAAACAACAAAGTGGAGACAAATCTAGGAATTTGAGGGCCTATACTGATGCAAAATCAAGTGAAATGTGTAATGGCAACGATCAATAAGTAACAAACACAGAGAGAAAAGCATACTGTGTATACTATAAAGGTGAAATATTCACAAACATTTAAATGGGAAAACCTATAATTTCTGTATTCATTATTTTGGTGAAGCAAAGTTTTAAATGAATGCATTCCAAAATGTTGTTATTTATTTATATTTTCTTGGTGTAAATTACTTGTTATAGTACATGTGCTTGTTCATGTAGAGTATGCTTATTTGCTGGGTTGGCTGACCGTCATATCTTCAATCTATTTTAAACTAAATAATTTCACAATTTGGCAAGCTGCTTTTTGAAATGAATGCATTCCAAAATTTTGTTATTGATATTTTCTTGGTGTAATTTACTTGTTTTAGTACTTGTTCATGTAGAGTATACTTATTTGCTGGGTTGGCTGAATGTCAATTTTCAATCAATTTCAAACTAAATATCTTTACAATTTGGCAAGCTGCTTTTTGAAATGAAGACGCCATGGTCACTGAACCAAGTTTCCATCAAAGAGAGATATACATGTATATGAAAACAGATGCAGGATAAACCCCCCTCTTCCTCTACTAAGGAGAAAGAGATTTGTTATCGCTCATTTACCAATGAATTTTCTTTGTAAGCGGACAGTTGTATATATCATAAATCAAAAGAAGCGAAAATTTATCATTCCACTTTGGGGCTCGTAAATCACGAATATGTGTCAATTAAAGATGCCATATTTAAAGTTAGCGACATGGGGTTTAGGTGTACGTTATCTCGGGTATCTACCTATACAGAATGCTTTCCTTTAGGTGTTCCATCAGGGTAAAGATGATTTTTCTAATGTCGTTTTTAATTTCTTCAACTTTTTGTACAATAATTCTTAATAAAAAAAACTACATATTTTTTGTGTTTGTTATACATTTGTGTGAATCAACATCTTCTTCACAAAGACTTTGTCAGAATCATTCTCAGCCTACTATTTTTAAATTAATTTTTTTTTTTCTGCCATCACCATCAAACGCATCTGTTAAGATGTTGATGCAAAATTTCCCACACATCAAAATTATGTTGACATAACTGCACAAACATAACTGCACAAACATAACTTCATATTTTCTGAGCTACGCTAATGCATCATTCGAACTGAAAGTGTTGTCAAAAAAGTCATCTGCAGCATTCTTTTGCTTCATATGTGAGCAAACAGCCAAAAATGCTTGTCCAACATGAAATACAATATCCGTTTGTGCGCATGAAATTTAATATGCACTATTGCACTTATTGTCGTGGTAATATGAAACATTGAAAATAAAAGCTGGGGTTCTCAAGACAACAACTAAACTTGAGATCCTCCTTTGTGGCCCCCAAGCTCACTTGGCGAACCGTTGCCGGACCTACGACAGAGTAGCGAGATGTTTGTTAATTCCTAGCATGGGTAGAATACCAGGTCAAGATTGACAATCCAAGGACAATTATCTTCGCAATGTTACACCAAGAACTCATCACAATAGTCTGCTTACACAGACTCAAATGGAAACAGTACTTTGTGTCTTGATTTTAAAGGGAAGTCCACCCTGATATTATGTTGTTTTTAATAGAAGCAGAAAATGAGAGAAACGGGCGGTGACAGTTCAAGCAAAAAACAATTGAAAATAAGAAAGTTATGAATTTTCGAAGGTGTAATCAATCAAACACAACTTAACAACCCGTTTGCCCTACATGTATATTCATCAAATGTTGCTCAAACTTTCACTAGTTTGTTTCTCTCATTTTTTCTGCTTGTATTAAAACCAACTTAATATAAGGGTTGACTTTATAACTCATTTACGTCAAAATTAGTTTGGTCTCTCAAATGAAAGGGAAAAGGGCCTAGACTACAGCCAAATAATGAAAATATTTGAATGAATGAAATGAAAGTATAGCTGTGAAAGCTATTTACAACTTATTATTGTGTTGAGCGACTTTGTTAATAATGTTTAAGTTTTGTGGATTTTTTAAAGAGATATTAAATAAGAAAAATGAGAAAAAACAAGTGCAAAGGTGAAAGGAGAAAAGAAAGAAAGGACAATGAAATTGAATGAGAAACTGAAGTGCATCCTAATCCTACACAACAAAACAAAACTGACGAAGGAAAGATGATGTCATTGCGGTGATGTAGATGATGAAGAGTAAGCAGTAATCTAAGTAATGATCAGCCCTCCTTCAGAGGGTAACACAGCTGTGAAGGTATGAGATTTAACACAGCTGATGATGGATAAGGGGGTGTCAAGTGTGCTGTTACCATGGTAATCGAAGCATCCTCCTTCCATCTTCACCTTGTTGGTGATCATGCATCATTCACGGCTCAAGAACCACAGCTGACAAACACCAAAACAACATCCCAGGATTTCTTTCAAATCACAGTATTGAAATCAAAATCAGGTTTGGTTTGGCTTCACAGAGGATATAATGAAACAAGAAGGTTTTACTGCAAGGAAAAATAGCATCTTGTACAAGATTTTAAAATTTAAATCATCGCAATTATCAAAGAATTAAATATATATTATATTATGTTTATGTATATATATTTTGTTATGTTTTTGCAAAGTCGAGAGCAATATTGAATATTAAAGGTGAGTTTATTTTTTTATAACTAAAATAAAAAATAAAGTTAAACTAAGCAGAGGATTTATAGATGTAGATGTAGATTCATGGCAATAGAAATTAATTCTGCCTCACAAATATATTTTTTTTTTAAGTTTTGCACATTTTGAAAGTGGTGTAAGATTCACAAGGGAAGATATAAAACGATTCAATTACAACACTACAAATGCTAAGTTTAGCAAGGTCATGAAAACCTGCTCCTGCGAAAACAGCTGTAATTAATGTTTTATGAAGTTTTGTCACAATACAATGAGATTAAAAACTTGAACCCCTATACTCTGGCGCATGAGACCAACGAGAGAGCAGTCATAATTCAGATCTTCCATCTGTTCCCAGACACTGAAGTAATTAATTCAAAGAGTTAAAACGACTTCTATACATCCGGAACGGATAGGAGATAAGTATAAATGTTGTTTGTTATACGATATATATCTTAATCAATAACTTTGTTTTAAAGTCTGATTTCGTTTAAAAGTAATGTAATCATAAATAAAGTGCAACAGAAAAACACATCAAAAGTTGTTTAATACGTACATTACAGTATATGCAGAATAATATTTGGTTTTATGGAAAAGAAATTATGGAAATCCTACAAATAATGCTGGCATTTATGTGTATAATAGCAACACCGAAATGCATTTTACATCATTTTCTTTTACTTTGGTGCTATTCACAACCTCCTTAAATCTCTTAATATGCTGCTCTTGGGGTTAATAAAAGGGGTAGTTAAGTTAGATAAGGACTAGATAGTGTACAAATGTAGTCCACGTCAGAAATAAAGAGCAAAAAAACAGAGCGATAGATGAGATGATAAAATGATCAGCGTGGGTGGGTGTGACAGAAAAACATTGAAAGGGAGAGAGAGGGGGGGGGGAGGAGGGGGATTATGGGATTTTGGATCGACTTGTTTTTGTCACCTTTAAAGCAAACCGCAAAAAAGTGGATTAAGTACGTGTTTACAAATGAGAGACAAGGGTAGGAGCACTTGACCTACATTGTGATACATGTTTGCGCTTGCGACTGGTATGGAGGGGGTTAGTGGAAACCAGGACAGCTGTCTTATGTATTGACATACATGTATGTGGTAGATAATTATACCTCATTCACATCAACACATCCTTGTTCAGCTAAATGCATGATACCATTCCACATCATGCACCCCTTAAAGGGATCGTTTAACAATGTTAAATCTGAGATGCACTGCTCTACGTGTTATCAGTGTCTGTGATATGGTGTTATATCAAAATGATCAAGAAGTGCCTCAAAAAAAGTAAAAACCTTTGAGTGACCGGTTTTACTATACTCGTTTTCCCCAATAGACTGTAATGTTATGAAAACCATTTGGCAAACGCAAAATTTGGTTTTGATTTTCAATCATAAATATCTTGATAATCAGACAGGCGATCGGCTTGTAAAAGTCATGGGGTTCCTGACTGACCTAAAGGTTTATAATTATCATTGCAGCATGAGCTAAATCAAGGATTTTGTTGAAGGATCTAAGAAAAAGTTACCGGACCCCTTTAATACTTTCTGATACCTCCATTATAGTGTACCTTCTATTCAATGCTATAAATCTATCAAAATTACAGTAATTAAGATGAGTGAAACTGAATGACATTAGGGATTAATCTTGAAGGTCTTGAAGTGATAGACAACAGCAAAGTTTTATGTACATTTTATTGAATGAAAAAAATGCATGCGAGAGGTAGAACACTGAATGTCAATGAGCAACGATGAGTTTACAAAAATGAAGGGCCAGTTTATAAAGAATGATTGATTCTGCTGCAAAGCTGTTCAGTAGTTTAGCATTTGACAGAAATCATTCAAGTAAATATAGACCTGTATAGGCCTACATGAACATGTAATTGCAATATTGATTAAAACATCTCACTACTTCTTCTTGAGTGTCACTGGGCTCTCAAGAGAGTACTCTCTTTAAAAAAAGAGAGTGAATTTTCACTCTATTTTCATTTTCTTGGGAGTGACATCCGTGATCACTTGTTTAGGAGTGAAAATCGATTGATTTTAGAGTGCTCTCTAAGAAGAAAAGAGTGAATGTTCACTCTATTTTCACTACATTTTCACTCTCCAGAGGAGTGACGTCCGTGATCACTTGATTTTTTTTCAGAGAGTAATCAGTAATGTGTTGACAGCATTACTTGTACCTTTAAATACCATGTTCATATTAGAACAGATACATGTACATGAACCTGGTGAGGCAGCACACCATTTGTTTTCTAAAAGACAAGGGTTTAAAGATAAGGTCGAGTGCATGTACTGGTCCTACCTTTGATCGATTGTTACTTGACTGTTAAGAAAGCATACAATTGCAATGAGTTGTACATTACGACTCGGAACATTATCCAGCGACTTAATTAAACCGTTCACCATTCCCCTGAGATTATGGGAAAGTAAGTACTTTGAGAGGCGGTTCTTTGTCCAATCCACTTTGCTTATTAGAACTACACTTCACTAATTCAGTCTCCATTTGATATTGTCTTTTGAAGGGAAATCAAATGTCTTGTTTTAAAGGGAAAGACCTCCATGCTGCCCTCCTCAATCATAATAATATGAATAAAAGCTAGGATAAGTATTAAATTAAAAATAACAAAACAATAGGTGATCTGTCATTGACAGACCACCTAATGAAAGTAAAAGAAAATAAGTGGAGAATATGGTAAGTGAAAAAAAGCTACAAGTAATTACAAATTAATACAAACTTTAAAGGTAAAGATCAGTTTTGGAAATGCCCCCCTTTCAAAAAATGAAATGGAAGCTCTTATTACCAATCATGTGAAAAAATATGTTTTGACTTATACGTGATCATTGATGATATAAGTTTTGCCGGGGAACAACTTATTGATATATTTGGTAACGTATTGAATCTATCAGGACCGGATAGATATAAATCGCGCACGTGCGGCATACATGTAGTCCCATATACATCTTTCTGTGTACAGTGCTTGTAACTTTACCATGACTGAGCCAAATTTCTTATCATTTTGATGATTCCAGAACCTTGCAGGACACACCAATATGCTAGATGATCAACCTTTTCTGATTGATTCCACAACGTTTCTCTCACAATCCAATCGCATGACCAGAACTGGTCTTTACCTTTAAACTCCTATGCCCTGGTTTCATATGCTAGCTACATGTACATGCCACCTCCATCAAACAAACAACATGTTTATTACAGCTGTTTTATTGTTGTTGATGTTTTTCCTATTCTCCTTCTGTTTACAATCTGTCTATGCCTACATTCCTCATCAAATCACTGATCTTTGGTAGATGGTAAGCTAGTATAACCTGAATCAGACTCACACACATGTATTCTTATCAAATATAACTGATACTTAAGATCAATCTTAAGTTAAAGTTATTGGGTGGTATTCCGGTAGCGCGTACTAAGTTAGTCCACACTTTTATGGAGTGCCAGTTACCAACTCATTTACCATGTACAGATTATTTTAATCCTTCAATGAAAAGTGTTCAAGAAATTAATTTTGCAATGAAATGGGAAGAAAAAGACAATATGAGTATGAACTGAATTTCAACAAAGTCTTTGGTAGATTATCTTTGTCATGAATATTGAAGGAGGAAGATGAAACCTAGCATTCCATAGAAGTGTGAATTAAAATTCTTGTTTAGTCTGGACTTAGTCCCGGCTTAACTTATGAGAATACCACCCATTAAAATTATATATATATATATATATATATATATATATATATATATATATATATGTATAGGTATACATCAGTACATCACCACCCTCAAAGATTTTATGATGTATTAACAATTTTAAAAAGAAAAACAGAATTATATCATGGAGACTTTTGAATCATTCATTGCACAACCATACAAATATGCATACCTGCCAACATTTGAAAACAAGAATAAGCAATTTCTAGCACGGTATGCCTTTGAAAATAAGAAATCTGTACCCTTAACAGGCGTTTGCACATGCAATGGCAGTGAAAGTGTCAATACAGGGTTTCTGTACAAAAGAGCGGATACAAATACCCTGCTCGATCATGCAGCCATTCAAGGCACGCAATACGTAAACTCTCAAATCGTGGCACATGATAAAACAAGCTTAAATTGGCTTTAGCAATACACACACAATCAAAATTTTGAAAAATCAGAATATTCCAAATTTTTAGGTCCTTAAAATCCTAAAAATCAGAATATTCTGGATTATTCTGAAGGGTTGGCAGGTATGTACATGTACAGTTCAAGCAGAAGTACAGTATCCCCTCTATTTATTAACCTCAGATGATAATTTGCACATCCTAAAATCAGTTGCTCCCAATTAGTAACCTTCGTAGTTGTTGTCATGGTAACTAATGCAAGGAGGCAAATGTACAGGATTGGAATCAACAGGTCAAATCAAGTGGAGTGAATGAAAAGCAAATACCGATTGGCAGAAATGGCTGGATATGATTTGTAGAAATGAATAGATCAGAACGAGATGAGAACCAGGGAAATGTTGTGCAATTTCTGAACTACAATGTACTGTACTACTACAAGTAGGGTAGTTGTTTTTACCTGTATTTTAGTAGGCAAATATTGCATTGAATGAACTTTAAGCCTCGCTTGAAAACATTTCTTTTCAAAAACTACTTTCCAATGTAAAGCCTCGGTCACAAATGCCATAACGAACTGCTAAGAACGCCGTACGAACGATTTTCAGACAATGGAAAAACGGAGATTCATACGAAATAATGGTTCGTACGAACCTTTGTGACCGTAGCTTTAACGAGAGGAAATGTGTTGAGCATTCCTCACTCTTCTTATGTTACTCTATCCAGTATCCACCTTTCCTTCTTACTCTTTCTTACAGCGCATAGAGACATATTGTGATATGCGCTAGCAGCGCTATGTAAGTATGGTATATTATCATTTCTATTAAATCCTACATTGTTTGTCATCTTTTTGGAACCAGAAGGGCCCTAACTCATATACTTTAACACAGAGTTAATGCCCTTCTTGCTCTGAACAGATGATGTGGTTGTACATCTGCTCACCAAAGGCTTCATGACATCTCTACAGGGAATGAAACCTTATTACTGATACAAAGCCGCAGCTGATTACATGACCTCAAATCAGATTACCGCTAGCAAGTTTGCATCAACCTCAACCTACTGCACGCCTCACGTAATCTACGCAATCTTACAGGTTGCCACCGGGAGGAGAGAAAAGAAACATAAACATCATCCTCCCGCCCCCGGTCCTCCTTGTCATCTCGCTATTTTTCTCTGACGGCAGGGCTGTATCAACTCATAAGAGAATAATACCTGCACATACTACAGTATAATGCAATAAACATGAATGTAAATACATGTAGATTACCAAGTCTTTTGCACGTTGTTTTAAAGACTCTTTTTAGATCTTTTTCAATTCTTTTTGAAAGAATTGCCATCTCTTTATTTTTCTCTGAAGGCAGGGCTGTATCAACTCATAAGAGAATAATAGTAATACCTGCACATACTACAGTATAATGCAATAAACATGAATGTAAATACATGTAGATTATCAAGTCTTTTGCATGTTGTTTTAAAGACTCTTTTTAGATCTTTTTCAATTCTTTTTGAAAGACTTTTTGATAGACTTGTTTTCAGGCAAAGTTGACTACCGGTAGGTGTAAAGTAAAAATGAATTATCCTTTCCAGGCTTAGGATGACTTAGAGACAAAGCATATTCTTGCATTACAGTCAACATTTGGTGAAATTATCTAATACTAATAGCATGGTTAATAGGAATGCAGAGCTTTTAAAAAGAGACACCCAGATAACAGTAGACTGACTCTATCAACAGAAAATAAGAGAAATGTGACATCATTCATTCATCCACCCACCCTATCTTACACACACCCACACCCACACAAACACAAAGAACATTGTTGTAAAGTAATCTTTAAGTAAAGTTATTTTTAAACAACTTGATCTGCAAGTTGAAAAGTTCAGGCATAAGACTTGAGCAAGCGTTAGGGAGGCATGATGAACACGATTTCAATTACTGCTAGCCGCCCGCGTCCCTTTCTCATGAACCAGTGGGCTGAAGGGACATCGAAGGGACAAGCAATGATGGGATGTTTCTATTGCCATGGTAACCAATGGGTACAAGATCTTTGGTTGATATGGGAGATTGGTAGGACAAGCCGCAGAGCAACAAACAAGAATTGAAGAAATAGAAATCCCTAAGCCAGTTATCCGGATATGTATTAATGGTGTAAAATCAAATAAATCTTGACAATCAGCATGACAAGTTTAATTATATCTGCATGTACATGTAGCTTTACTACAAATGTACTGGTAATCTGGTATACATGTACATTGTACATGTATCAATTGTATAATTTTGTCTTTAAGTTAAAATTATAAGATGAAGATTTCATTTCATTTCCATGCTCAGATACAATGTATTCTTCACAAACTACCAGCACTTGTCAACAATAATTTGTGTTCATGAATGATACATGTAATTCTGACCATTTACAGTGTATCAATGTTATCAATGTACTTTTCTTGGTTGTTCCTTGTATTTTTCTTTTCAAAATCAATTACAGCTTCCCTACCATACAGGTTATAACATTTTTAAACTAAAGAAACAGGTATTTCTTAAATTCGTTCAAGTCAATATTAAAACACAGATGAATTAATGGTTTGAAACAGTGAAACAATAATTTTCATGCAGGTATTAAACTATGGATAAATGATGTTCAGGTTTTGTACTTTTAAAATTGCACACAATTTTGCTCTCTAAAAAAATGGTGGCAATTTGCCAGGGAAATTGCAATTTTTTTCAGAGAGCAAAATTAATATGCTTCCAATGGAAAGTATGCAGTTCACCTGGTATCCATGGAAACCCTTGTTGACACCTTGCATTTGAGCAGCGCATCAATTAGTGGATCAATATTGTGAGGCGTAGAACAAATCAAGCTTGCTAGGGGATTGGCACAAAGATGCATTATCATGCATGCATTCACTCACTGGAAAAGCACTCTCTCTCTGTCTCTCTCTCTCTCTATCTCTCTCTCTCTCTTTCTCTCTCTCTCACTCCTTTTCTTCTCTTTTGTTGTTCTCATTTGCTATTTCAACTTGACAGCTCTGCTTTTTACTTCAGAAAAATAAGTGTAGTTTCATCCCTCCTCCTCCTCCCACACAGCCTTCATTTTCTCTCCATAAAAAAAGTTTTACATCTTCTTCTTCTTCTTCTTCTTCCAAGAAAAGTGCTGCTTCAAGGACTTGAAGATTGCGCACTACATGTAGTATACGTCTACAGTCTTGTATGCATGTGAACTTTGGCCCTAATTGTAATAATATTCCACCATTCTTATGTACAAAATAATGATATACACATTACACAATGTAACATCTCTATCACTTCCAGTATGTTTATCTTCATCATCTTGAAGCAGCACTTACACTGGAAGAAGAAAGGCCTTTTTCATAGTATTACTCTGGACCTCTGGCTTTAGCTTTAGCTTTAGTGCTAAGTTCATTCAAGGAATAAATCCTACCAGGTACCCACATCCTACACATGGGTTGAGAGTGGCAAATGTGGATTAATGTCTTGGCAAAGGACTGCTGCAGCAGGGATTTGATCCCTGTACCTTGTGGTTTACAGTCAGGAGACTTAAATCCATGTGACCACAACTCCTTTCCTTGTATATCATCCTGTTAGCATCACGCGATAATTATAGCTTATCAAGTAAGACTTACAATACAAGGCTTTTTTAGTTCAATAACAAAAATATTTTTCTACTTGCTTGCTGACTGAGAAATTAATGCTTACAATACTTTTATTTGTCAGTGTTTAATGTTATTTGTAAAAAGGCTGTTTTATCAACTCCATATTCTCTCCCTGCAATGTTTCACTAACATTCATGTTACATGTAGGTAAGGTTTAAACAAAAACTGTGCATTCCTACATATACAGGGCCTCACTCAGACAACCAGGAATCTTGCTCTCTTTCTATCATCCGAAAAAATTTCCTGGCAAATTATCAAAAAATCAATATAAATAGAGTGATTGGTAAAGTATTTAATTTTTTATTTCGTTTCATCTCACTCTTTATAAATGTATTTATTCATTTTGAAATGTTTGGTAATTGCAGATTTAGTTTTTCATAAATGATGTTTTCAAAGCATGGAGGGAGTATTTCATTCAGTCCTTGTTATGTATCCCTTGTAATCAAAATTAATATTTGCTTTTTGTCATTATGCATACAGTGTACACTTAGAGAAAATAAACAAATGGAAATAAAGTCCTTTACATGAGGGAGGGACAGACCCTGTCATCCAGCAAAGTAAATTAAGATAACAGCATCAGTATCAGGTACCTAGACATCCCACTGCATCAAGTTACATCAATGATGCAGTGAGTGGGATGGAGCTTGAATAGCCTGGCATATCCACTAATTGACCGTGCTATTGACTCCATGGCAATACCATCCTATCAAGCTATCCCCTGGGCTTTTAATCAACTCTCTTACAAAATACTACTCAGCTATTATCTCAACCCCCAGCCCTCGAGCACTCATGTATCCTCAAAGGGAGGAGAGAAACATCCGAGAGCTAATAACAGAAATGAAAATGCAATTATTGGTAATTACCCTCTAAGCAGCTATCAGAAATGCGTTTCAGTTTCTCTTACCTGACGAGGTATCCGGCTCTCCTGGCGATGAGGAGAGAGCGATTATCGGCGTAACGCGATCAGAAGCGATGGCCAGGTAGACGGCGGTCGGTCGATGATAACAAGTAAATGAGGCTTTCAGTCGTCAGTGCCACGGGCGAGATGCAAGTCAAGAATCAAGCTCTTGAATGAAGTTCAGTCTCTGAGAGGGATGGAGATACAATGTGAGAGAGATGGTGATACTCAGGGATGAACTGGACATCTAGTCTCAAGCATCAGACACAAATGAAATCCAGACAATGAGCGGGCTGGAGGTAAACATGTATTGTAGGAGAGAGATGGACATGTAGTCTCAATCATCAGACACAAATGAAGACTAGATAATAAAAATACCAAAAATATGAGAGAAAGATGATACTCGGATACAAGGAAATTCTATAAGTGCTTGTAGCCGCAATTATCAGACCTGAATTGACATAAAAGCTCAAAGGGCTAAACAGAAAATGAGAAAGAGCTACACGTAGTCTCAGTTATCAGACATGAATATAGTTGAGGTGTTTAGCAGACCAGAGATACAACGAAAAGGTTGACTATCTGATGCGCTCTATATCTAGTCTCAGTTATCAGACCTGAATGGATTCATGTTATCAACAGGAATAGAGATAACATGAGCAGGACAATTCATGACAATTGGTTAGATGCAGGTCAAAAATAAGATAATCTCATTTATCAGACCTCTATGACGTCATACTTGAGAGGATTGGAGATTACATACCGGTATGATAAATAAAAAAGGAAAATTATGATTCTCAGATACTAGACCCAGTTACACCATTTTGAAAAATCATTGATTTTTTACTGCAAGTACTGGAAAAAGCCATTAAACCAATGTTGGTGTTTGCTCATTTCAATTTTTGGGTAAACTTGTAGAGAGCACGGCAGCATGCGGACTTGTCTCTGCTCTACACGTGATCACAAGGACCAATGTTTCAAGAGCAGATATTTACAATGCAAGAATCTGTGAAATTTCTGCTGGCATTTAAAAAAAACACTCCAGAGGTGGATTTGTTGATTTCGGTTTCTCATCGTGTTTGCCAGGGCAACTACCGATGAAACATCAGAATGTGAGAGAAAAAAGGAAGATTTTTGCTTGCAGTTGTAAATGCAGCTCCTGTCTGTCGTTTGTAGACACAGATACATGTACATGAATAATCAACTTACTTTTGTGGTATGCTTTACAATCATACAATGTGAAGGAAACAAGTCGATCCAAAACCCAATTATTTTCTCCCCTCCTCCCCCTCTCTCTTTCACTGTCTTTCTGTCACACCCACCCACGCTGATCATTATATCATCTCATCTATCGCTCTGTTTTTGCTCTAAATTTCTGACGTGACAACATTTGTCCACTATCTAGTATCTAAATGTAAATGTAGTCCTAATAGGACATGTAAATGTAGTCCTAATAGGACATGTAAATGTAGTCCTAATAGGACATGTAAATGTAGTCCTAATAGGACATGTAAATGTAGTCCTAATAGGACATGTAAATGTAGTCCTAATAGGACATGATCTGTAAAGCGGGTAGAGACATCATAGACGTATTGAGCGCCATTTACGTGTGTAAAAGCAGAATATTATCATTATTATCTATCTAACTACCCTTTTTAGTGACCCCAAGAGCAGCATATCAGAAGCTTTTTGGATTTTTTAAAAACAGCATCATGGTAAGGAAAAATGATGTACAGTATATGTACATGTTTTATTCACATAACTTCTCAGAATTGAAAGCTGGAGATACATGTACATGAGAAAGAGCTAAGGCTCAGTACTTATTTTTAGTATGGAATAATGATTAGTCATGTTGTGGTGTACAGTATATATTTCTTTATTCAATTGAAAGTAACTTTCAGACCTTCATTTATGAAACTGTTGATGTCAATGACAAAAGCATTTTCCATCACATCCAGTTACACTTCAAAAGTAATATTGAAACTATGACTTGACAGAAACCATTTGATATAATCATATCTACTCTCAGTCTCTCTCAAGCATGTACAGTATAATTTAGGTTTGAAGAGAATGAAAGCAGACATCATATATATTTCCAAATAATATTTTACAAATTTTGGATGCTCTGGTGCTCTGCATAACAAAATGTACAAACTGAAAAATACAGAATTTTCTGAGTTATATTATATTTCTCAGAAGTGAGTTCGAAATACAGTGTACAGTGTGCATGTACTGAAATGAGGGCATTTCTGAAATTGGAAATGAATATGTGATACTTCACACCACAACGGATGCAATATCTAACATTGATGGAATGCCTAGCTCCTTCGGAGGCAACCCCCCCCCCCTCTCTTTCTCTGTCTCTCTCTCTCTTTATCTGAATGAAATTCACATAATACCTCCCTCCCCCCCCCCCCCCTCTCTCTCTCTCTTTTCTCTGAATAACAATCGTATAATACCCCTCTCTTTATCTAGAGCTCTCTCTCTCTCTCTTTCTCTGAATACAAAATTACAAATCATACCTTCTCTCTCTATCTCCCTCTTTTCTTTCTCTCTCTCTCTTTCTCTCTCTCTCTCTCTCTCTCTCTCTCTCTCTCTCTTTCTCTACATGTACAGGTAAATACAAATCAAATATCATAAATACAATCAACTCAGAGTCTAGAATGATGAGACTAGTTGCATGACAGCTTCACTTAGCTTCATCAGTAGGTACGTGTGGGACGGGGCTAACGTGGCTTAAAGATCAATACAATTACAAGTTAGGTTTCAGTAGAGGAAACCATGGTAGTCATGCGGATACCATTGCTCACACATTCAGAATGGACATTTTCATGCTATCCAGCTACTGGTATCCATGCATGCTGAGCTACATGTACTATCCGACATATAAATCATCGATCTTTTTACTGGCGCAAACATTGATGGAGTAAGACAACAATAAACTTTTGAAATCTGGACCCCCAAAATGTGAAAATTTGTAACTCTGCGCAAAAAGACATTAACACTAACATCCTACATGTACAAGTAGTCTTGCACTGTATGGCCAAATTGCCAGCAATTAGATGCTGCAAAGCACCATCCAATCAGGGAAAAAATTAATTAAAAAATTTGGGGGGGGGGGGGGTAATTATCAAGCTTGCTTCCATGAAAATAACACTCTTTAATTTGTTTTGCATTTAACTCGATGCAAATTTTTTACTTTCGGGGGCTCTTTTGGGCATTTCGGGGGCTAATTCGCCCCGAGCCCCCATGTATTTTAGTATGTTAGTGTCAAGCCCTAGCCTACAGTAGCTCTCAAAATACGGTTTCAAGAGGGTCATAAACAAGGGGCATCTGGAACCCATCGGTCCCTACCCCCTTCTCCCATCTCTTCCTAATCTTGATAACTCTTTTTTATTATTATTATTTTTTTTTTTTTTTTGGGGGGGGGGGGGGGGGGGAGGTGGGGGGATAGATTTTGTTTTAGGTATGCTTGCTTGCTTGTCAGAAATTATTTGGATTACGACTGAGCCAGACCCCCCCCCCCCCCCCCCCCCCCCCCCCCCCCCCCCCCCCCCCCCCCCCCCCCCCCCCCCCCCCCTCATTTGTTCTTTCAACATTTTGGAGCTGTTCCTGGCCTTAGATAGATTTAACTGATCTATAGAAAGACTGGGGTTCTGTGAATGTCATTTGATGTTTTTTCTTACCCATTAACCCATAGAATGTTGGCCTGGGTTCTGTTTTTTTGGTTGATTCTGTTTGTTATAAAGTTGATATCTATTAGATTTCGGCTGTACACAATTCACAAATGTGTTTTTAGGTGATTGATACACTTTTTTAACTTTAGAATAACCCCACCATGCGAATTTAGGGTTTTTGGACCAACCCAACACACAAACGTGCCAACTTAAGTGAAGAGAACATAAATGTACATTACCAACATGCCAACGCACCAACGTTGGACGTCCAACAGACATAGGCCTAGGCCTACGATTTTGATTAGGATTCCAAAGTTAAGCCTTTAACTTCAAGCTTTACATGTAGTTCAATCAGCACATCAATATTTCACAAAAAAGTAATTATCAAATTCTAAAAGGAGAAAATCCTTCGTCAGAGAAAAATGGGCTTGATATGCAAGACCACACCACTCCTACATTACTACATGTACTGTACTACTGTAGACACCAGACATGAATACCAATCTGGTAATGGTATGGGGAATACTTCAATAAAACTGACATTTGTCAAGCTTCTCAATACACAGACCATTGTTGCACACACCTTATTGGGGGATTAACTGGCGATTTTCACTGGAATCAAGCGAAGTTTGAGTGTGCTCTCACTCTCAGTGCAGTCTCAACTCAGGCACGATAACCTTATTTTTCTTCTTTTTTGCTTGCTTAACTTGATTGAAATAATCCGTTTAATGGTCCCTTTTAAGGAAATTATGGGTCAAAATCGACATCCATGTTGAAAATCTTGCAAGCCGTGTTAAACTCTCGCTGCCGGAGTCATCTAAATCAATCTCATCCCTTCTAGTCTACGCCGAAGGCAAAAATGATTATGAAGGAAAAAACTGTGATAACGCCATTACGAACGTGTAGATGGCGCACAGTTTTTCCTTCATAATCATTTTGCCTTCGGCGTAGACTAGTAGATTCAACATGGATGTCAATTTTGACCCATAATTTCCTTAAAAGGGACCATTAAACGGATTATTTCAATCAAGTTAGTAAGTGGAACCGATGTATTATAGCCTAGGCCTAATTTACATTGGGATATAGATCTAGATCTAGACGAGGTAAAACGACATTTTGGGGGATTTTGGGGGCAAAACGCTACGACCTGAAATGGCCGTGGCGTTATCAAGGGAATGTGTATAGACGGTTTCCGTCTCTAAAGAGAGAGCAGGCCGACCCTACCCCAATAAATTAAGAGGCTAACGAACGAAAGAGACGGAAAATTCGGTCTAGCACCTTGTCTCATGCACTCTACCGTGTCGGTAGGCCTACAGATTCACTATCTTTTACAATTCTGCAAGAATCTTCAAGGTTGAAGGAAGCAGACTACACAAAAGAAGAAGAAGAAGAAAGACTGTCACTGACACCATTTGGACACAGCTCAGCTAGCAGCTAGCAGCTCCATTCAAATGATCACCGCCTACTTTGTATTGTATCTACTTCCTGCATAAGTCTTACCAGGCCAGCGCTCTCCCGCAAAAAGTTATCAACACTGCTGGTTCCTCTCACCAACATTCATGAACGACAAACGATTGGTATATCTCGGTTTTCTTCATAGGACTGACGACATGTGAAATATTAATCTGACTCACCTTCTTCCTTGACATGATACAGTTTGCACTCGAAATGAAGAGCAACTTTATTTGCGAAAATGTCCCTTGTGATTGTCAAAAACTTTGTTTTTCAAAAGGCAAAACGGAGTTTCATATTCCCGCGCGCGTTATTTTTTTATGCGGCACAGATTGGGGCTTTTTTTAAAAAGGGGTCTTGATTTACAGACTAATACTGGTCGTGTGCGTACTAGACAGTATAAGTAGTAGAGGTCTGTTTTTAATAGTGTTACATGTAATCCACTACCGCATGGAAAATCATTACATCAACAATTAAAATCAAATTGGAAATCTGAAGAGGAGGCAGCACGTCAATAAGGAGAACATCACAATAATTAGTCAATAAAACTTAACTAACTTAAACGAAGAGGAATGTTATCTAAACACATAGTTCGCGATGGATATACAAACTTCTTCGCAGCGCTAATGCGCTAGCGAACATGACTAGTCTCACGTACGTGCAGACACTATTCAGAAGGGAAAGAACGTACTTCCCATAGGTTTAACACGCGCCATGCCCCAATCTGTGCCGCATAAAAAAATAACGCTTCCCGCGCGCTCAAGCAGGTATGGTGACGGGTAAAATGCACATTTTAAAGGTGCAAATTGCGAAGAAAAAAAGGATCTTTTATTCGCCGAGCCTCAACAATTTATTTATTACAACAATTTATACAAGAATAACAGATCAAAATAAAGTCAGCTTGAACAGGATAACCCACGAAAGCTCGCCAGCTTATTTCCAGTGGGGTCCCCGACATATACATGTACAAAATTAATCAGTTAGTTTCGTATAATTTATAATTTACACTTCAATGACAGACAGATAAGAAAAAACTTATTAAAGATAATAATGATGATAATAATAATAACCACATTAAAATAATAATGATAGTAATGATAATAAGTACAAGGAGAATAAGAAGACAAAGAAAATAAAGAAGAAGAAAAAGAAGAAGAAGAAGAACAGGAGGACGGAAGGAGGAGGAGGAGGAGGACGTAGGAGGAGGAGGAGGAGGAGGAGGAGGAGGAGGAGGAGGAGGAGAGGAGAAGAGGAGAAGAGGAGAAGAGGAGGAGGAGGAGGAGGAGGAGGAGGAGGAGGAGGAAGAGGCAGAGGAAGAGGAAAATAGTGAGGAATATTTTTAATTTCTAAAACGTAAATAAACAAAACTATCATAAAAAATTAAAAAGTATGAACCTGGTAGAGAAAAGAAAAGTGTTCTGCATGATTCATATAACATGTCATTCGCTTCTCTTCTCAGACTGTGATAGGTATTCATTTAATTTCCTCTTAAAATGAGCAAAGTTGTCTATTTCCTTTATTATCATTAGGAGGGAAATTCCAATATTTTATGGCAATGTAATAAAACGAATTTCCAATACTACCTATTTTTTCAGCTGAATCGGCTATTTCCTGTATTATAATCATGTTAGTCAATAACAATTAGATCGCCATAATGAGTTTGATCGAATATAAATGATTCGACCTACAGACTATACTGTCTGGTATGATATGTTTTATGCACGTTTTGATCTTTGGTTGACTTCAAGAAAACCAGCTTTAGAACCGGTTCGCTGTAGCCAACGTGAGTTCTTGGACCAGAACAGTTGAAGAATCTCACCATTTTGATCTGTATACTTTTCAACTTCTTTTGATCTAACTAACTTGTTTATGTCACAAACACATTTAAAAAAAAAAAAAAATGGTTTATGTTACAACCGATATACCATGCAGGCAAGGGTGTCGATTTGTATCCGTTGTTGGGGGGGGGGGGGAGGGGGGATGATAGGTGCCAAAATATTTTCGGCAATGGATCAAAGCAACAAAGAGGTAAAAGCGTGTAGCAGGTTGCACCCCCTCCCTTCCAAGTTATTAACTTTTTCAAGTCACCCTCAATAAAGATAACATTTCAGAGAATATAAGAGTGGTAATAAAATTAATAACATGCTAAATGTTAGTCCTGACTCTTGCCTGCTGTGTAGGCCTACCAGACTGATATCATCTATTTTTAAACGAAATTTAGACATTACCAAAAACAAATTCAATGGTGAGGGATATCAACTTGTGAAATTATTATTTACCAGCGGGCAAATGCATTGATAAGCAACCAGGAAAGGTTCATGTAGACAGAAAATTCTTTATTTCCTGGTGATAGAAACATACATTAATATGAATAATGATGTCTCCAACCAACATTCATAGTGAAAAACCCATTCCAATATTCTGTGTAAGGAGATCTAAAAAAAAACATAGTTGTCATTAGTAAATGAAAAAACATATTGCTTTTGGTTCTTATTTTGACTCTCTTCCTTCTTTAATTAAACCAACTGAATCCTCTCTGCGGGAAACTCAATTCAATGAAACAGAATATCACCGATGCAAAATTAAATTTTGGTTCTCAAATTGACAGAAAATTTCCACTCCTGAACTCATACAAACTATCTGTTTCAGGGGCGGCCGAGTGACTTCCAAAGTGGGGGGGGGGACCAAGAAAAAAGGGCACCTATAAAGGGAAATCTCAAAGCGAAAATATGCATTTTGTTTAGACATTGGTATAAACCCTTACATTGTGATTACAATACTTGCTTCACTTTATACACCATAATAAGATATTGCTAAAAACATCATGCTTTGCAGTTGGGTGTGATGGTCTGAAAAATTATTAGTGAGCGAGCGAGGAAAAATTCTAAGATTTGTGAGGTCGCAGTGCGAAAATTACAAAGAGTAATTATTGTCAGAGGTGAAAATAGGGCACTTCTTACACCCTCAAAAAGAGGCACTCACCAGGGGAAAAGGTCCGTCATGAGAATAGGGAATGGCATTTGTCGACGGAAAATGGGCTCCCATCAGATTTTGATGGGGGCATTTATAAAAGGTGAAAAAGGGCATTAATGAAAAGGGGATAGGTCCCTTATTAGAAACGAAAAGGGGCACGTATCATTGTTAAAAGGAAAATTAACAGAGGTGTAAAGAGGCACTTATCGCACCTGAAAAGGGGCAATGACCAAATATGAAAAGGGGCACTTATGTGAATGAAAAAAGGGCACTTATAAGAAAGGAAAGTTTTCACTAGTTGAAAGAAAATGATTTTAAAGGGGCATTTATAGGAGGTGGAGGGGGCACTTATCTGAAGTGAAAAGGAGTAACTTCTCGTACCTGAAAGGGGTCATTTACCAGAGAAAGGGCACTTATGAGAATGGAAAATGGACACTTATTGCAAAGAAAAATGGGAACTTGTCGAAGGAAAAGGGGCACACTACCAAATAAAAGAAAAGTTGAAGGGGCACTTTTACTAATTAATAGGAGCACTTGTCAAAGTAAAAGGGGCACTATTCCTATGTTTAAAAAAGGGGGCACTTTTCCTGTGTAAAAAGGGGCACTTTTCGTGTGCGTGAAAAAGTGGGGGCACTGTGCCCCCTCTGGTCTGTTTCTTAAAAACATAATATAAAACTTACGTTCCAACTACCAAACAAATTGCGTGCCCCCGTCCCTTTCCCGGTAAAAATTACCTTCTTATAATATCATCCCCCTTTCTTTCTTTTCCCTTCTCATTATTCTCCTCCCCCCCCCCCTTTTTTTTCTCTCCTCTCTCTTCCCTCTTTTCTTCTTCTTTCTCTCTTCCCTTTTCTTTCTTTTCCCTCTCCTTTTTCTATTGTTCTCCCTTTTTCTTTTCCCCCCTTCCCCCTTTCCTCCCCCCTTTTTTTTACCGGGGGGGGGGGAATCCGCCACTGATCATGCACCAAGCTTTAGTTGGAAAGACTTTTTAAATCAATGACTTAACCTTTACTGATGAAAATCATAGCTGAGAAAATGTAAAATATAATTTGTGAAAAAATATGTAACAGGGGGAACAATAAATTGTAACTTATTCATTTAAAAATACCCCCACTTTTTCAAGTACCCCAAAAGTGCCCCTTTTTACATAGAAAAGTGCCCCTTTTTACATAAAAAAATGCCCCTTTTACTTTGACAAGTGCCCCTAGAGGTGTCGTGGATGAATGGATACGTCGCCGGACTGTTGATCACAAGGTCCGCGGTTCGAGTCCCGCCGCGGCACTAATGTCCTTTGGCAAGACATTGATCTACATTTGCCACTCTCCACCCAGGTGTTAAATGGGTACCGGTAGGAAGAAATTCCTTAAAATGCTGTGAGAGTCGAAATCGGCAGCCTAGCATAGCCGGGTAATGTTGGAGCGCCTTGAGGACCTTGCAAGGTCGATACGTGCGCTATATAGGAATCCAATATTATTATTATTATTATTATTATTTTTTTAAAGTGCCCCCTCCCCCTTTTCACCTCTAATAAGTGCCCCTTTTATTTTGGCATGTACCCCTTTTCCTTCGACAAGTTCCCATTTTCCTTTGCAATAAGTGTCCATTTTCCATTCTCATAAGTGCCCTTTTTAATTTCTAGTAAGTGCACCTTTTCAGATACGAGAAGCGCCCCTTTTCATTTTTGATAAGCACCCCTTCACATCTGATAATTGCTCTATTCAAATCTTAGAGGTGTCCCTTTTACTTTGACAAGTGCCCCCTTTTCCTTCCTCTTTTAATAACTACACCTTTTTATCTCGGATAAGCGCACCTTATATTTTCATATGTGCCTCCTTTCCTTTCTAATAAGTGCTCCTTTTCCTTATGATAAGTGCCCCCATTTAAAAAAGAACCCCTTCCCCTTCTCATAAATGCCCCTTTTCACCTAAAAAATAGTCCCTTTTCTTTATCATGCTAGTACCCCTTTCAAGTCATCTCTGGTAAAACCCTATTGAATTCTGAGAGATACTCGTTTTATTTTGACAAGTGCCCCTTTTCCTCCTGAAAAGTGCTCTTTTCATCTCTAAACAACCCCCTTTATTTTGACACGTGCCCCCTTTCCTTCCTAATAAATGTTCTTTTCCTTTTTATAAGTGCCCCTTCCCCTTTTCATAAAAGCCCCCTTTCACCTCCATTAAATGCCCTTATTAAAATCTGATCGGTGCCCCTTTTCTTTCAACAAATGCGCATTTCCTTTTATTATTAGTGCCCCTTTTTCATTCTCATAAGTGCCTCTTTTCATTTATGGTCAGTGCCCCTTTTCAGATGCGATAAGTGCCCCTTTTCACCTCTGATAATTTCCCTTTAAACATAGATACGTGCCCCTTTTCCTTTCTTACAAGGAATCTATCCCTTTTTCATAAATGCCCCTATCAAAATCTGATGGTTGCCTCTTTTCCATCGACAAATGCCCATTTCCCATTCTCATAAGTGCCTTTTATTTATCCCTGGTGAGTGCCTCTATTTTAGGTGTAAGAAGTGCCCCAATTTTGACTCCTGATAATTACCCTTTGTACTTTGACACGTGCTCCTGTTCTGTTCTAATAAGTGTCTTATCCCTTTCAATAAGTGTCCCCTTTTCCTCTCATCATTAAACGTGCCCCTAATTTCATAATAATTTCCTCGCTCGCAAATGACTTTTCGGACCATCACACCCAACTGCAAGGTATGATGCTTAAACAATATCTTATATGATGTATGAAGATAAACAAATAAATCATCCCTGGTAATGTAATCACATTATAGGGGTATATACAAATGTTTAAAAAAATGTATATTTTCGGTTTGAGATTTCCCGTTGTAGGTGCCCTTTTTTCTCTCCAGAAAGTGCCCTTTTTTGTTGGTGCCCCCCCCCCCATTTTGGATGTCGCTCCACCACCTCTTCATATTACGCTACACCAGGGGAGGCGACACAGGGGGGCAGGGGGCAACCGCCCCCTATCATTTTGAAAAAGGGAAGAGGAAAGGAAGGAGAAAGAGGAAAAGGAGAATGAAAAGGAAAGGAAAAGAAGGAGAAGAAAGGAAAAAAAACAGAATAAAAGAAAAGGAAGGGGACGAGAAGGAGAAAGGCCAGGAGAAAGAGAACTATAAAATGTAAAATATGACGTAAGGGAGGGGGAGAGGGAAAAAATAAAGATAGAGAAAAAGAAGAAAAGACAGAAAAAGCAAGCCAAATCAGGCGATCAGATTTAGACGCGACATTATTACATTCACATTACCGGAAGTTCAAACATTGGTTTAATACGATGAAAAACCTTCGCCAACTGAAAGAAATCAAATTAATCCCTTGTATATCCTAAACCTTATTGTTGATTGTTCAATGGAAACGAAAAATTCATTTATAACAATCCTTCTGAAAAATATGGTGACACTCCCCCCCCCCCCCCCCCCCCCCCCTGCCTTCTTGTTCCTGTTAGTGGAACTTTTTAATTTGGCGAAATCATGCACCAAATCGAGCTATTTATGCATCACTTTCAAACAAATCTTCAAATCTGTGGGGGGGGGGGGCATCCCCCCTCAGACACCCCCTGCGTTCTTGTTCCTGTTACTTTAACTTAAGACTGTTTTCTTTTTAATTTTGCAAAAAGTATGCACCAAATCGAGCCATTCATGCATCAATTAAAAAAAAAAAATCTTCAAATCTGTGGGGGGCACATCCCCCCTCAGACACCCCCTGCGTTCTTGTTCCTGTTAGTTGAACTTAAGACTGTTTTCTCTTTAATTTGGCAAAAAGTATGCACAAAGACGACACCCCCCCCCCGCCCCCTCCCTCTGCGTGGCGCGCCTTAGTCGCCCCCTAACAAAATAACCTGGCGCCGCCCCTTCCCTACACCACACTACATTAGTAAAACTGAGATCGGATTACAGTTTTGTAGAATAAAAAGGCTGTAGGGGGCCTATACGTTGAACCTTTTGTTTTAAAGGAAATTAAATGTTGCACATGATCATTCGAAAGTAAATTCTCGTCTATATAAATTCCCAGATACTTGATGAACTAATCTCTTTTAGCAGCTCACTCAGCAAGCTATAGCTATTGGAATAATTTACATACTTTAATCTCCCCTTCCCAATGATCAATTGATCTTCATCATGTTGTGCAAATACATTTCATATTGTGTATTTTGTATAAAGAATACATAAACGAATAATGAACTTTAAAAAAAAGTAAGCTCGGCCATACAAGGTTGTTTTTAATATTATTATCTTTCACATAAGTAATTCTTTTATTTTCTTATCTGTCTGTAAATATTACCATTTTAACTTATTAATTGTATACATGTCTGTAACGGACAGGAACGGATCCAGGGGGCACAGGGCGCACGTGCCCCCACCCCCCCCCCAAAAAATAAGGCCCCCCCCCCCCATCGAGCGAATTTGTGGCCGGCGCGATTTGCAAATTTTCGGGAGCAAAAAAAAAAATGTGCTCTTACCCCCCCCCCCCCCCCCCCCGCTTATAAATGTTAAAACCCCCCTTGTAAAAATCCTGCGTACGCTACTGAAATTCACCCCATGCCATTTTGTGCCCCGGCCTCCCCCCCCCCCCCCCCCCCCTCCACTGGAAATAAGCTCTCGAGCTTTCGTGGGTTATCCTGTTCAAGCTGACTTATTTTTTGATCTGTTATATTGTATATTGTTGTATGTTGGAAGCTTGTCGAATAAAAATCAATCAATCAATCAATCGACGTGGAAGACCGGTAACAAGTTTGTCACCAGTGAGAGATGATGGCCGTGGGGTCATTATGTGTGGATTGGGGTTGTTGTTGTTGTTGTTTGGTATTATCGGCGTTTCATTCTTTTTTAGAATATTTACGCCTTTCACTTTATTTCTTCTTTTTTTTTCTTCTATATTTTGGTACTATTTGTAAATTCATACTCATCTGTGGATTGGGGATGCCGATGACAGTTCTATTATGTACTGGTTGGAACTCTCGGCTCAGCGATAAGTCAAAAATATTCATAAAATCAAGTTGACATTATCATGTTATGATATAATTGTATTTAAAATAAATTTAAAAAAAATATATTTATTAATTTATGTATATTTTAAAATATTTTTTATGTTTAAAAAAAAAACCCTGATATGCAATTTAGTGACGAATTCTCAAACAATATTGAACGAGCTTGTTTTGAATACAGCAACAAAATCTGTCTTGGCAACCGTACCATAAACCGAACCTTAATCCAGCCTAGGAAGTGAGTAAATAAAAGAAGGAGAGATCAGAAAACGGTGAGATATATCGTAGTAATCTTAACTGTTGGATCAAATAATATTGTAGACATATCTTTGTATTTAAGTTGAACTTTGACTGTGAACATCAAGATAAAAGTGTGTAACGGTCCCATATGCCCACTCTTGTGTAGTGTCTATCCTGTAAAATTTGTTACCGAGCTTATAAATCGGCGACGGTGCATCTGCGACATTTGAACTTTGATCGGAGTGGTGTTTAACACGTAGCCGTCTTGAGACAAGAATCACCAATATCTTGATGCTGTTGCTCACATGTTCTATTAATAGTTTTACAAGCCAAAGCCAAACATTCAAAGCCAAATCAAGCCAAGCCCAGCCTGCTTTTGCTTTTGCTTTGCCTTTGCTTTGCTTTGGCTGTATTTTTCTCTCAACGACCATTCTCGTAAACTCAATATTATTAACATGTTTTTGCATAGATCTAAATGTAACTGCGTGATTCTGATGAAACAAAATGTGCAGTGAACACAAAGTTTTATTACTGTACTAAGAGGAATACAAATTTGTAACAAAAATAAATAAAAATATTGTGAAAAGTCTAAATTTTCGAATTTCATTGTGTTTTTTCAGAAGTAAAACGATTGTTTAAAAAATCACTCACTAAACATAGATCGATTTTAAATATTTGAGTGCTCAGGCATGGGCATGTTTATTTTTGCAATATTAAAATGACACTGACTTTTTCTAATGAAAATTACATGTAGACTCTACATTATTCTTGCTCAATGTTTGATGAGATTTTGACTAGTAAGTTGCCCTTTACTTTAGATTACATCTATCATGAATTACATGTAGATCTATATGAAATTTAGCATTAGATTTTGAGAGAAATTCTTGTTCAAATTTAGTCAGGTCTTATGACTTGAGTGTGCAGACTTGGGACTTCCAATCATAAAGAAACTTAGGGTCTCAAGATGGGAGTAAGAGCCCAGCCTACTACTACACATATTTTTCTTCTTTGTTTTATTTACCATCAATAATTGAATTAATCTAACAAGAAAACAAGTTACTGCAATGTGCAACACTGCCCTCCTTTAGAAGTGACATCCATTACAAGATCTCCATAGGCCGTCAATCTTCTTTCTTGCAAATTTGCGCATTACTAGATGAATTTTCAATACTTTACGTTTTATAAACACACATTTTCACATGGAAGTGATGTACATGTAGCTTGTTATTCATTCAAAGTAATGTCTATTGACCCTATCTATTTTTTTACATTTTAAAACAGCTTGAGCCTTAAATTGTTTTAACTTCAAAACCTCCAGACTCTTAGGAATATTCTTTCAGAAGAACTATAATCAACATCACAGGATGCCACAGATGTTGATGTTTGTCAGCTCTTGCTGAAATAGTCTGTCAGCTTCATAACATCTCCATAGACCTTATAGATGTTGTGTCGTTTTATTGCATATTTGTTGTGATATAATTATTCTTGTATTATAATTTGCATGAGAAATAAAATCATTTGAATTTGAATTTGAATGCCTCGAGTCTAAATTAATTAAATCTGTTTTCAAGTGGAAACATTTTGAATACTTAGTGAGTGGCAGATGATTTTACAGGCAAGTTACATAATGAGTAAGTCAGTGGTTGCTGTAGAATAGTTGTACCTCTGGTATAAAGTTTTCATTTGCAATATCGGTATGTGGGTGAAAAATATCTGTATTTAGTCTGTTTCTTTTTGTTTCTATTGCTACAGATTATTTCATCCTATACCAGTTTCATAATCCAACATGGACACAGAATATCTAAAGAAACATCTTGGAGACTGCCTGACTAGAGCTTTGGCAGAGGTAGCAGAGAAGAGACCTCTTGATCCAATTGAATACATCGCACAATGGCTCAATAAATACAAGGAGAATGAAGTCTGCGCAAATGAGGTTTGCTTATAAATCATGCATTTGATCAGAAACATTTACAAGTAATGTGAATATTGTGTGTAGATGTAGATGAAAATGCCCAAAATGCATTATGTGTTGTTTTGTTGGCTCTAAACTACATGATTTACACGACATCTGCTGAGAGCCAGAAGGGTGTTGTCTCGTATACCTGAGCACATTACTCAGTGATCCAATGCACTTATATTAATGTTACATGAGGGTGTGTGGAAAATGTACCGCATTGTCTATTTCTGCTATTCCCAGAGTAGACTGTAATTATCAGATTAAGGTATTCATGCTCCAGGTACTCCACCCAGAGGTTATATGGGTTTCAGTAAGAAAGAAATTACTTGAATGCTGTGAGCACCGAAATTGGTAGCCTAGCCGAGAGCCGAGGTAAATATAGGAACACCTCAAGCACCTTGCGTGGTGAATATACAGGCACGGGCTGTGGAAATGTCCAATACTACTGTTATTGTTATTATTGAGCAAAGATTTAAGGAATCAATTATTCCCTTAATACTCAACCCAACCTAACAAGGTATCTTTCTCTATTCAGACAGCCAACACTCTTTCTACTTTCAAAACTGGGCTTAAAACTCACCTGATGCTCAATGCATATTGTTAAATTTCAATGTTCTTGTTATACAACCCATGCAAAACGAACCATCACACTGTGCCACATTGTACGTACCATGGCACCATGAAGTTATGTGATGTAATGTAAGTTAACATTTAATATTTCTTTAATCTTAAGTATGTTGAATATTAATTTAAATAATTTGTATGCGCCTTGAGCATCTCTAGAGATGGATATGTTGCGCTTTATAAATATTGTTATTATTATTATTATTATTATCTAACTTGATTGTGCCTTCTTGATTCTCAGCAAGCAGAGCTAGCTGTCAGACTGGACGGGGAGAGGATAGAGGCGGAGAAAGAGAAGGAGAGACAAGAAAAGATGAGAGCAGAAGCAGAGAGGTTAGCACAAGAGGAGAAAGAAGCAAGAGAGGTGAGTAATCCCCATCCCCATTTTATGTCTCATTTGTAGATCAAATAAAGTCCATAACAGACTTACCCATAATACATGTTAAAGACTGATTGATAAAAAAAAAGACAATACATGATTTTTTGTTCCCCTACTGGTAAACATTTCTGTTTAAATTAAATATGCTACTCTTGTAAATTCTGATTTGTCAGATTGAGTAAACATCCATTTACATGAAACTAATTCAAGTAAACTTAATGAAAGTCATTCTTATTGAAATGACAAAGTCTTATGTAATGAAACAAGTTTAGAGAAAGTGGACAAATAGAACTGAAGTATATTATCGATGCATACATGTACAGTGTATGTGTACTTTATGTTCCGTAAATAGGCATAATTATAAATCACATATTGTAGATTAATAGAAAATGCAATTTTTTGACAAAACATACTCTCAAAGTTGTGAGTTGTATACCATGATTTGTAAAGTGCAATCTTTGAATGGATCAGAACAATTCCTCAGATATACCAAACAAATATATTTCATCATATGAACTGCTTTAAAGCCCCACTGCACTACTTATAGCTACTTTCGCCCTCTATATAGCAAATAATGCCTAAGCGGTGACCATTGGTCGCCCATGATCCCCTTTTTCTTATGTTAATTGAGAGCTGATTTGATGAGATAATCACATGTCAGTAACCATGCAGGGAGGACTAATCCCTCCTGGCCAAACTAGTGCAGAGGGGCTTTAAAGAAGCAAGCTTAGAATATTTGCTTAGATATTTATACAACTTGCATCATATTTTCTCACCCATATTTTTTTCTCCATTCTCTCAACCAAGCAGGCTGAAGAGAGAGCTAGAGAGGAAGCTGAGACAGCAGAGAAGAATGCAGCTCCTAAGGATCGCTCCAATCTGCCTGGAGCACCTAACCTAGAGACAGTGATGGAGGGTGAGGAGGCTGGGGATGATGAAGCCAAGCAAGCAAACCAGGAAACTCAAGAAACACAGGAGGTTAGATTTCAATTTAGATTAATCCACTTATTAGGTAGAAACCTATTCAGCTCCAACAGAAGAAAAGAATGCTTATTAGGTTGCTTAAATTTGCATGTCTTGCATTAAAATTCATCTGAGTATTTTCCTTTAGCATTTTGAAGAAGAAAAAAAAATCAATTATCTCATCGTAACACATATTTGGAAGGTCTATAGAACTATATGCTCTTGAGCATGTTAGCACTAGTCAGCTATTTATACAACTTTTCACTGCTTTTTATAAAAAATAACGGCAAGTTCAGGAAACCCCTTCAGTTTTCAGGGCTTCATTATCATGTTAATTTATTTACATTTTCAAACATGCATTTTTAGTAGTAGTTTCCAGTAGCTATAATCCCTAACATGTTGATGAAATTGAATGTATTATGATGATAAAACACCTTTTCTTTTCTCATATTCGTACCTAGGAGACACCAGCAGCAGAGCCAGCGGAGGGTCAACAAGAAGGAGAAACACCGATGGAAGAAGGAGGAGAAGAACCGGCTGCTGCTGCTGATGCTGATGCACCGGCCGAGGGTGAACCAGCCGAGGGTGGTGATGGGGGAGGCCAGGAACAAGCTGCTGAATAAATCTTTCTTATCTTACAATTAATTGAGACTCTGAACAATGACCAAGGAGATGTCAATGAATTCTATCTGGAATACCTGCAGATTCTTTCGCTTCACTACGAGACACTTTTTCTGGAGAGCCACAGCACTTTGATATCTGTCATACAACCAGATTTAGTCTGTAAATCTGAATGGACAAGGACATCGGCTGAATATGAACAACAATAGGAAAAGGTGTTTTGGTTTATATTTTTCGTACCATGATTGATGAAGACACTTTAAAAAAAAAAAATCTTTGAAATAAAGTAAAAGTGGTCTGCATCAATTCTTGGGCGATAAATATTGTCACAGCTCTTCTCCAACTTGTTCCTATTCAGGTACAGCCAGGTACATGTTTACCTTTCCTACTACAGAAGACACAAGATTTAATTACAATGAACACAATTTTAATGAAAAGTTTAATAATTTTCTTAAAATTCCACATGCCTATAAAATATGAGTGAGTAGAGTGCTAAAGTCACTACAATATATGAAATTGTTATGTCTATTAGAAGGAGAAAATGTTTGTGGGACACTTATGAATGTATTCCGTCTGGTTTCTTTGTGGATTTCAAAGTTGAATGTTTCCATCATTCCTCTTCCATATAGCTGCCCAGTTGATGTATTCTCAAACCAAGTTTTCAGTTTAATAATGAGAATTTTTTATATGATCAGTGATTCATATACTAGTAATAGATTGTCAGTACCCTGTGTGATCTGTGATATTTGATAGGTTTTTGAGTAATCAAAGGAATGTGACCCTAAAAGAAGAAAATACACCTTTCTGTGAAATCATCAACGTAATGTCTTCACTAAATTATAATATCGAACTATTAAATGTTATGATTAACAAGGGGTATATGAGAATGGGAGCACCTTATAGGATCTACATTACAAGCAGCTACACAGTATAACCTTATGATAGGCCAATAGCAGAGTTGTAGTTGTTGTATACTTTTTGTTCGATGCCCATGCCTCCATTAATATAATTTTAGGCAGATTTGCTTAGAAATACTTGGTAGCAGAGCTCAAATTCAGCTATCCATTTATATCCTTGTGGGTATCTTAAATGTTTACAAAGTTAATGTATTCAAATTAATTACATTTTATGTGTGTACATGTTTGTCCATATTGTAAATAAAATGTTTTGATCTGTATTCTTGTGGTTTGTGATTTAATTGCCCCGTTGTTCATGAAATCCAAATGTCTCTCCAACTTGAAGGTAATACTCATCGTTAGCTAAAGACGTCTATTTGGTGAACTTTTTAATTATTATTAGTTAATTTAGTTTTTCAAAGATTGATTTGATGTTTGATTTCATCAAATAGCCTTCCAAAAAGTGTTAGGACAGGAATGATTTATTTGGCTGGATAGATCTGCTTTTCCATTTAAATATAGTTCTCACTTTAGAATTCCCAATTATTCCTTTAATTGGAAACTTTACTTCATTACCTGTGAGTTGTAAGACTTGAAACAATTTCATCAACATTTGAATCATGGTCATGTATCAAGGGAATCAGTTGCAGCAAAAGATATTGATCAGTATCTCACATTTCCTTCAAAACCCTTGACTTCTCAACATTTTTGTGTTAAAAAAAAAAAGCCACAACTTATCCTGAGAAAATCAAGAAAATATATTGGACCCTTCAACTTTTCCAAATTCTGCCGGTGTATTACTTATTAAACCAAGAGAATGTTGCATAAAATCGTTGCCACGGTACACCACTAAAATCAATTAAAATATAAGATCTGTGATTCTGATTGGTGGAGAGTAAAGATGCATTTAAAGATAAAGTTGAGTTCTGGTCATGCGATTGCATTGTGGAAACGATCAGAAAATGCTGATCACCTAGCATATAACTATAAGTGTGTACTGCAAGGTTCTGGAATCATCATAATTTGGTCCAAGTTACAAGCACTGTACAAAGAAAGATGTATATGGGACTACAGGAAAATGTGTCCACACTTGCATAATTACAATGATAGCGCTCACAAATAATTGTTCACCTCTTCCCAGAACTCAACCTCCTCTTTAATCACATTTTTGTTCATTCAAAAGACTACCGGTACATGGAATTATAAGCTATGACATATATCTAGATCCTAGCTATTATACAACATAATTTACACAAGTATAAGAGTTGTATGCAAAATAAATTCACAATAACAATGGTATACTTTGTTGTTCAATAAATGATCTTTTATTTAGATCTTGGACTTGCCAGCCATCTGGCAATCAAACACGAACAGAACATACTAAACGCATGCATATACAAAAGTACAAAACATTTGACAAAAAAAAGTCATCAGCAAAGTAGATCTTATATCAGCCTTCAACTTGCACATATATCTAAAACTTCTTGTTTATCTACTTTTTAAACTAAAAGTTTTGGAATGATTAATCTTTGGAAATCCGGCTGGAGAACTAAATAATGCACCAGAAGCATTTTTGTGGAAATTCCACCTTTAACACAAAACTCTCGCAGTTTTTCATATTTTGTAGAAGTCATCTACAATCCCTGTAGATCAATTTACTTCAGAATGAATACAAAACTTGACAAACTTCTTACAGATCTGACCTCATATCGGCAACTGTATTTCAAAGCCCATTGAATCACATAATACCTCAGACTAATGTTCCTTAATTTGAACATCATTGATAAAAGGAGTTTTGATACATACTCCTCCGTAACCACAACAAACCACTTTGACTTGTTTCTTAATAGAAAACTAAGATTAAAATCAACACTAGTACATTTGGATGCCTAGTACATCAACAACTTTGCTACAGATCTACTTGTATGTAAACCAGAAATGATAAGAAAACAAATATATTGGAGGAATAACAGAAGTAAAGAATGGGAAAGACGAAACTACCACTAGTCGCTTTCGACTACCATACAACACATATCTGATATCATCTCGAAGCAAAGACCTGTTCTGCTGTGTGTATCTTTTCTTTCACCTAGGCTAAGATGAACAACGTTGACCACATCTTCAAAAAAGTTATCACTTTCATTTCTTCCAGTCGTTCTTACACATCTTTGAAAAACATTCTGATATACTGGCGCGGAGTTTGAATTTCAAGCCCGCATCCAAACGTTGCATCCAGCGAGTAAATTTTACTCAAGACACTCTCTAACATTTCAAACTCAAGTAACATCAACTCAAGAAATGATGCGGTATACCCGGCCAGAGTCAATACCACAAACGCACTCTTAGAACTCTCTACATACTTTTTCAACCTCTGTCTAATCCATTAAGGGATGTCTTGCTTACTACATAACTCTAAATACCAAGTATCTTCTTTACATGAGGATCCTTCATATGCAGGAATATCTCGGCCTATGGAGCTTCATCAAAGTGCATTTCTCTAAGGCCAGTATACTTGATACATTTACTTCCAAGCAGAGGCTTTTCATATCGACTTCTGTAATTCATATGTCCTGGTGTGGCTTTCTCTTCCAGTATATAAATGTATATATTGATACCAACCTCATACATATTCATGTTTATGTTGATTTATGTTAATTTATGTGCATGAGCAGAGCGAGTAGGTGAGGCATTATTCATTCAAACCACCAGTCATACCTACAGGCAAAACTTGGGGCGTGTTTTGAAAACTGTTGCTGCTTTAATGATATGTGTGTTGTGAGGTGCATGAGGGTTTGATCAAAATACTGTAGAATCATCTGGTTGTGATAATATGCAAAATATTTTGAAGCTTGAGGAAGATTAGAAAGAACTTCCCAGTCTCTTGTTTGAAGAGAGGATACACGCGTCTAGAAATGACCAGGTGTTGGACTAGGGAACCTGATTCGTTCACAACTTTTAAAATTTGGCTACCAAAGTGAACTAATTGTCAAATCTTTCCTTTTGTTTTGTTGTCCTATAATAATCTTTTTCTCTGTGCATAGGTTAGGCTTTCCTGCATCAATTGTCACCGACCAGGGGAGAAAATTCAACGACGACTTAGTGGCAGAGATGCTGAAGCTGACGGGTACCAAACACCATGTCTCATCAGCATATCACCCACAAACAAATGGCCTGTGTGAAAGGTTTAATCAAACCTTGATCAAATGTCTGGAAAATTCGGTGAGAGGGGACTGTGTTGATTGGGATGAGAGGATTAACACCATCCTTTTTGCATATCGCACTACCAGACAGGATTCTACCAAGTTGTCCCCATTTAGAGTCATGTACAATAGGTATAGCCGTCTGTTTATAATGGGTATCAAGATACAAATTCTCCCAAAAGGAAGAGCGAACATGATTTCAAGATACTTTAGGGAATTTCTAAAGAAACAATATGGGTGGTCAAATTGAAAAGGGGTCTGTAAAATCATCTGCATGTATGTTACTGTTTACCTTGTTATGCTGACTCTCTTTGCCCATTCAGGGATTCCATGACCTCACACAATGAGGTCACAATGATGAATTGTTCCAATACTATCCTACCTGCCTCCCACAGTACATCACATCAGCTACAAGGCTATCCCAAAACAAGGAGTCTTCCAGGATTGCACATGTAGTTACCCAAAGTCTGAAGCACTATCCAGACCAAACGAAAATATCTACGAGGTAGCGGCAAGTGCCTTCTCAACCCTACTGAAGATCCCGTCGAGGGTTCATTTTTCGAAAAAGCCACGCCACCAAAGGGGCATCAAGATTCAAGCTACAGGTCGTTATGGATCAAAGACCGTAACCCATGCCAAAGAGGATATAGCACACATACCAACCAATCCAAAGTCCTTCCTACCCCTCGTTTGAACAGGGCCACCATGTTTTTGGATGCCGAGTAGGGCTGGCCGGCCATCCATCCAGCCATTTATCTCTAATAGTATGTCTACATATTGTGTAATGTTTCGATTATTGTACTTCTTTTTATACGGAAAAAGATTCAAATCAATTCAAATCTCACCCCATAATGCATTCCTAATACCTACAGGAAGAACAAGCTCCTAAACAAAGGAGGCAAGTACATCTACTACATTCACCTTGTAATTCTCTGAGGGATACAAACTTGCTTGGAAGACACCCCAACAACGCAAATTTCTCAATAACAATTCCTTTTGTTTTCTATCTACATTCCTGCTAACTTTACCATCAGATGGAACACCAAGGACATACCACCCTTCAAGATGAGTGCTTCTAGTGATTACCTGCAAACCAGAAAGCACAACTACATACCCTGATGCCAAGGAAGTGGATGAGATGAACTCAACAACCCGAGATCATGGCTGATTGATGCACACACACAAGATATCAAGGACAGAATACAAGAGCCTTGACCTTGGAACACAGGTCCTCTCTCGGGGAAGAATTCAGTGCAAGCTCTCCTGAATGCACTTTGACCACATTCGGTTGTGAAAAAAGTGCTTCAATTCTGACACAAAGTACCACTCAGATTGGACATAATCATCCATTTTACCACAAACTTAGCAATAAAGGCTAATATAAAGTCTATTAGAATTACCCTTTTGTAATGACTAGGCAAATAATCCTTAAAAGCCTGATACAAATTGAATCAATACCGCAACACATCCAGCGTATCTTCAATGTTGCAGGAGCTTGGATGGACATCACTCCAACAGCGTTTTGATGTTCTATAAGATTCACAACCAGCTCTCACAAGGATATCTCCGACCTCAATCCAGGACTCAGCAACACCAGAACTCCTTCTTCCCCAGAACTGTGAGGACATGGAACACCCTCGCAGCCAATGTTGTGACAGCCTTGACGAGAGGCTGCAGCAGCTAGATCCAATGCTGCTTTTACTTGCACCTTGTTATTTATTGGCACATGCACCCTAGCCTTGTGACACACACTACACCAAAGTTCTGCAAGAATCTTCAAGATTGAAGGAAGCAGACTACACCAAAGAAGAATCTAGGGAAGTTTGACTAAAGTTAAATATGCACACACCATAGTATCAAGTACATGCTCTCACTGGAACAGACTGGGGCTAAGAAGCAGCCATGGTTTGGCTTCTGAAATAGAGGCTGAAATTCTGACGTTTCTTTTGTATTGAAATCATGTGTACAATCATCTATACCAGTAATACTGATAAGCAATACCAAGTAGGCCAAGATTGGTCAAGCTTGTTCATCAATTCTGATTGGAGGGAAAGCCAGCATACACCAGACACGTACTGCAAGCAGTAGTCAGGAACATGTGGAAAGCCATGATTCGCACCACTACTGTTTGGAAGATTTTGGAAGTTTGGATAATTCAAATTTTATGGTTCTTTGGCCTTTCAGAAGGATTTGGTGAAGAGACCACACGTTCATATTATATTTTAATCTCTAATCCTGGCACCATCTATCATACAACTTTTCTACTTTTGTGGAAAGGGTATTCAGTATTGGTACAAATAAAGACTTCTACACTTGCTTTACTCTGGAAGTACACTCTGATCCAAAGGGTCTCTCCAAACTGTTTTTGATAGAGAGTGCTAACTCGACTCATGAAGACAGGCCAGTAGGGAATAAGGGTGGCATTGCTTACCAAAGATCACAGACAATACAGCGTTCAGTCTTAAATCAGTGCTAGACAGCAATTCTTCAAACTACAGGAAATCTCTAATGAAATAAAGTAAGGTAAAGATTAAAGAACACATCAGAAAATTAACTATGAAACAAAAAAGAAAAGTAAATTAAGCATGTTAATTCTTCCTCTGCTTTTCATCCTAAACCTTCACTTGTAGCCTCTGTCTGGATTTACTGTTGGAAGAACTGTTCAAGAGTGTTTGCTACATGCAGAAACCTTGGGCTATCTCCCTGACATTAAGATCAAACAACTTCACTACACATGATGTATCTCAACAACTACTACTGTTGACTCAAATGTCACATAAATCAATACAATCTGCCTCTAACAGAAATGGAAAGAGGCAAGGCGACCCCATCACTTGCAAAGAAGAGCCACCGTCATCAGCTTCTTAATATTCTATAGCTAAAACTCGGTATTCGGTATAGGCGTCATTCATAGATGTACAACTAGAAACTTATTGGTACCTCTTCTCTATAGAATTCATGGAATGGAAGCAACTCTACCTGATCATCCATCAATATAATACATCACACACTCCATTACAGAACCATATGTCTGTATGTGTAAAACCTTTGGCACATTTTGAAAGAGGTACGAGAATGGCCGCTTGTTGGCAATCTAAACATAAACATCTGAGAAAGAAAACGTTTCCCCATCTTCATATCACATATCAAAAACAACAAATGAATACAGAATCATAAGCTTGCAGCTTTGTATCTTTGGCACATCTGAAAGAGGTATAAACAAGGCCCTCTCCTTGGCAAACATAAAAATGGAATTTCTGCCCAACATCATCATGGGGAGAAAAGCTAATACTAGTTGGCAAGGAATACTGTTCGCAACAACTTGAATAATACTTTGTCAAATCAGCTGCTTATAAACTAAAGGCAAACATTTTGAGTTGAAATCAAAACTAACTTATCATGATTAATTCATAACATTTTCAAGCAAATTTGCTCTTGATCAAAATGTTGAGTTTTGAGGTAAAGAAAGCGAGCGATAATAAATCATTAGTGACATATCTTTGAGTAACATAACCAACTGGCTTCACACATTTCATAATTCCTGAAGTCATTGTTAACCTATAAACTGTTTTGAGTTTCTACATAATATACATGTCCGTAACAAGTCAGCCTGTCAATGTATAAAAACAAAGTATATATCTACTGATAAAAATAAAGTAACTTTCCATGATCACAAGCCCTTTTTGGCTTTTGAACGAATGGTTATACCTTTACTTTTTGGTTCAATACTAAAATGAACTCTAGATAAAACAAGGTGTTTCTCTTATTATGAAAAATTCTAGAACGTAAAACAACTGTAATATAAAACAATTCCTGCTAGGATTTTGACCAATTTTTGGATGCTTAGTTGAAACTTGGGATAAGGAGATAGCATCAGCCCTCACACTGGAGAGCTATTATCATCAGCCTCTTCTCGAGCATTGGTGACTCCAACTGGTTCTGTGGGAACAAACAAAAGATAGGAAATAAAGAAATCAGTCAACTTTAATCACATGTACATTTTCCAACTGCTATGTTAACTGATATGTTGGAAAGAGAATTGTATTTAGCTTATTGAATTCAAGCCCTGCAACTGCTAGATTCATCATTATAAAGGCTCGTTCATAAATGACATGGTAAAGCATCACAAAAAAATCTGCCAGGTTTTATTCCATGTAAATGAATGGTAAGTGTGTGCAACAAAGGTCCAGTGTGTATTCACTGAGCTCTGTGTTGTAAGATACAGCAATATTATGCATGGTACACTTACGTCATTAACAAAAGTTATTATAAAATTGCCATGGTTTTGCCTTTTCATATCTGAACAAGGCTCAAGTGATATACAATGACCAATTTGGAACTAACTAACAGTGTAACATTATTTTGTGTCATGTTTTGTTTGGGATGGTTCGAGAGCATAGACACCTCTAAATATTTAGTTGTTTCTCTTTACAACATAATAAACTTTTTGCTCAAACTGAAGTATTTCTTTCATCAAGTACCTGGGGTCCCATCAAACAGTTGTAATTGATTCAAATAGATCGCAACTGAACATCAATCATAACTCTGTACCAAAGAGATAGGAGTTTAAGTTTGTACTTAATGGGAGAACTTGTGGTCAATACATATCTCTTTAGAAACAAGGGCGTGTTTCACAAAGAACATAAGTCAAATTTAACTCTAAGTTGGAATTAGACATTATGGAGAGCAATTTGTAGCCTTAAAATAAAATATATTCAAAAACAAAAATTCCAAGTATTTTAGACTATTCATAAATTCCACATCAAGAACATGAAATCTCCATGATAATAGAAAATATGAATGATTTGAATCAACATTATATGCCTTTTAAAATAACTTTTACAAAATATTTTCTAAAATGCTAATGGCTTTCTATAACTAGTAAGTCCAACTTACAGATAAGTTCAACTTAGGATCATAGTAAAACACCCCTGGACCTGTACTTCACTTTCTCTTTCAGATAGCAAGAGGTGTTTTAGAACCATGGAGAAATCCACTATCAAACCGGTTTCTTTACTGTAGAGTTTGTCCCGAAGGAGAAGGAGTTTCACTAGACTTACCTTCTGAAGGCATGCTTCTCTCTACCAGTGTTGGTACATGGTTGATGACCTCATCATCTTCAAGAGGAGGAGGCTCTTCAAACAAAAGGCAAACATGGAATTAGAATTAATGCTTAGTAGAGATAACCCTCATCCTAACTGCACCAAATGATAGAATTAAAACAAATGTTGCGGATGACTAGCTCCAGGAGAATTAAGATTACTGTAATACTAAACAGGTGTTTGAGTTACAAGACCAAAATGGGAATTGGCTTAAAAGAACTTTGAGGGTACTTATCTGAATGAACTAAATTTGAAGTGATTTGCCAATTTTTTTCTCCACACAGATTGCATGCTACACCTCTGACATGACAGTAACGTATATAGAGATATCACATTCCCTTCTGAAAGAATACATCACACTCCTCACTTTACGAAGAAGATTTGAGACAAGAACTTACCACTATCACAGTCTGAAGCCTCTTCACCAGCTTCTTCTTCAACTGTCAGATGGGAAAAATATACAGTAAAGAACATTTCAATTAAAAGTCTTAAATGATCTAATTCATTCTGTACAGTTTGATATGAAGCTCGTTTGATTTAATCATCCATTACTACAGCCATGAAAGCATTGGTTGATAACTAACAAGGCTCGAGGACTAGATTCGGTCAGTTATCTTGATACTTACAGGCCACTTGATACAATTTTATGAAAATTATATATCAAAAATTCATCTCGATACCTTTTTGTCAAGAACTACTGGGTCTCAAGTCAGACATGCCAAAATCAGGTTTCTCTTATTGACTGGCTCGTAAACCCCATAGACTTGGAATTCTATTCACAGTTGTCATTGAAGCTCAGATAATACATTCTGACACCCCTTTCCCCAAGTCCATATCATGATTTCATTACTACAGTCATACCTTTGTGAGCAGGTTCCAGGGTGAACTGACTGACTTCCTGGACTACCGCCTCAGGTTTCTCTGCTCGTTGCTCCTCTCCCTGATCCATAGGGGTCTCATCGTGGGTCTGCTCACATCCTGGTGAATGCTGAACCACAAGTCCCGGCGAGTCCTGGACTACCTGTCTCGGCGAGTCGTGGACTTCGTGTCCTGGTGAGCCTTGGACTACCCGTCCTGGTGAGTTCTGAGCTACACCTCCTGGTGACTGCTGAACGTGTCTAGGCGAGTCTTGGACTACGTGTCCTGGCGAGTCCTGGACTTGTCTTGGTGAGTCCTGGACTATGTGTCCTGGTGAGTCCTGGCCTTTCTTTTCTGTCATGGATTCCTTGACAGGAGACGCTGGTGGTGTCTTCAGGGAAACATCAACAGGTGTTGTCTAAAACAGGTATACAGAAATAGAGAGAAGACAAAAAAACAGGAAAGAGAAATAGACAGAACAGTGAATTTATCATCTTCATTTCAAATTCAGTGTGGCTGTAATGAATCTGAGTCTCAAATGAATCCCATTTCTTGATATCTCCACTGCAGCTTGTTAGGGTTCTTTCTGAGGCAAGGCTGGATGTGTCTTCACTTTCACCACAAGTGGATTTTGTTCATGAAAGGTCAGATAGAAATCAAATAAATGGAATGGGTGATTTCCTTGCCCTTATTTAATGCAAGAGTGATGACTAAACATTTCTCAAATTGAGCATGTGTCTGAAGACATACATTGCACACTAGTATCAATCTTTACCATAAATAACTTGTTCAGATTTGCGACATGATTTGTTAGAACATAGTATACATACAGATTACAGCAGAGCAACATAATTTCACATATGAATATCATAAAGATGCTTGATATTTTCTTCTTCTTTTTAATAAGAGGTCGTGCAATATAAAAGAATTCTTGAAGCAAAACCATTTTTACCTGTTGTGAATGCTCCATCTGAAGATCTCCTGGTGCACTAACATCAAGCTTATTCTCCTCTCCTTCTGGGATATCACACAGAGAACTCTCATTCAGAGACACATCTCCTCCATCAACCGCTGCCACCTCCATCGGCGTCACCGTCTCTTCGGCAAACTCTGGAGGATTGGTGAAGAATGCAGACTCCATGACGCGGGCAGCAGAGGGTCGTTTGGAAGGGCTGTAATTCAGCATGGAATCTAGAACCTCCGTCAGAGAGGGCGGTAGATTGCAGCCTTCCAGGTCTGGCGTGCCGTCTGGCTCAACTTTGAAGACTCTGGTTGGGAAAAGGGCCTGTAAACAAAAACAAGACATATATGTTATTAGTACATCCATACATCTTATGCACTCTAATAATCGGTGTATATTAAAAATGAGATTTCAGCCTGAAAAGAATCCACTTTGGATTTCAAATGAGCTGATTATAACTGATAGAAATACTAAAATATTTGAAACATATGCAGGTATTGGAAAGTATGGTTCACGGTCACCCCTGGGCGAGGAGTGGCAAACAATAATTAATGACGTGAAATACAAAATCATTTCCCAATTAAAAATCAAAGCCTCAACCTCACACATGAAAGGCATCACCATGGAAACTAAAAAATGAATTCTTACCCAAAGAAGGAGGAGTCCACAAGCAAATATATCAGCTTGTGATGTCGCTTGAAGTCCACAGTTAACCTCTGGAGCAGTGAAACGCATTCCTGTCTCAGAGGTGAATCCTTTCAGAGCTGTCTCACTCTACAGGTGCAGGAGGAAGAGCGACCAGACAGAGAGAGACAAAACACCAGTTACTCAATCATTTGGCACCTGAATATCTTAAAGGTAAAGACCAGTTTTGGAAATGCCCCCCCCCCCTCAAAAAATGAAATGGAATGGAAGCTCTTATTACCTTTCATGTTAAAGAATATGGTTTGACTAATATGTGTTGATACAAATTTTGCTGGAAAACTTTCCAAATTTCTTATCATTTTGATGATTCCAGAACCTTGCAGTACACACCAATACTTATATGCTAGACAATCAACCTTTTCTGATCGATTCCACAACGTTTCTTTCACAATGCAATCGCATGACCATAACTGGTCTTTATCTTTAAATTCTACTTACAGTTGTCATAGTGAAGTCGAATTCAGCCAGGTTGGCAATGATACAAGACTCCTCCTCCCCCTCCTCCTTGCCTTCCATTCTTTGCTCTAAGAGGACGTTCCTTGGATGTACTCCTCCATGAACCAGACCTAGTCGGTGAAGTCCCTCTAATGCCATTAAGACATTCCTATGATAAGAAAGAACAGGAGTGGCGGCAGGGTTCAAGAGTTAGCTCAGAATTTTGTATGGTAAAAGAAAATATTTATTTTTCTTGTAGGATAGGGCAACAAACACAATGTAATGTTTGACATTCTAAGATGTAAGAATCAAATGTAAATTTACACGTTGATTATTATAGCCATCTTCTTTTTCATCATCGTTAGCAGCATCATCAACATCATCATCATTACCATCACCATCATCATCATCACCATCCAAACCATTCTCTTCATCAGATGTCATGGTCGAGTGGATATGACCCCGGACTGTCGATCACAATGTTTGCGGTTCGAGTCCCGTCGCGGCACTAATGTCCTTTGGCAAGACATTGATCTACATTTGCCACACTCAACTCAGGTGATGTAAATGGGTACCTGGCAGGAATTAATTCCTTGAAATGCTAGAGCGCCGTAATGGCAGCCGTGCTAAAGCCAGGGTAATGATCGGGAGTGCCAGGAGTGTCAAGTCTGACAGACATGAGCGCTATACAAGAACCCAGTTTAGCTGTATGATAGCTGCCATCGGGATTATCTCTACAAGTAACAAGTAACCCACTAATATTATTATTATCATCTTCAATACAATATCATCGATATCCTCATGACCCTCATCCACATAAGAACGTTTGTAGTCATCATCATTCTCTAAGAAGCTGTTACCTGCAGACATTGATCACATCTGTTCTGCTGAGCAGTCCATCTTCTTTAACAGCAGACTCTAGGTTTCCTAGTCCCATGTATGGTAACTGAAGGAAGAGCTGAGAGCCGTCACTCTCTGGATAGACGGCATGGAGTTTCATGCAGGCTGGGACTTCAATCACAGAGTAGGCTATCATCTTATCTAGAGTGTGCTTGTCAGGCAGGTGGATCACCTACAATCAAATCAGTTATTAAATTGATATATTTGGTAAATTATTATATCTGGACCGGATAGATATCGCGCACGTGTCGCATAGTCCCATATACATCTTTCTGTGTACAGTGCTTGTAATTTTACTAGACTGGGCCAAATTTCTTATCATTTTGATGATTCCATAACCTTGCAGTACACACCAATACTTATATGCTAGATGATCAACCTTTTCTGATCGATTCCACAACGTTTCTTTCACAATGCAATCGCATGACAAGAACTGGTCTTTATCTTTAAACTTGTATAATGATTATCAACAAAAATAACAGGGGTACATACTGAAAACAGCCAACAATTCTTGCATGGACATGTTGGATAACTGTATTAACAGTTCACAATGGACATATCGGCAAACAAGACTGTACCTTGATGACGCTGACAGGCTTTCCATTAGCTTTGGCAAGCTTCACGGTCGTCTTCTTACAGTCTGGTACAGGTGAAAGGTCAAAGTGCGTGAGGTCACGACCATCTTTGACTAGTCCATTGGTTTCCTATGAGTAAGAGGAGATTGACTCCATTATAATGAAATGTCAAATGTACATTCATGCATATGAGATATCATTTCCCATGTCTGAAATACAAAGAGATTTGAAGAGTGTGCCTTTATCCAATCTATTATATCACCAATACCATCTAAAGCAATAAATGATTTGGAATAAATACACAATGAAAAGAAAATATATCATTTCATAACATTTATGACAGGAATTTGCATACAGCAAGGCACCATCACTAGAATGTGGGCTGAACAAAATCAAACAGAGACAAGTACATTTACAGGAAAAGAATCAGTATTTTGTGATGTCATGACAACAGCATCATAGGACAGCATCATACAACAATGCTCCCCTTCAAAAGATGACTTCCCATTTCAAGCATTTAGATAGTGCTTACACTTTACCTTTTGAGACAGAAATGAGGAATTCAACTTACCAAGAACTTGCTGATGCCTATGACTGGGTACAGGAATGGCAGCTCGGGGTAATGATTTGCTGTCAGCTCAGAAAGTTCCCTCTAAAAAAAAGTAATAGTACATACAAATAATTCATGAAGAGGCATTCAAGATACAGTAAAATATCTTACTTGTTAAAATGCAAATCAATACACAAGAGAGGGAATGAATCAAGTGGTTTCTTCATGAATATATGTAGAAAGAGGAAGAAAAAAAAAAAGTTTTCAACTTCTTGATATACAAACTTGTCGTGAAATGAAAAAAAAACTAGATGGAACTTCGACTGCGCGCAGTCGAAAATGATGCCTCCGTCATGGAGCAATTTTACAAACCAAAACAGAAGAAATTTTTCAAATCAATTTCAATTGTAATCCATTATATACATATATGACCCTTTGATCTTTGACCTCATGACCCTAAAATCTACTCAGTTCATTGGCTCTGCAAGATGTCCTGAGTTAAATAGTAATCCATCTGTCAGTTCTAATGAGAATGCGTTCACAAGCTATTTTTGCCTACATAATGAACCCATGACCTTTGACCTTGACCTCATGACCCCAAAATCTAATCAGTTCATCGGATCTGCAAGTAACATACATGACCTAAGTTTGGCAGGAATCCATCAATCGGTTCTTGAGATAACGCGATCGCAAGCTGTTTTTGCATACATAATGAGCCCTGTGACCTTTGACCTTTCATCTCGTGACCCCAAGATCTAATCAGTTCATCCGCTCTGCAAGATACATACATGACCAAAGTTTGGCAGGAATCCATCAATCGGTTCTTGAGATAACGCGATCACGAGCTGTTTTTGCATACATAATGAGCCCTGTGACCTTTGACCTTTGACCTCGTGACCCCAAAATCTAATCAGTTCATCAGCTCTGCAAGATACATACATGACTGAAGTTTGGCAGGAATCCATCTATCTGTTCTTTAGATAACGCGATCACGAGCTGTTTTTGCATACATAATGAGCCCTGTGACCTTTGACCTTTGACCTCGTGACCCCAAAATCTAATCAGTTCATCGGCTCTGCAAGATACATACATGACTAAAGTTTGGCAGGAATCCATCAATCGGTTCTTCAGATAACGCGATCACGAGAACGGGACGTACGGACGGACGGACGTACGGACGTACGGACGGACGGACAACCCGAAAACATAATGCCTCCGGCTACTTCGTAACGGAGGCATAAAAAACTTTTAGATTCTGCTTATAGGCATCGGCTTGCATGGTGATGTAGATATACAGCAGGCTTATGGTTACACCGTGTGAGACTCGAGCCCACAGCAACTTGGTGTCTTAAGCCCACGCACGGCAGCTATTCCCCACTCCTGACAACTGATAGTCAACCTGTCAGCCCCTCCTACCACCCATTCTCTCCTTCCGACGCTTTAGTTCTCTTTAGAACTATAAACTCAAGAAAGATTACCAACAGTTCTTTTCAAGACTCCCCAATCCTCCCGCCTCTCACATGGTGCAACAATAAGCCTACTGTATAAAATATCATTTGATAAAATTTCAGTCCACGAACAATAATTAAAACCTTCATCTGTCTTGATAGACTTGATAGTTGTGTATCAGATACATTCATCAGTAAACACAATGATTTTGATAGTGGTAAATGATGACATTGACATTTGAAACTAAGACGGTCATAATCAAGTCAGGAATGATAATACTACATGTATAACAGGAGAGTAATAATGGTGATGATTGTTAAACTAATAACTCTACAAAGACTCAGTGCATGTTTTACAGACATTAAGAATTGGTCCATACAGAATGGATTGAAATTAAATGAAAATAAGACGGAGTGTATACACTTTGTTAGCAGACATAGGACTTGTAGTCCGATTGATGATGTATGTCTTGATGGTACTGACATAGAATGTTCTACAGGTGCTAGAAACCTTGGGGTCACATTTGATAATAATCTATCTCTGAAGACTCATGTGAACAATGTATGCAGATCTGCCTCATTTGCGTTGCATAAAATCGGTAGCATCCGTCAGTTTCTTACTAAAAAGACCACCCAGAGACTTGTTCAGTCACTGGTCATGTCTCGTATTGACTTTTGCAACAGTCTTCTGTATGGTCTTCCTGATGCACAAATTAACAAATTGCAGCGAGTACAAAATTCAGCTGCTAGACTTATTGCAAAGCGTCGTTCACGTGAGTCCATCACTCCACTGTTTAGGGAGCTTCACATGCTAAGAGTCCGGGAACGAATTGATTTTAAGATCCTCTTGCTGACTTTCCAATGTTTGACAAAAACAGCTCCAGTCTACCTTCAAAGGCTGATATCAGAATACTTACCCTCCCGCAACCTGCGCTCAAACAAGAAATGACTCTTAATAGTTCCTGCCACCAATACCCAGTCTTATGGTTCCCGAACTTTTTATGCAGCATCCCCTCAACTCTGGAACAATTTACCTCAATGTATAAAACAAGCAGATTCAACAGACAAATTCAAATCCATGTTAAAAACCTACTTTTTTGTTAAATAGCCTTTTTCATTTGCATATGCAGCCCCCTCGATTGTCCACTATCTATTATGTATAACTTAATATTTGGCTGTAATTCCTTCTCTTTCTATTTTTCTTAAGCGCTTAGAGACATATTTTGTGATAAGCGCTATACAAATGTTGTTAATTATTATTATTATTATTAAATGCTGATATTAGACTGATGCATTAGAATGTTATGTTTGGTACCAGTAATGCATCTTCCTTCTGGTAGAGCGTCCACAGCTTCCCCTGAATGGTATGTATCTCATCCTGTAGCTCTTCCATACACTTCTCATTACACTGCTCGGTATCCTGTTAAAAGAATATACAAAGTATTATCTTAATAAATGAGGCATATGAGAAGAAAAAACACGAAAAATGGTCTGTTGGGTAAAATATGTGAAGATTTTCTCTTACAATAATTCAAGCTTACAAAATATGTTTCTTTGATGGCAAAATATGTATCGTGAACTGTAAATCAAATTATATACTGTAGAGAAAATAAAACACTAATAAAAAATCTATACAGAACTGGGTCAAATGACTTTAACATTATATATGTAAAAGGAATTTTAGATAAACTTGGTGAAATAAATAGATGATTGCAAGGACAGCTATCAATCACAAACAATATTCTGGATGATTGAAGAATTGGAGGAGAAAGAAAACCCAGAGGCCTACCTCTTCCAGGTCTTTCTTATCAGCGAGTTTGTGCCTGAGTCTTGACCTATGACCTTTGACCTCCTTCATGATAGTCTGTAGACACGATACATCAGGTCTGTTGTTCAGCCAGGGATTGAGCTGAGCGGCCATCGTGGTGAAGTTATCACACACCTGAGCCAGGCTTGCCAACGTCTGTTTCTCTTTGACGAGGGCCTTGACCAGGGCATGCACGGTGGACGAGACTACCTCCACTTCTCTCACATCTTGCTCCTGTAATACAAAGTTTTGGTATGGTGTCATGAATTTGGTTCAATGAACATATTGGAAGCATATGCGATACTAAAATATTCAGTGATCGTTGTCGCGGTTCAAATCGAATCTTAAGTTATGAAATTGTAAATAACAAATTCTTTATGTTGTATAGCTCCCTCTCAAGGTCAAGATATTAATCAAGCTATAAAACAATGTTTCTTGACTAAAATCAACCAATTAGCTATTCCTGTTTGGAAATTATATATCAGAAATACATATTCTGAGATTTCCATGGTCGCAGCTACCATTGTACGGCCGTAGGCGCTTTTTGAAATTTATCAAAGTTTCAAAAAGGGAGCACCGGTAAAATGTTATATTCAATTATTCTCGAAAGCAGAAGTGTTTTGGGGGCTAATTTTTCTAGTGCTTATAATACATCTACAGGGGCATCCAAATATATAAAAACTGTAAAGAATCACTACCCACCCAATTTTCAAATTTCCCAAAACTTTGTATTACCTTTAACATATACATTACACTAATGTTATGACCATTTTGACAGGTCATGAAAACATATTTTGAAAACACTAATGATAACATGTGTGACATAAACATCATTTAAATTTGGTATAAATTTGATAAGCATTATATATTAAAAGTATAAACAATTTAATTACAATTTCCAAATTCAGATGAATCCAAGTAAATTAAAATAGGTGCCCCCCTCCCCCAGTCACAAGGTTTCCAATGGCAAAAAAACTCAACACCTGCACAAACACCTGTTACGATTGATCTACATCGAGTTCCCAATCAATCAGAAGCAAATCTAATTGTTGAAGGATTGAGATTGGTAGGGGTATAATATCAGACAACAAAACTGCCTGTGATACAGTACTATCTTCAAAATTGATGAAGATTTGCTAAGTTTACCAACATTTTTTAGGTAAATACAACTTTAAGCTTAGTTTTTTCCTTTAAATTTTATAAGAATATTGATGAATTTGGTATCAGTTTGTAGAAAAAATAGTTCTCTATGAGAAAATAACAATGATTTTGTTTTGTCTGTTTGTTTTTTTCCTATTTTTCTCCACGAAATGTCAAAGTAGGGGTACGACCTATGTGGCGGTGCGGTCTTAACGCCGACAAATGCGGTATTCCTCCTTTCAAAGTTTACTGACTCTCTTCTATACATTAGTCTGTCAGCCATTCCTTTCTCTAACTGAATGATTCTTCTCACCTGTTTGGTCTGCAATGCAGTGCTATCATCCAGCTCAATGGATGGCGTGTAACCATGGAGAGTGAATGTTAGCTCAGTTTCCATAGCAACCAGGAAGTCATCCCTTAGCTTATCGGTAGATTCCAGAGATGGTGAGCAGATATCATCAAACAGGAAAGACTACAAAATAAGAATGAATTAAAATTTATAAATTGGAAAGTCAGGTAAATTTGTACTATTTGCATTTGATAAGAACATAGTAAAGACAAGCAAAATGATTGCAAAGGTTATGACAACAATATTTCCTGTTCCTGATTATTTGTTGGAAACACAAACAGAAATAGTTGCTCCATTATCTTTGGAGAAATATTCACTTCATACAGGCATCCACTAGAATAGCATCTTTCATATTGTAATGCACTGCCTAAATTCCCCTGAAATGTTAACATTTTAGCAGAATCTCAGTGATGGACCAATAACAATTATGCCCCTTCCAAAACCTTCATATACAAATTACAAGAATGAAGAATCCTGTTGAGAATTCTAACATTCTTCTTCTACTCATTTATTTATTAAAATTTCTATTTCTTCATCAATTTCCTCATTCAAATAAGTCGAAATATTGAAAATTTCAAAATACAACAATATCAACAATGCATCTTTTGTCCCCTTATCCCTTTAGGAAACTGTTACACCTCTGTTCATAGAAAATAACAGAACACCATACCTTGTTCATGTTGGTGAGTAGCTCACACCATTTCATCCTCAGCTCATTGGTCTCATCACGTAGAGGGGTAATCTTACCAGATCTTTCTTCCTGTGTAAGAAATTAAACACATGCGATTAACATCTGTATATTATTAACCCTTATGACTATGTGAACCATATATGGTATAATGGTTCTCGTCAATTGGAATGAGAGAATTTGTTAGTCGATGGGGTAATTACACCGAGTTTAATATCCACACAACATTCACAAAAGTCATCTTATAGTAAGAGGTGTAGTAAATGGAAACCTTTTTTGATGCTATAAGCAAAGAAATTGGTAACCTAGCTAAGGACAGTGTATTATGGAGCAACATAATCATCTTACACGGTGGGTATGAGCACTAAACAAGAAACCACTATTCATTTTCATTTTGTATACATTAAGAAAAATTTTATGGTTATGACCACCACCACCACCACCTCCACCCACCCCCCCCCCCCCCCCCCCCCACATCATCATCTGGATAGAAGATATCTCATTCATGAGAAGACTATCCTGAACTTACCAGCCATGCTTGGTATTCATCAAAGCATTCTACGTCTGCTACACTATGGTCTGGCTGCATCACTTTGGTTGGGTCCAGGTAAGATCCATACTCGGACTCTAACTGGTTCACCATACTCTATCGACAGAAACATAAAGGAAACTGTGAACACTGAAGAAAGTGGGAAAAGACTTTGGTCGGATCTATGTAAGATCCATACCCTTTGTTTAACTGACTTTCTAAACTGTCCAAGTAGAACAAGAAGACAGAAAGTCGGAAAGAAGAAAATGAATGTGACAACAGAGCAAATATGCAAAGATAATCCACGTATGAATAAAGACAGAAAATTGAAGAAAAGACACTAGATTGAAGGAAACATGATTGCAAAATTTTGGCAACTAACATGATTTTCAGCCTCACAACACATGAACAACAGATCTTCAATGAAGACTTACTAACAAACTACTATTATCCAAAACTGCTGTTTACCACTGTAAGAAAAAATGTTATGTGAGCATCTACCTATAAACAAATCAACCTACATCCGAAATATATCCCCTTACAAGACGAGATGAGGTGAGATTACAAGACAGATGTCTACAAAAAACAGAGAACAAGGACAAAATCCATCCAGTGATGATGTAATAAATATCTATATAAATTAACATTCATACGTTAAAGATAAACTCCAGTACTGGTAAAAAAAAAAAAATTAATTCTCACAGAATCAAACGAAACTTACACTGAATGTTCAAGATTACAAATAAATGACATGTGCCAAACAATTTTGGAAGAAAATGTATACTGGCTGAGTAATGAGCATAGAAAGACAAGGAAACCAAGGTAGTACCATCCCCGACACGATGTGTGTTGTCCCATATATAGCTTTCTATGTGAGTGTTTGTTACTTTACCAAGACTCGGTCAAATTTATTATGATTTTGATGACTCCAGAACCTTGCAGTGCACACCAATACTTACATGCTACATGATCAACTGTTTCTGATCCTTTCACACCTTTTCTTTCACAATGCAATCGCATTACCAGTACTAAAGTTTAGCTTTAAGGAATAAATTTGGTTAACAGTGCAATCAGCAAATCTACACCAGCCTGCAATTACCTACCTCAATATCTTTTAGTCTTTTGGCAATGGGTAACTTCTTGACATCATCCAAGAAGCTAGTGAGAGCCTTATAGGCCTCATGACGGGCATCATTCCGTTGAAGCATTGCATCCGCCAACTCAGCCTACAAGAAAATTCAGATATATGAAGATAAATACAGAGAGAGATTAAACTGAAGATTTTATTATTCAACCTGAATGAGACAAACAGGATACGTGAATCTCAATCACAGCTCTTCCACACGATCAATATGCTTGATTCCTAGTTTTAGAATTTAAAGTTTGTTAACAAGTGCAGTACAGGAAACTACCAAGACAGTATTTGTTATCTTAATTTCCCAGGAAGGTAATTTCAGCACTACATGTTTGTCACCCAATCAAAGATAGCTTCAATGTTGAAGACATTGACAAATTGTGTATTATAAGATATACAACCACAATTTTTTTATTTAATAGATACAACCCATGAAACGTCGAGATAGAGCATGAGTGGTCTAAGTCAAGAGAATACATGATGTAACTGCAAATCTTGCTCAAATCTATCATCACCATGTAAGCCTTCAGAGACTAAGAAACACAATATTATCATACATTACAGTGATCGTTTAACAATGTTAAATCTGAGATGCACGGCCCAACGTGTTATCAGTGTCTGCGATATGGTGTAATATTGAAGCCCTAAAAGATTGCACTTCAAAATGATCAAGAAGTGCCTCAAAAAAGTAAAAATCATTGAGTGACCGGTTTTACCATACTCGTTATCCCCAATAGACTGTTGTGTTATGAAAACCATTTGGCAAACGCAAAATTTGATTTCCATTTTCAATCATAAATATCTTGATAATCAGACAGGCGATCGGCTTGTAAAAGTCATGGAGTTCCTGACTGACCTAAAGGTTTATAATTATCATTGCAGCATGAGCCAAATCAAGGATTATTTTTAAGGATCTAAGACAAAGTTACCGGATCCCTTTAAATGATCACTAGTGATTCTTACCTGAGACTGTAGGTTTTGTAAGACCTGCTGCATTCTCTCTAGTTCCTGGAGCTTTATACCGACTGGTTCTGAGTCCGGGATGAGACTGATCAGATCACCCTTCTCTTTGGTAGGACTACCCTCCATGAATGGATGCAGTCTCTTAGCAGCAAGATCAATGGCGAGCAGGACGGTGTTCTTATTCTCGGGATCAACTGAGAAACCAGTCCTGCATTCAAACAAAAGATGAAAGGTAAAGATACCTTTACATGTATACATAAAGACAGCTCTGTGAATTTATAGTTCTCCTATACTGTTTTATGAGTGATTGACTGAACACATATATGTAAATTTGCACGTTTATGATTTGACAGAGCAAAATTAATTGAAAAAACTAATACGTTTTAAAACATTTTCCTTTGGGTATTGTTATGACCACCACCACCACCCCCATCATCATAATTATCATTATCCTCATCAATATCATCATCCTCATCATCCTCATCATCCTCATCATCCTAATCACCATCACCATCATCCTAATCATCATCATCATCATCATCATCATCATCATCATCACCATCATCGTCTTCATCATCATCATCACCATCATCATCGTCGTCTTCATCATCATCATCTTTATCATCATTATCATCATCACTATCATCCTCATCACCATCACCATAATCATCACCATCATCATCATCATCATCATCACCATCATCGTCTTCATCATCATCACCATCATCATCATCGTCGTCTTCATCATCGTCATCTTTATCATCATCATCATCATCACTATCATCCTCATCACCATCACCATCACCATCATCATCACTATCATCCTCATCACCATCACCATCACCATCATCATCATCATCATCACCATCATCATCACCACCATCAATATCATCACTATCATCCAAACCACTAACATGACCTCTACCACCTCTCTCTCATCACCTCTCAAGACAGCCATCATACCTGGCCTCTTTGATCCTCTGAAAGCTCTCAGCTAGAGGTGTTAGATGGGACTGGAGAACACAACTCATCTTCTTGGATTCTTCCTCTTTCTTCTTCTCCTCCTCGGTCTAAATAAACCATATACATCAATATAATCATACATCACCGTTGTAAAATGTACCTTACAGCACATAGTATTTCATATCTTCTGGACTATAAAGCAACATATCACTATGTGTAGTAGTATATCAAACAACACGTCATCTAAAAAGTTTTGAATGAAATATACTTTTGGCGAATATCAATTACCAGTTTTCTGAAGTTCTGATAAGAGCTATATGTTGTATGTAATACATATTATCCTACACACTTGAAATGAGTATCTTATTATTTATTACTTGTGCTAAACAAGTTATCCAATAAAGTCTTCTACTACTACTACTACTACTAAATATATTAATACAAAAAATTCACATTTTTAGTACCTCTAGTTTTTATCACATCACTGAAGTCCATGTTTGGATGAATATAAATGCTAATATGATTTCACGTTATTGAAAAAGCTATTTGGCAATATCAAACATTACCAAACATCATTTTTAAATTCAAATATTAATAAATAAGAGAAGTAATGTAGTAATTAATTCTCTTTCTAGCAAAATTCCTAAATTTCTTCATGTCATAAATGCTTAACCGGACACCTACCCCCTGGACATCCACCCCCAGTCAACTACCCCCTAGGACAACTATCCCCTAGGACAACTACCCCCTAGGGCAACTACCCTCTAGGACAACTACCTCCCAGACAACTACCCCCTAGGATAGTTGTGGTAATCCGGGGGGGGGGGGGGGGGGGGGGGGAGGGTTGGATGTCTAGGGGGTAGGTGTCCTAGAACCCATAAATAAACTATAGCGTCTGCAGGTGGTATTAGCAATGTTAACAGGAAGAAAAATACCTTGTGATGTAGTAGTTGTTTCTGTAAGATGAATTTATCATCCTTGAGTTGTTCCATGACACCTTCCAAGTTCTCCAATCTCTTCATCAAGTCACTCATATCTTTGTTGTTATGGTGGTGTGTCTTGTGTCCTGTAAATATTGATGTATTTAGACAAACTCATGCTAGCTATCATGTACACAGTTGGTGACAATTTAAGAGTCACAAAACAACCTGCTTATTCTTCTTCAAATAATACACAGAACGAAACCACTCTATAGTTTACCCTGGGATGCATATGTTAATAATACCAAGTCCAATGATCATTTTTAGGATTTATCCATCACAGATGAATAATGAGAGTTAAAGGGATCGTTAAACAATGTTAAATCTGAGATGCACAGCCCTACGTGTTATTAGGGTCTGTGATATGGTGTAATATTGAAGCCCTAAAAAAAAAACACGCTTTTAAATGATCAAGTGATTAAAAAAAGAAAAGATCTTTGAGTGACCGGTTTTACCATACTCATTTTCCCAAATATATTGTAGTGTTATGAAAACCCTTAGACAAACACAAAATTTGGTTTTGATTTCCAATCATAAATATCTTGATAATCAGAAAGGCGATCTGCTTGTAAAAGTCATGGGGTTCCTGACTGACCTAAAGGTTTATAATTATCATTGCAGCATGAGCTAAATCCAGGATTTTGTTTCAGAATTTGAGACAAAGTTACCGGATCCCTTTAAAGCTTATTTATTTAGTCACAAATCACGTTAATCTGTATAAAACTGCTCAAGAGAAGTTACGAAAATGGTCTATTTTCTATGGAAAACAACGTCTGCCTTATCAACCTGCAAAACTTCTTCATTTTTAGGAGAAGCGGGGCACGGATTGGTGATCTTTTCATACGAGTGATCGCTAAAGTAGGTTTACTGGAGTAACTCACTGCAAGAGCTTTATTAAAATGCAACATAGGTTGTCCATATCAGGGACTCGTTTCACAAAGCCTGTTTTCAATGACACATGACAAAATCAGTGACAAATCTGTTGATAACCAATCTGAAGCAAAGATTTCACTAGCTTATAACAAAAACTGTCATTTGTGACTGATGACAAGTTCTGTGAAACACCCCCCAGGACTCCAAGGTTTCTCATTCTTACCATTGATGCCATTTACATCTCCACCCCCTCCTTGCAGTTCCTTGTTCTTCCACTGGTTCCCAGCTCCTCCACCACTACCACCTGTCTTAAGAGGAGGCCTGGAGGAGCTTGTCTGGATCATCTTCTCTTGGTAGCCTGGAGCAAACCTCTTGTTGATTGTCTGTGCTACATTGACGTGGTTGTGGAAGAGCTGTACAGGTAGGGAGCCATCTTCTTGGGGTTTGATGCCTTCTGCGATGATGATCTTCAGTTGCTTCCCATCACCTCCCTCCGCTTCAAGAGTTCCAAGGAATGTATAGGCCTGGTTTGGAAACAAAAGGAAGCTGCTGAATAACTTTTGTAAATTTGCACAGCCAGGGAACCCTTGTCCTGGGTTTATAACAGGGGTGACAGTGAGCAGTGAAAAAAGAAAGAACGAGGACTCGGAGAAAAAAATAGGGAAGAATAAAGAAGGATAAACAAAATAAGGGAAAAATCAGGAAATTGGGATAAAATCTGGAAGAAGAAAAATCGGGGGAAGAAAAAAAAAATCTGGAAAAATATCAGGAAAATTTTTTTAAAAATCAGGAAACCGATTTAAATCGGGTAATTATCATGCCTGTTATAATGATCTTCAGTTGCTAACGAAAACCAGTCTCAGCATAATTAAGGAATTCATATAGGCATAGTCTAGAAACCAAAGGAAGAGTAATTTGAGTAACTTGACTATTAAACTACTACACCAAACAAAAATGGTTTGGCTTGAAGTCCAGGTACTTTGGGGACCTTACAGTTTCAACATTTTTGGGTCACTCTGCAGCAGAGATCCTGGAATGACCCCTCCCCTCCCCCCCCCCCCCCCCCTCCCCAACCATGAATACAGACAGTTGTCATCGATGGGATTCAGTCATCACCTCACATGCCTACCCATGGAGTCCCAAAAGGATCTGTTGTTGGACCCTGTACACTGCTATTCTTATCATGCATCAGAAGCAGTACGTTGGACACAGGTGCACACTTACACTGGTTTGAAAGATCCCTGAGACATAGGTGAACAACAAATGTGGATTTGCAAGAAATGTACTGTTTAAATAAGCTGTAGCGTTGCACCTAACTAAATTTTTAAGCTACCTGTCGCTCATTCTTTACTATCCCTTACAAAAATAGCTCTTGCATCATCACGGGACTAACCTGGCTAGCAGCATCAGATGAAGAATCTTTCAACACTGGAGCTACACCGATGATCCTGATCTTCTGAGCGATAGGACCGATGCTTGCTAGCTCATCAGAGAGATGGACCATAGTATTAATATCCACCTCAGCACTGTTCCCATAGTCTATGTATAACACCTCGGCCTGGGAACGGTAGGGGAGAACAAATGGAAATATATTTTTAGTCAACTGTTACATGCATTAGGCTTTTAAAAAAAAGATGTTGTATTGCCATTTGCGACCGACCCCAAAATCTTGAAATCTACTTTCGGCTTTAAAAAAAAAAAAAAAAGTGTTTTTTTAGAGAAAACAAAAATTAAAGCTTTAAAAACTGAGAAATATCAGTCCAAAGAGGGAGAAAAAAAAATGAAAGAGGTTCCCGGCCGACTGACCCATGTTTTGGCACTTAAAGGGCAATACATCTTTTATTTTTAGGCCTTATAGACAATATTTCATATTGTAACATCTAGCAGTTCATACACAAAAGCAACTGATACTAAGGAAATAGAGGGCAAAGATAAAGAGGGCAGAGATTCCACCTGTTCTTACCTTGTTCTGATGATGATTTAGCACTCTGCAGCGATACCACGCTTCATCATCCTTGAAAATTGCACCATAGATCTGAAAGAATCATCAACAGATTGATTAAGAAAAGAGAAAAAGTAAAACTTCAAATGATTACAACTTAGGTTAACAAGCATTTCCAGAGAAAGAAAGTATGCAGGTTGTATAAAAATGAAAGTATTCTTGTGTGTATATTCTGTAACAAAACAATACATGGTAAAATTATGTTTTAACATACTTTCAAATAAATGCGCCAAAAATTAACAAGACTGACATAGTGAATATTGTGTGGTTTTAATTATTTACAACTACATGCCTCTCTCCAAAGAAAGTTACATTTAACATCATTTCTCATATGGTGTGTATCCTGTGCATTCATTAACTTGTCATTACTTGAGTTTCTTTCCCAAAATATTCCTCAAATGTGATAATATGAGAATGCCTATCATCAAAAGTGGTCACTTAAGGGATCGTTTAACAATGTTAAATCTGAGATGCATGGCCCTACATCTTATCAGTGTCTGTGATATGGTGTAATATTAAAGCCCTACAAAAATTGCGCTTCAAAATGATCAAGAAGTGCCTCAAAAAAGTAAAAACCTTTGAGTGACCGGTTTTACCATACTCGTTTTCCCCAATAGACTGTAGTGTTATGAAAACCGTTTGGCAAACACAAAATTTGATTTCGATTTTCAATGATAAATATCTTGATAATCAGACAGGCGATCTGCTTGTAAAAGTCATGGGGTTCCTGACTGACCTAAAGGTTTATAATTATCATTGCAGCATGAGCTAAATCAAGGATTTTTTTAAAGGATCTAAGACAAAGTTACCGGATCCCTTTAAATATGTTAAAGCTACATTGTGTTTTATTACCACTAAATCATCAATATACTTGATTAAATTGATTTAATGACCTTGATTCTATCCTGGTGAAGCTCATGTAGCCTTGGTGCAGAGTTACAGTAGTCCTGGAGCTTTGCCATGACGACAGAGAACTTCTCTAGGTTGTCTCTGTTGAGTGCCTGGACGTACAGGGTGTGTGGATCTACAACGTGGGTGATGCTCACCATCTCCTACAAGATTCATTAGAAAGCAAGAAACAAGTAACATTCCATTTGTACAGAGCTGCCAACATTGTGCGACCTAAAAAAGGAACCATGATGGCAAAAAAAAAAAGGAATTCATTAAAACGAAACTTACAACCATGCATGACACACTTCCAATGCAGAAATGTCCATTCCTCATGCAGTTTTTTTTCTTCCATATTAGGACCTATAGTTTATTTACAAGTAAGTATTTTGTTGTTATTTAGGTATTATCTGCATTTCCTTCTTTTTGAGAATATTTTTCTCTTGAAGTATGTTTTAACCTTAGTTTTCTATTGACTTTGAGATCAAAATCACATTATAGGGCAGACGTTTGATGTGTGATATGTTTAAAAAAAAAAAAATTAAAATAAAATTACAACAAATATTTTAAAAACATATTTTGTGAAGAAAAGAACGTAATTTGGATGATAAAACTGAACAATTCCGGGTAAAACGGAAAAGGTGGCAGCTCTGTTTGTATCATCTATAAAGGTATGTCTCAAGGTGCTTTGGAAACTCATTATCCATCATGGTTTTGGCCAATGTTATGTTTAATCTTACATCAATGAATTCCACATTCTGGTATGGGGGAGAGGGTTGAATTGATCAGTCTACTAACAATCAAAACTAAATTACCTCATATCCCTGGAGTTTCTTTATATCCTCTGATCCTACAGGAAAGAGAAGAAAAAAACATGAGACAAACAGGTGTAAATAATGCTAAATATTATAATAATATGCAAACTGCACACAAAAATGGTCACTACCTTCAAGCATCACTTATGATTGCGGTCTCCTGCACTTTTTTCAACAGATAATTCGGATAATACTCTAAATTTAAGATAATGTGTTATGGGAAATATTAAGTTGTTTTTATTATATGTACATATATTATGTAAAAACACATTTTGACATGAATAAATTGTTGTTTGTATATGTTCTTTGTTCTTTGTTATTCAGTTATATTATATTTCAAAAAATGAAGAAATAAAATAAAATCAAAATTAGTCCAAATATAAAGATCTACAATGCTTCACAGACTTTGACACATTCATATTTCAACATGAGAGGTCTAAGCCCTTTATACACTTTCTTATATGTCTGATTTTGAAACTGAACTCTTTAAAAATAAAACTGTTACAATGTAACCATGAGATTTTAGACACATATCCAAATCTTCTAATTGTGTACATTTCAATAACTAGTCACACATCAACTTAGCTACCGATGACATTTGATATACCTCTATTATTCTGATGAGCACCATCATTCCAGTTTGGGTTTGGACGTCCTGTATTTCCTAACAGACTTCGGCTAAGAAAAAGAAAATATGGGACATTGTTACGGGCAATTCTATTTGAAAATGAAATCAATACTCTATGTGAAAATGAACTTACTTGTTGGTTAATGATTGTGGCTATCCATTTTGATATCTAATTCTTTGTACAGAAATTTAAAAAAACATTGAAGGTAAAATATGGTACTCACAAGCCCTACAATGTATTAACCAAAGGCCATATTGCATTAACATATAATCATTATCACGTTTTCCTCTATTACAGATGTTGAGATGGAAATCAAAGTCAAATATATAACAAGACTATTTCTGTAATCAACAAAGACTATTTGAGAGAGTGTATATTTTGACAGAGTGAGAGGGATAGAGTGGGAGGGAGAGGGGCAGAGGGAGAAGATAAGAGAAGGTGAAGAGAATTTTAAAAAGAGAGAGCAAGAAAAAGAGTGAGAGAGCAAGAAAAAGTGAGAGAGAGCAAGAAAAAGAGTGAGAGAGCAAGAAAAAGAGTGAGAGAGAGAGAAAGAGAGAAAGAGAACGAGAAAGAGAAAAAGAAAGAGAGTATTAGTATGGCTTTGAAGGGTATCAAAAGAACAGACACCGATAACTGCGCCCCATACATCCAAGCAAGCTGAGGCATCTAGGCTAACTGGAGTTCCAGAAGGTGCAAAATAGCAATTATTAAACACATGACACACAATGTCTCACCCCATATCCTCAGCCTAATAGACCTTATCAAAGGATTACATTCTAGTGAGCCCATAAGTAATTGTGACTTGTACTTGAGACCTAACAATGCAAAGAGTTTTATGACAGAACACAATGGGAGCTTAATAGGACTATTGACACTCTCTGATAATCCCTAGCTTATCCTACTATGAGCCTTGAATACAACAAATCACAATACTATCATCAAACAATGATGATAGATGAACAGCTACATGCAGGCATACACAACAACAGCTCTGTAACACAAAGGTTTACAATCTGTTGCATAATCTGTTCCATGCACATATTGTTAACAAGGCCAATCAGAATCATTGTTTCAAGTTTGCAATTGACCTTAGAAAGGTCTTAGAAAGTGTACAAGATGTTATCAACAGCAAAGAGCAAGACAAAAAGCTAAGCCCTAACTGTAGTCATATGAATAGGTGTTTCCTACAGGTCACTGAATAGATACATCACATGTTGTGTCGAGAGTGCAGGTTCAAAAATGCTGATATTTATGGTGATATGCATATCTTTTTCAGCTGGTATGGAATGCTATCAATATGCATTCCTCTGCTTTGCATTATTGAAAGGAGAGGGAGGAGGGGGAGGGGGAGGGGGAGGGGGAGGGGTTTTGACCTATATTTTTGTTCAACCTTGAACAGTGGTGCTCAATCTTCTGAAAATTGCAAATTTACAAAATGTTACAAATGATAAATCAACCAACATAAATATAAGAAGAGATTGACGTTTACAAATCTACAAGCATGGTACACAAAATTGAAAGCAAAATTTAAATATATTTCTTACTTTTTGCTCTTTTCTGACTTCCGGACAGTCAGTACTCGTCCCATTATGAGTTTACCCTGGCATGATGATATAGCAACATCTACAGACGAACTTTCTTCAAAGTTCACAAACCTAAACGAAAGCAAAAACATGTACAAAATTTGTGGACTAATCAAGTTTGCTCACCGAATTACTAAATCAAATAAACACATTACTATCCGGACACTTACAAATGTATATCCCTGTTCTCATAACAAATGTACAGTAAAAAATTAAAAAATCAACTATCATTGTCAGGATCAGCTAACTCTCTTTCAAGAAATGAAATCACTTATCCTTCAACCTTCATTATGAAAGTAAATCCGAGAAGAAATTCATGATTTAGCCTATGATATAGATTATCACTACTAAGCTTGCAATAATCCAAACACACTGTAGTTCCAATTAAAAATACAAATTTTAAGAGAGAAAAATGTTAAAAGGGTCATCTCTAGTTCTGTGATACATCTTATAGTAGGGTGTCTGATCGCGCACCTGATGTTGTGTGCTAAAATCCTTCCCGTAGAGATTGCACGCATCCCTATGCAGTCTACATGCATTGTGCGATCATGCAAAATTGGTCAATGTTTTTATTACCAAATCAAGATTCAAACCTTTATTGCTCGTGATCCTGAAAGTAATACTCAATAAATGAGGTGTCATATGAAAGAGCAGGTTAATCTTCATATTTCCAAAGGGGCGTCATCTCAGATTTCTAAAAATATATTGGTCAAAACAGCGATTTAAATGTTGTTTCCTTGCTAGTTCCGAGATTTGCCATTTTGGAGAAATGACGCCCGAGCGGTCCCAGTTGTAAAAAATAAATCTGGCGCTTATATTTTCGCTTATCTCTAGCCCCAAGGGATCACAAGCCATTACAGTTTCGAAAATACCTTTCCCCCATTTTTCGGTTCAGCTATTAAAGTAGGGAGGGGTGAGCTCCGCACAGCCCAAAACCCATGGTGACGGCGCGTAGAATCTGCACATGCATATGCATTCAGACCACATGTGTGTGTTTGTGAATTGGCGAACAGACCCGCACACGGAAGACAACGGGGGTGGAGCTTGCGATCACGCTTAAGTAGCGCGTGTAGCTAAGCAACACGCATATGGTTGCATATTGCGCGATGCAGCTGTTGAGCTATAATCAGCAAAACAAAATAACTCTGCGTGTACATCTTTTTTGTCGATTCTGACAAAAATTGGATGAATATTGACATGTTTTTTGCCAGCTGTATCTTTTGAGAGAAACATGGTTGCGTCTCGAAATTTGAAAATGTATTATTCTGAGTAAATCTTGGACCTTGGATTCTTTTCCTCCTAAATACTCCGGAGAAGACTTTTGACTGTAGGTGGTGGACGATTACATTTTGGAAAAAAGTTCTTTAGTAACTGCATTTTTAAATGAAAGTGGGGAGGTTTGGTCAATAGTTGTGATTTTTTTTCAATTATCCAACCGTAGTAAACGATACAAAAGGGAAAATTGAAAAAGCAGAGACAGCTTTTATTAATTAATCCTCACCCATATTTAAACGTTTGTGTTCCATCCTTGGATTTCCCATCTTTCAAGAATAATGACGAGATGGGACCCATCTCACCAAACAACTGTTGAAAATCATTCTGCAAGAAAAACAAATCATGATTTGATAAGAAATAAAGATAATTTCCAGAAAATCTGGCAGATTATCATCATCTGATAGATAAAACCGAGGATATGTTACACAGGTTTCCAGCTTCACTTTCTTAGTTTTCATTATTTAACAAATTTGGAGCTAATTAAACGCTACAACTGCGATTGTTTTGGTAATGAGTTCTCTGACTCGAAGTTTGTTCAAGCTTGAAGTTGAAGGTTGCTTAGATCAGCTTAATTATCCTCCTCCAGTTTTGACATTAAAGTAAAATGTAATTTCTAAAAATCTTAACAGCCTAATTGCCTTACATTGCTTTGTTGGATAAAAAAACATTCTTTTTACTTATGTTCAACCATGTTCTACAGCAGGGGAAGCGTATTCATGTGCCTCATGCTTTTCAATCTGTGCTATGCAGTGCACTGTCTGGGCTTGTGCACGCAATTTGAAAAGCAAAAGTTCATGAACAAAATAACATTAATTTATAATAAATAAAGACATCTAATCATAAATTCAAATTCTACTCACGTCCGTAAATGTCATCGGGAGGTTCCCAACATAGATGCTGAAATTGCTACCTTTACTTGTCATGGTGTTGAGTTCTCTAGAATCTACTCAGTCAAACCGTACATGATCCGCAGTGTGTTTAACGCCAGAGCTCGAGGGTGGGTGGTGAGTGCGAAGATCGTTGATCCTTTCGGGGCGCTATAGTCTGGAGCACGCTGTAAACTTATACTTGTCAAACTTGATGTTTATAAACACGTGCATTGGAGCAACACGCAGCACATGTACAGAAATGTTGGGACTGGTAGGGGCGCTGTTGATCTTCTGGTCAACGTCTCTGAAATTGAAGAATTTTTTTCACAATTTGTATACTCGATTGAACATGTACTAGTCTATATTAGGTTGGATAGTTATTAACAACATTTTAAAAATATGTCTTAATGTGTATGAGACAATGTACTCTATAAAAATAAGGTTCTTTATTATTGTGTATATAAAAATCTGAATAAAGGCAAAACAGAAAAGACTGGGCTCTGACTCCGAGTCTGTATTTGTTTAGAAATCGAATGAATTAGTTCCAATTTAAAAAAAATATACATAAACATCATTATTGATGATACATTTCGTTTCCATGATGTCATTTCTTTCAAGAACATTTCAAATCCAAAGTCTAGGAATTTGCAAGAAAATATCACACACTTTGTTGTTGTTGAGGAGGTAGAAAATTAAGGTATATGCACAGTCCATAGATGATGATCAATGTCTCCACGCCCCCTCTTTGTCTCTGTCTGTCTGTCTCTCTCTCTATCTGTCTGTCTCTCTCTCTCTGTCTGTCTGTCTGTCTCTGTCTCTCTGTGTCTCTCTCTCTCTCTCTCTCTCTACAAAATTAATACTCCGCTATGTAAGCATGGGAAACATTATCTTGTTTCCTATTTTTGTTTTAATTTGTTTCATCCAGCAATGAGATGATGGCTCCCCCCAAATGCATTGTGGAAAAACAAAGCTGAACTACAAAGTAGAGCATGTGGGACGGGTTGTACCCCCCCCCCCTTTTCTTCTTGATCCTTTCTTTTTTTCTTTTGTGGGGAGGGGGGGGGGGGGCATGTTGATGAGATATGAATTAAGAAGACGAAGTTGTGGCAAAGGGTTGTCTTATTTTCACACTCCTATACTCTCCTTATTTGTACCCCCTTCTCTGCTGTCTCTCTCCCGTCTTCCCCTCTCCCTAACTCTCACTCATTCACCCTTTCAAAGTGAGATGGCAGTAGGTGTAGAGGTACCACTACCAATCACTATACCGTCACCACCACCACCACTTGGCTACATACCACTAATCATCATCATCATCTTTCTCGATCACCATCACCTTCATCAACATCACCACCTTATGCAACACCTCCACCATTACCACCACCACTATATACCACTAATCATCATCATCATCACCTCCTCCACCACCACATATCACCAATCATCATCATGCACCATCATCCTCGATCACCATCACCTTCATCATCATCATCATCATCATCATCATCACCATCATCACCTCAACACCCCCACCACCACCACCACTATATAACACTAATCATCATCATCATCACCTCATCCTCATCCACACCATCACCACCTCATGCAACACCCCCAACACCACCACTATATACCACTAATCATCATCAACATCACCACCTCCACCACCACCACCACATACCACTAATCATGATCGTGATTATCATCCTCATGATCGTGATTATCATCCTCATCACCACCACCACATAACACTAATAATAATCTTCATCATCATCACCACCACCAACATCACAGTCTTTGAGATTAGTCAACAAAACATAATCAGACATTACAATGGAAAAGTTTTTATTTAATTAAATGCCTGCTGATTTTATTACGATAGAAATAAAATAAAATCCCTAAAAAAGCACATGTATTATTGAAATGCATAATTCTTTTTTGGTTTGCTAACTTTATCTAAACAAAGATTTTTTCAAGACAAAAAAAAAATCTTCATCTATTGTCCATTCTGAGCAGGCTAAAAAATAATTCCTAGGAATTCGAATCTAACAATTTTGATTGCATATACATGAAACCTGGTATTTAGAGAATTTTGCCTGACCACCTTTCATTTTTACAGAACAGAAAAACTATCAAAAATCATCATAATGTACTTCATATAAATTTTGTTCATAAATAGTGAAAATCAGAGGTACATGACAAAATATCAGTGTCTAAATTCACAAAAATCAAAATAAAACTTTATCTGTAATTATTGAGCACAATTTCTATGCACAGTTTAAGGGGTATTTACTAGCTTTAAAAAAAATCATATGGTTACATATTTAACAAAAACACACAAAAATGAAAAATAATAAATGAAGTTTAATATTTTAAAAATTTAATATCTAGCCTCTGATTCTATGTCAAAGTTAGTCATATCATTGAAATGATTGATATAATCAAATATAAACAAGAAATTGTTACTTGAGGAGCAAATCATCTTTCTTAATATTAACTAACATAGGTGGCAAAAGTGAAATGATCAATGATATAGAGTCATTGTGGAGCTTTTTTTAACCAAAATTCAATTTGATAATATATAAAGGCCTAGACCAAATACTTCTTTATGAAGGTATCGTCATAAATATCATTATTCTATTATAATGAAGCATTGATTGTCTTAATACTGTTTCTATGATAAATATTTCTGTGACTTTATATATCAAAACCAAAAATAAAACACCAGCAAATCTTTGCAATATCTATGATAAAATCTTGAGTTGATCAAAATCCAAAATCTGCTAGTGTAAAATATGATCAGATCCAAAACCCAATTAAAAAATGAAATGTACTTTGAAGTCTTGTATGTAAAAGGTTAATGATTCGAAAGTTTTGAACAAAAATAGTGGAAAGTTTTAAGCAAACTATAATTATTCAATATGATATAAGAGAAATAAAGTTTATGGTTGCATTAAAAGAAAAAAAATCTAAATTTTTTTGCAAAACTGGGCAAAAGTTACCTAAATATTTTATGAAACAGACACTTCTCTCTGTACTTATAATTAGAGGTCATACCATTTAAAGTATTTAATATTTAATGTTCATAGGACCTTAAAACTTGCTTTTAACAAAGATCCGGTGATTTACTCCTGATTTTGAGGTATAAGGTCACATGTGGATAGCATAATTATAAATACATTAACCCTATGAATACTGTTTGTTTATTGAGCAGAGCTCAGCTTAGCTTACTACTCATATACATACATTCAGAGTAGAGGACAAGCCAGATAAAGTGAGATAACTTGGTCAAAAAGTATCAAGGATAAAATATCATTTGTCCTCAGGCATAATGTATATACAAAGACAGTTAACATCAGATCATCCAGTAATATGTAGGTCTATATTACTCAGGTTCAACCCAAATGGAAATTTAAATTTACCACCAGAAACTAAAAATAAAACCATCTCCAAATGGATATTAAAATTAGGGAGAGGTTTAAAAGCTGTCATGAAATTTGTAGTAGACTGGCCTACTGGAGAATTTGTTGTGCCTTGTAATGAGATTTCCTAGATCGTTGAAATAAAATAAATCTGACAAATAAATATAGCTTTTTTAGAAGAGGTTTAAAACATAACTATGCAAAGGAAATAGCCATCTGTATTATATGTTCCTTGGATTTTCTTTGCTAATCTCGATTTGATCCCAATTTATTCATGAGAAACCAACACAGATCCAAATAACTATTTCAAAAATATTTGATAAACCAGTTTAATAGTGTTCTTTAGTGATACTTTAACGATTTAACCAAATTTTAGGAAGTTCTCAGGCAATGCTCCCTTATAGGGCATGTGTTGTAAGGATAGGGCATTGTTTTACAATTATGTTATGGCTTCCTAGCTGTGCAATATTCATGTGAAACTTGGCACCGGTTTGGTTGGTAACAATTATATTCAGCATACCTCTGCTTATATTGATAGTTGTAAAATGCAATTTAGTTATACTTTAAGTTCTGAAATAGCAATATTTTGGCATGTAAAAGTAACTTGCTAGTAATCCTACATCATTATAAGGCTTGACTAGTGATATAATAATAATAATAATAATAATAATAATAATAATAATAATAATAATAATAATAATAATAATAATAATAATAATAATAATAATAATAAAATAATAACTGTATTTATTCAATAATCATCTGAGATGAGATGTTTTAATGCTGACAAACATTTTCTGTGCATAAATAATTCTGAGAAGACGCCTTGCATCTTCACTACGTCAAGAAGGTACATAAGAGACATATACAACAAGAATGCAGAGTTCTTATAAACAAAACACAAATTTGATAAAGTGAGCATTCAATACAATATAAATACAAAATATAATTTTCATGATGATATTTTTCCTCACAGACACAAAAATAATAAACTCTATATAACAAGAAACATTATGTTTCAGTCAACTTAAACTACCAGGTATTTTTTTTCATAACATATTAAGTACAGTGTAACAAATATACATATAAGTTTAGATATTTATAAATAAGTTTTTAAAGAGAGAGACAGAGAGAGAGAGAGAAAGAGACAAAAGTACAAGACGAGTGCAAAAACATTTAAATAAGAAAGGTAAAGTAAGCATAGCTTTGGTCCCTACTAACATGTGATGTACATAGAACAATGAATGATATAAATAAACAAAGAGATGTATTCAAACAGCACCAAATGAAGATCACAAGACAGAGAAGCAGATAAATTCAAGCTTTTCTTCCAATCACTTCTTCGTTCCTAAATGCAGTACAAAGTGGAATATTCTGTTTAATCATCGAGCAAAGACAGTCATAAATCAATGATTCAGGTTGGTTAACACTTCAAAATCAACTCATAGCAACTATGTAGTGCATGGCCTGGATCCTTTTTCAACAGATGAAATGAATTCAGAATATGTTAATATTATTTGATTATAGATTTGTTCTGATTGAGCCAAAATGCAACTTTGGGAAATCATTTTTAGTATCGAAAAAGGCGTTGTTTTGAAATGTAACTAAGTACAAACCAAAACTCATCATCATCTCTGTGTACATGTTCAATGTTTTTTTCAATTTTTGTTTTTCCATAGTTGATAGTGGGTAGCCTTATCAAGGCTTGCAAGAGGCTTAGCTGACATTGCATCAAAATGATACAAACCTTGCATCCGATCAAAGGTTCATAATACTTCAACATTAGAGGTTCCTAAACGAAGAATCAATAACTTTTCTTGTTGAATACAATACAAATTGTCAAGTAGTACCAAATATTTAAATGACTGGATAGCAGATCTTAGAAATAAATAAACCCAACAAAACTTTAGGTAGCAAACCAAGCTACCCTGCAATCTATGAACAAGCCTCATTTACATCAGTTGCCAACGTTTGATTTCTGCAGTACTTCAAAATAATGAATAAAATCTTTTCAACATATCGTTTGTTCAGTGTCAGAAAGGCATTAACTCTGTGTATCAGTAGATGAGCTCCTCTAGTTCCAAACAGATGATACAAACAAATAGTTTACTAAGTTTGAATATTTGATAAGCTGAAACCAATAAAATCTTGTCAAATTACTTGCATGCTTATTATGATGGCTTTTACACAACATATCTTCACCTCAAGAAATATACAAAAAACATTGGCAAGTACAAAAGCTATCTTGAAATACCAATTCCAGACATATTTAATATGCAAGTAACATGATAATGATATCAGTTCCAACATGTCAACAAGTTTGGCCAAGATCAAAATGAATAAAACTTGTGATTATCAAATTGTTCTTTACATGGGATAGCAAATCCGAAGAAAGCTATTCACCTAGAAGCAGAGTTGAAACTACTGCTATAGACTGCATATTTTTCCAAAATAAGACTTTGATTTCTGCAATCGCACAAAACTGTGATTGAAAAAGCACCTGGGATGGGCGATTTTCTTTCTAACATAGATTTTTAGCACATACTTGAAATATAACAGTACATGCATAAAAACTGTAACAGATTTTGATGCAGAATAAGACAGAGAAACAATTGAAATGAGCTTTGAAACTGGAGTGTAACCATCGTCATATATCTATAGATAAATCTCAATGACTTCTGTAGATTTTTTGTTGCAACCTGAAATTCATTGATCACAAAAGTCTCACTGAATATCCTCATCGAGATGACTTGAATAGCTACTGACAAGACAGACAAAAACACAGTTTATGGTGCATTCTGGTGCACTCAAGTAATATCTTTCGTACAATGACAAGAAAATACGCCACTTGCTGCGGCAGAAAGTTATATAATAGCTGTGTAAAGATCAGAGACAATAAATAAGTTTTTATGATTATACAGTAAGTTATGTACAACATTTTGAGATAATAAGGTCTTTTCGTGCATTAAACAGCATGCGGTGGGCTACTCCTATCAATTTCATCTTCGTACCTGTTGCCATAGTAACCATCATTACTGTAGAGTTTGTTTGTAGGTGATTTACCCTGCAAGCTGAGCCCATCTTGGAATGGGTTTTCATGCAGGTTCACCTCATGAGGTGACATGTTCGAGGTCATGTGACCTCGCGGCGAGAGAGAGGGAGAGTCATCTTGTGCATAGGGGTTTGAGAAGTGGACGTTGGCATTCACCACGTCGGCACTGAAGTCTCTGTCGACGTTGTCATCGTAATCCTCGCTAGGTTGCGCCAGATGCTTCTCGATGGCCGAGATTTGAGGATTTGGCATATCGACCCCATCGTCTGGCTCCGAGGAGCACTCGCTCTCTCCATCACTACAAACTTCCTCCCTTGGTAACATGATGATGCTTGCATCCTCACAAGCCGCTGTATCGCCATGGTACTCTTCTATCCTATCCGCCGGTTCATTCATGGGTACCGCCTCATAGCCCAGCCTTCGCCGCTTCCCCGATACGGGACTCGACCCATTTGAACGGTGGCTTGATGCCGACCGATTTGAATGAATGCTCGCCTGAGATATTTTACGAGCGGAACCATTATGTATCGTTCTTGCAACCACTGGATTGGCTTGGACCGGTACACTGCTGTAACGCACATCCACAGAGTGACTCCTTTGGCTGGGCGTTGTGTGACCACTGCCCTCGCTCTCTACTCTCATGATAGCGGATGGAGCTGATGGTCGTCTTGGCTACGAGACGGAAAAGAGAAAACAAATGTGTGCATTAACACTTCTGAATCATCATGGATGGTGATTACCGTATTATTTGAATGAACTGGTAATGATTTGACATTGAATTTCAAATATCGATTTACACCATGATTGAATTGGATTGCATGGCAGCGCTTCAGCAAGAAGAGCTTAATGGAAAACGTTCTTACACCAGTCAATTCCATCCCTCACACTTGGACAAAACACTATTCTCATACCTAACCCAAACTAAATTCCAACTGCAACCATAACCATAGCCCTAACCTTACATGTATATCTTTGACGAAATGCCAGAGTATCAAACATAATCTTTGTTGAATGAAGACATTCTCAAAAATTCTTTAAAACTCTCTGCTTGATCTGTGTTGAATTACAAAAACTTCATTTGATCGTTAATGATTGATTTCCAATTCCAGCGCCTCAGTCAGAATACCTTCCAGACAATCACATCAGTGTAAAGAGTAACGATCAGAGTATATACAAACAAAAATTAGTCAAAGCATTTTGGTCATAATTTTTCCTCTCTAAAATGATGTAGATTCCTATTGTTTCTTTTATTCAGGATGAGGGATCTTTGCTGGAGAAAGAGAAAAATAAGTCCATAAAAAGTTTTTTTTCTTCATATTATGTCTGTTGAGAGCCAGGTGAATGTTAATTCCTATAGTTGGCAAAGTCATAACACTCTTCTGGATCTTAACAGATGATTGGTTCCAACTCATCCATCCTAAGCAGTAATTCTTATACACCCTGTTTTAAAGCCTGTCTGCACTAGTTTGGCCAGGAGGGACTAGACCTCCCTGCATAGTCACTGAGAGGTGATTATCTCATCAAATCAGCTCTCAATTAACATACCGGTAAGAACAAGGGGATCATGGAGCACCAACGGGTACAGCTTAGGTATTGTTTGCTTTATAGAGGGCGCAAGTAGCTACATGGAAAGAAGAAGAGGGGAAGATCTCGTAAAGGCTTTCTAGATGATGTAATCACAGAATGTGGAACAACAGGGTATGAAACGCTGAAACGGATGGCTCAAGACAGAGGAACTTGGAGAGACACTTGATATAAAATTTTGTTTGGGTCACTGAACCTGTCATAAACTGACAGATCACTATTGATGATGAAGTAGCTACAAGTAGTGCAGACAGGCTTTAAGATATCGTTGTTTCTTCTCCTGACTTACTTCCATTTCCAGTTCCTGTATAGTGTCCCTTGAGGTGATTCCAGCCTGGTTGTTAGTGTTCTGATGCAGAGGATGGCTGGCGTTGTAGCTGGGGGGTCGCAGAGGATTCCGACTTGTCTTGACCCTCTTACGCCTCTCTTCTTGATAATTCCTAGAGAAAACAAAGATCAAGGTTTGTTTGTTTGTTTTTATTTCCAAAATCCATATATACATAAAATTTCAAACATATAAAAACATTTCAAATGATAAGAAAGTAAGTAAATGTGTAAAGTATAGAACAAATGGTTGGATAGCCCATTTCAGGACCTGTTCTTCCATGGGGTCCAAAAGCAAGGTCATAGATGATGGCGCATTATAAATGGATTCTATTTCTATTACTTTTCCTGTCATAATCATGGGAATGTCTTAATAATACCCTCTTGTGCCTCTCCTTTTGAAATTTTGGATAACTTGTGAAAAAAATTGATAAAAGAGAGATGCAGAAACAAAATTATACTCCAACAGGAAAGAGGAAGCAGGAATAAAAAACAGAGGAGGCTAAAGATGAAGAGAAACCTACATGTACTTTCTCTTTGTATTTTCTGATGGTAGAGATACTAGAAAGGCATAAGATTCCTGCTGGACCCCTTGATGATGATATAAAGCTTACCTTGAGGTTTCATCTATCATTTCATATCAGTCTTTACACAATGTTAGTTACATACACCTTACAAGATCCCTACAATACAATCTCCATACATCATGCTTTATGGAGCACCTGCATGAACCATCCATCTTCATGCATCAATAGATTCACATCCAAATTCTGACTTCATGGCTTTCAAGTCATGAATACTAATTTTTTTAAATATATTTAAACAAAAAAAATGTAGTATTTCTAGTATATCGTCTGCTGGGAGCCAGAAGGGTATTAACCTATACTTTCACAAACAGTTACTGCCCTCTGGTTCTCAACAGACCATATGCCATAGTCAAACACCCACAAGAGCTGTGTCAGCCAGCCAGCATGGATACTCATGGATCTAAGAAAAGTCCAGTCCCTGTAATAATAATAATATGCCGTTCTTGTATAGGGCACATCACATTACGAGATAATAACTCTATGCGCTTCCACAGGACTTAGGATATTATAATCCGGGCTTTAGGTCGGATGTAGCTAGTTCTCCAAGGCAGTCCAGCATTAGTTACACATATTACTGTAAACATTATCCAGGTATGTATAGTTGGTATAACAAGCTCTACCCTGGTTATGCATCTATGTAGACACATAACCAGGGCCCGTTTCACAAAACTTGTCATCAGTGACAAATGACAGTCTAAGTTATAAGCTACTGAAATCCTTGCTTCTGATTGGTTATCAGCAGAGTTGTCACTGATTTTTGTCATTTGTCATTGAAAATAGGCTTTGTGAAACAGGACCCTGAATGGCACTTCTGAATCTATCCAGGTGATGGTCCCAGTGCGTTATGAAGCTGGACAACTCTGGAATTGAACTGGATCAGATTACATTGCTCCAGAAAATAGACATGCATGGAAATATGCAATGGTCATGAAACATGCACTGGAGGGGGACCGGACTGGTCTAGATCCCTCTTATTATTGGACGTGCCTTGGAGTGTGCTTAGGGACAGGACCAGTCCAGATTGCTCAAAACATTTCACACGCTTGGAGAGCCTTATGAGACTGCGTGAGACCGGACTGGTCTAGATCGCTCCTGTCATTGGATGTACTTGGAGTGCACTACGGGACTGGACTGGTCTAGATCACTCCTGCCATTGAACATGGGTTGGAGTGTGCTACAGGACTGGGCCGATTTAGATCGCTCCTGCCATTGAACATGGGTTGGAGTGTGCTACAGGACTGGGCCGGTCTAGATCGCTCCTGCCATTGGACATGGCTTGGAGTGCACTACAGGACTGGACTGGTCTAGATCGCACCTATCATACTCACTTGTTCTTGATGTAGATGAAGACTACCAGAAGAAGAACCAGGAGAAGACTGATGAAGATGACAGTCAACGTGATGATAACCTTCATAGAATTCTGCTCAATGCCTGGTTGAGGAGGTAAAATAATGGTTTAATCATCATAAACTAAAAAACTCCACCCACCCCATCCCTTGAACACCACTAGAGATCATCTTGAGAATCAGATTAAACCAAGAGACACATTATTGGGATGCTAAGGTTCAAATCACAATTATATTGGTTCTACAACACATTCTTAAGCAACAATTGCTCTCTGATAAAGTTCCAATGCTAACCATTTCCCCAACTTTTGGACCAAACACAATAACCAAACCCAAACCTTAACCTTAAACATAACCTAAAACCCAAATGGATATCCTATAGCACATGTTGTGTGAGCAAATTAACATGAAGTCAGCATAACTTCCTAACCATATTCATGAAGATCATTTCATACAGATAAAATACAAAAAGTACCATATAACAGTATGGGGGCAGTGACAACTTACAACACCTTTACTGATGAAGACATCTTCTGAAAAAGCCAAATATCTTGAGGCTCAATCAGTAAATTTTCTGAACATAGGAATGTCTTCAATCCACTGATGACAGTTATAGTTAATCTCAACATTCATAGGTTTCCAGCCCCTTGGCCGATACAGGGCATCAAGCCAAGAGGATTTGTTTCATTTCCCGCTCCTTTCCTTTATTGCGCTGACCCCTCTCTCCATGCCTCTAAACGGCCATCTGACCAAATATGTAGCCTTACAGTACATACGATGAGTAGGAACTGGTTTGATATTGGCCAGACAAGATTTTGTTTCAAGTTTTACTGACTGATTGAAGCAAAATATAGCTTTAGCATTGTATGAAGTATGTAATGACTGGTCAAGAGGGCTATTAAAAACTTATAATAAGAATTAGTCGAGTTTAACAGGGCTGATAGAAAAAGACTGTTCCTAAGAAGAAAAAACTTTCCTGAGCATATTTCCTTAGCCTCATTTAAATCTCCCTTAATGTCAAAATAATAGATCTTTGAAAGCTTGCCATCACTTTTATTGATATAAATTTAATGTCACATGTATGAGACAAATCTGTTGCTATCTTGCTTTTGCATCTGAAAGATTTACATCTGTTAAGAATTGGGGAAATGTTCAAAACAGTCCCCTACAAATAACATACCGAATACTCTTGACACTTTCTCTGTCTATAAATTATATATTTGAACTTGGCGAAATGCCTCACCCTCTCATGTTATTTCCCCTAGCTAAGTGTCCTTTGAAATCTTGCCCAAAATGTTAAAACATAAATTATCTAAAAGTTTGTTTGAGCTGCACTCACAACCCACATCACATCCCACTCTTGCCTGGCTGGGCATTTCTTTCTTTAAAAGAAATGTCAATGGAAACAGATTTCTGTTTACAGTCCTGAATGTTACCATAGTTATTCTTACAGCCATTCCCTCCCATTGGCCAATTAGAACAAGCTGAAAGTAGTAATAGAAATGTTTTTGTTGTATGAAATAAGGTATTGATATATTGATATATTTATATATATGAATTGAAATCCAGGAGTAAAACATATCAAAGCGAAGGCAAATTCCCAAATAAAATATTTATAGCTAAATTTGCCACATTGCTCATTCATTACCCACAATCCCCTTGTATTACCCATGATACTTGGTTGTACCCACAATACATCACCACTGACACAGACATTGAATAGAGCATGCTTACGACTGACTCCCTCTGTGTTCTACGACTGACATGCAATACCTACTGCCACAAGTAGGACTTGTACATCTAAGGAGATTAGGGTAAGGGGGGGGGGGTGTTGAAAGGGATAGAAGCTGATTAAATAGATGGGCTCTTTCTCGAGGAGGGGCACTTTGAAGATAGACAAAGCTGAAAGTGAAAAGGGGGGTTCAATATACACTGACTGAGTTGACTGTGATACACATTTATTCACCAAGTACCTTGTTTCTATACATCTAACACTGATTGTGAACTTTCTGGAATTTGTTGACTCTTTATGGATACTCTGCCAAAGTGGGAGGTGGGGTGTATTCAAGTGTCTTATGCATTCAATTATCTAAACAATTTAGGAGGTAATGTTTTAAGTATTGCGTTTATTTCTTCATAAATCCTCTTTTCAACTTTGAATTATATTTCAGATGAGTGAATATACTTTCTTTTTAAAAATTCCTAACAAAAACTGTTTGAAAGTGACTTCCAGAAGATGGTAAGGATGCTCTCCCATAAAAATTAACTCCTAAAAGTAGCATGACTTTCAAGAAACATAACATATTCTACTCCAAAACCAAAGTCACTTTTTCGGATGTGTCAAATCTTTCTCTATTTACCCTAAAACAAAATCCAAATTTAGTCCAATAATATGTACGATTTCTTTCATCTTTTGAAATGTATTGCTAAATGTCACCTCGTTTTATTGTGTGATGTAGACTTGTTTTGGTAAGTGCATGCATGAGAAATAGCAACATAATGCAACAGGCAAGATAGAGTTTGGTGAGATTGTGATGTCATAGGGTCAAAGGTCATGACATCTGTGTTTCAGATCTCATCCATGTAACCCTCCAAGTCACCTATACATGGATCTATACCCTTGGGACTGAAGGCGGTTTACAGCTGAATCATACATACAACAATGGTTTGCCCACAACTCGACCCATGTCTTCTCTTAGAAATTGTGAATTTAACTAAAGCTTTCAGCTTAAGATATGAACATATCGGCCAAAATTCATAAAAATGGTCAAAGTGTTAAAAGAAGATCAGTACCCTGATTTATGGAATGCCAAATGTAATCTCCCCATTTCATCCAAATTCTATATTTTTGTCTCAAAATATTCACGCAACATGATTGTAATCATGAAATAAAAATAAGCAATTTATTTGATTACATCAATTAATTTTTAATTTTGTTCCAGAATGATGTTCATTTGTACAGGATGATAAGGTTAACCCTTGGCACTTAAAACCTAAAAAAGAATTAATATATTTCAAATATTCTTTTGCTACTGACTGTTATTTGTGACATGTAGCTACCATAATTTATAATCTTTTTTCTCCTCTACTCCCCCAAAGAAAGTGTTGTTTCTTTTAGTCAAGTGTGGGTTTGTACAATTGATGGACGTATGATTCTCAGCAATAGATATATAGTCTACGGATGCTACTGACTGTACAACCTGTATGCACAATGGGGCACAAGTTAGCACAAGACAGAAAGGGTTGTAGAGAGAGATAGAGAGAGAAAGAGCCGCAGGTCACATGGTGCCGAAGGTCATCAGGCCAAAGGTCACGGGGGTCACAGGCGGGTGTTGCCTACTTACTGGTTACGTGTTGTGGCTTAATAAACTGACATCGGGGTCCGCCATAGTTTTGCAAACAACTGTACAAGAGATAATAAGTTCGGAAGGGGAGAGAGAACGAATATCGTCACATTACTCTTGTTAGTGCAAGTTTCAGTTAATACAACGTATACGAAAGAGGGCAGCAAACCAGCACAAATCACCAGCCATTTGCAAATGTCTCCTATAAACTTTGACGAGTCATTGAAAGTTTAAAAGGAAACACTTTGCGTGGCCGACTGTTTGCGCTGATTTACTCCCTGTGTCTTTCTTACGTGGATGCTTATCTCGTACTTACTCGGGTGGACTACAGGTGGCGCTTTGCTCGGATTATAATTATTAATATACTGGCAGCGAGAGGACCCACGGTAAAGGTCGGGACAGCTATACGAGGCGGGAAATAAAACAAAAAAAATAAAGAAGAGTGTGGACCACTTGCAGAGGAGGAGGAGGAGAAGGACGACAAACAGACGAACGAAGAAGAGATGGATAGACGAAACAGAGAACGGATGACACAAACAAGATGAGTAGAGAGAAGAGCACAGACAACGAGGGATGAGGAGTGGTGAGAGGGAGAAATAAAGAGAGAAAAGAAAGCAATATAACAATGTTTTTTTATGAGTTAAAACAAAAATAAATTATTGAGAACACCACAGAATCTCTGATTTTGGTTCACTTTCAAAAAATAGATTTGAGATTAAGATGGTCCATCAAAATAGTTATTTCGATATTTTGAACTAAAAATAATGGGGAAGATTTTGCTTTTATTCATCTGCCTGTTAACCCCACTAATGAACATTGATTATATCTTGTACTACATAGTCATAAAAACATTTTAAAAACGGACCTACATCATACATTTGAATTGTTAATTTCCATCCAATTCCAAATTTTGTGTGAGATTTTAACCATACAGCAATCCCAGTGAATACAGAATAAGATAACAATGCTTGTACTTTTGGACCATTAATATCATGATAATGGAATAATGAGATATTAATTCCTCTATTTCCCAGGAATAGCATTTTTATACATGAAACAAATGGAATGGATACACATTTTTGCAATGTTTCAAACATCTTGAATTCCAACTTGAAAACTTAATAAAAATGAGACAAAGCATGTAATGTTGCACACATTGTATTTTATGATTCAAAATGTGAAACAATGGTTTCTGATACAATATGGAAAACCTACTAATAAAATTCATGAATCCTGTGGTTATACAAAATGTCAACTTTGTTATAATGTTGATAATAGAGAGATTCAAATAAAATTTGGGATTGAAGAAACACTAGCTGTCTCTACATTAAGCAAGATATTACACATATACATTTAAAAAAAATACATATTCAAATAGCATTAATCATAGAAAAATGAATTAAAATTTTGAAAATATTAAATATCAAGATGGGAAATTTTAGCCCCTCATTAGCTTTTTAGGTAGAGCCTGCTTGTTAAATATATACACATAGAAGTGGATATATAAATATATATATATATATACATCATTCTCATTATTAGATATGTTAATGCATCTATACGTGTTATTCTAAATGCTACAGCAGCAATTAGTATTACTTGATGGTTCTGGAAAGTAAATGTACATAGAAGAATATATAAATGTATAATATATTGAAGGAAAAAGAGAAGAGAAGAGAAAGTGAGAAAGAAAGGAAGGATAAAGAGGGAGAATTAAAATTGGAAGAGAAAAAGAACAGTTTAAGAAACAGGAGATACATGAAGCTGTATCAAGGTTACGATTGATCAGCTGAAAGAGAAAGATATACATTGATATATTACATATATCAGGATATATATGAAAGTTGATATGTATACAGATGATGAATGAAATCATGCATGGAGTTATGAAGGCACTGTCATACTGGTAGCTGTAAAACACTTCAGCAAATTAACCCAAACTTGTTGATAAAACAAAATAATAATGCAAGATGTTGGCATTAAGCAGCATTGAAACTTTGCTAGCAAGACAGCAGGTAAAATGGCTACAGGTGGGGGAGTTAGAGGTGGGGAGTGGTGAAAGGGGAGGGGGAGAAAAAGGAGGGTGTGGCTCTTTGGGGACCACACAAAGCCACAAGGACATACCATTAGGCATATGGGTACAGGAAAAGGGAACGTTGTTACAATTCAATTTTTTGTATTGACATTGCAATAAGACAACAATGTTTACAGTACCTCTTAAATCATTTAAAATTTCATTGAAAACAAAAATAAAGTTGGGATGAAAACATTACATTTCAATAACTTAAAGTACAATAGATAATCTACTATCGATGGTGGAAACATCTTATTTACTTTCTTTTCTACAAATATCTATAACTTGATACATTAGTGAAAATGTCACTATATAAATTCATTACCGGTACATTTTTTGAAAGACAGACAATCTTTAATACAACTACATTGGACATTGCATCATAAAGTTCATTTGTTATTACTATAAGGATTAAATGATTACTAAGTGTTTTACGCTCTGAAAAGAATGCTAATATTTTCGAATGACATTCCATACAGAATGTAAGATCAAATAAGTTTGTACATTATGTCAAAATGAAATTGTTAAAGTCCCCTTTAGAGTCTCAATGTCTATATAACTATTCTAATTACCAATAGAAACATTCTTTACATGATACTGCTTAAATATCCAAAGAGGACATAAGATACTTTAAAATTAAACCATGTACTGGACATCAGTCCCGATTGTTATTACTTGGCATCTCTCTAGAGAGTGAATATCCTGTTTATAATTCTATAGCCAATTCTTCTTATCACATGATATCAATGTATAATGTCACAGTTTGTTTTCTTTTTTCAAACCAAATTTCAGAGTAGAATCTTCTTTAGTTTGTAAATTTCCACACTGATAATAATTTCAGGGATTATCACCAATGAAAAGTACATGACAGCCACATGAGTATATTTCATATGTTAAAACTGGCAATAGAAATAGTTTCTTTGGTATTTGTAGCTAAGAATGTTGCATACGGATCTGCTACCAACAAACAAATTTTTAAAAACATTATTTTATGACATCAAATTGTTTTATAAGGATCTTGTTGCAAAAAGGTAGAAAGAGATTGCAGATTTGGAGAATTTTCCCAAAATATCCCTTCAGACAATTAGAATCACAGCTTTTGTTGATGACTGTAGAACAATGTAATTCTGAAGGACTGCAATTGATTGTAATTCTTGAACTAGATGTAGTCACCTAAATAGCCAATCACATTCAAACCTTTTGAGTTATGTTGCTCCCTATTCATAAGTGACCTGTGATTGGTTCATTTGGTTATTCATTTTAACCAACAAAATTTCTGATTTGGGTGGGGTGCAACAAGGCCCTATAACATTACATTTTAATTGCCATATTTGGCTGATGGCACTTTGTAGATTGGAGTAGAGGGGTAATAGATGGGTAATAGAGGGGTAATAGAGGGTAGTAGGGGGTAAGAGAGGGGTGGTAGCAGGGTGTGGTAGGGGTATACAGCTGGTATCAGGTGAAATAATAGGCATAGGGAATGAAAGGAAGATATAAAGTGAACAGGTGAATGGTTTGAGATGGGAAAGGGAGGGTTATATCCCTACACCATTTAGAAGACTGAGATCCCATTGTGTTAAATTACACTCAACACACAAAGAGATAGCACCCAATTTGCTTTAAGCTATATCTTTTTAGATTTGAAAAAAAAAATGCAAAATGAAGACTATTTCATATATTTTGATCAGCAAAGAATCATCTTACATTTGCTTCTAACCTAGACTCAATTTTGAGGTTCTAACATTTTTCATTTAATGATATCTAAAGCTCATAATTCTTCTAAAATTCTAAATTTCTATAAATGATTTCTTACAAGAATTAAAGCATAAACAACTTTTCTTGAACTTTCTACTTTTTATAGTTTAAGAGTAATATATGTTTAAAATGTTCATAGCTTCTGAACGCATAGGGTACGTTGTTTTCTTTGCTTTTTAATGGGATGATTTTTTTTGGGGTCTTATTTACACAATCAAACACTACATTGCATATTGATAACATTAATTGAGTTACCAGTATACTCACGATAGATGCTGTACATATATCTTTTGACTTATCATAACATGATTATCGAGAGGCAATTTTCTCTATAATCGACTGAAAACAATAAATTTGTAAGGATTATTGGGCTGACCAACAGCTACAAGATTCAGTAGTCATTTCATTATTTTTAGTGTACATGCACTTACAATGCAAAATATTCTTGATCAAATTTAGTATACAAGCTGTCCATGATATAGGACTATAATATATATTGTGAGTGTGTGTGGATGGACTGTGACATAAATGCTTATTTTCAAACACATAATACTTGCAATTAGGGGTGGGTATGAGGAATTTCGGAAATAGGTAAGGGGTTGGGTAAGATTGGGTATGTTAAGAGTTTGTATCATTTTCTCACGGAAAAGATCCCACTGTAGCATTAACATAGAGGTTTGTCATCTCAACAAACTCCTAATATTGAACTGACTCTTGCTTTTATATAATGTATGAATGTCAACCAGATGGCAGATTTAACATATCCCATTTGATAAGCATATTTCTACTGATTCTTAAGCTCACCAACAATGATATTTTTATCTAGTAAAGAGTACCAAATAAATTTATAAACAGAAATGACTTTATGGACAAACCTATTATGAGCCAGAAAGAAGTTTCTATCTATACTTAGCTCATAGTTTCTCTAGCCATTCTCTACTTTGCTAAGTCTTTTTCTTTTGTATTAAAAAGAAGTATCTTTATTAAACAGAGAAATTGTATCTATTCTTGAGTATTAAAGCATCATATGGTTATGATGAAAATGTCCCTGATAGTGAAATGCATGTCAATAGATTTTTGATGATGATGATGATGATGATGATGATGATGGTGTCTGGTGTGCATGAGCTGTGAATGTATTTAATGATTGTTCCTTTGGTATCTGTATGTTAAGCTTGAGTAGGATGAGGAGGGAGGTCAGGAAAGGAGGGGTATAGAAGCTCCAAAGAGTCACCAAGAAGACAGAATCATCTAGGAGCTGGTCATGTCAACATATGTCAACTGCTCAAGAAGTAAAACAACAAATATTAGATTGTCTTTCCTTTTGTCTCAAATTGATGAGATTTTGGATTAAAACCTGTTTGTCCAAACCGATTCAAGATCCTTGCATCATAAAAATCAACTTGGCATGAATGAACCTTCATCTGTCTCTTTGGTGACGTTTTAAAGCTTCTTTAGAGGGGTAATGGGGAATGGTTGAAAGGGGTGTGACAGAGGTGGGCGGGGCACGGAACAGGTGTGTTACTGAACTGGTCCTTCACAGATAAACTAACAAATTAATGAGAATGATCCCATTATAGTTCACAGATTCACAATTAGGAATGTCAACAACTTTTCCACAATTCTTCAAGAGATGATTTGTATGTGAGGTGAGACATATTCTCATACAATGTTCGTAAAAATGTCACAATAATATATTTTGAAGTTAGACACCCATCACCTAGCAACCTTTCTATTCTACGTTTTATATTCATGAGAGCATTACAAGATGAAGCAAATATAACTGGTCTATATGGTTTTAGACTTATTTTTTGGTTTATTTAACACATTTTTGGTAAAAAATGGCCCACTTCAAAATGTCCTCAGCTACTCACATGCATCTGCGTTTGTCTCGTTTGACGGAATAACGACATGTTCCGTTATTGAGACAGTATCCTGCGTAGCATTTGTTCGGTTCAATCACGCTGCTTTCGCACCTTTGACCGCGCTTATTGTCCGGACACCTGTATTCATAAAGTGGGTTTGGTTTGATGGGAAGGGTAGGGTTGGTTGTGAGTTTCGTTTTCAAATCAAGAGGGGTATAGGGTTGTTACAAACATAGCAGGACAATCGGGGGAGGTTACAATCATTCACACTGACTCCTACAGGCATGACAATAAAGCAAACAGAAGCAGCAAAAACAAAAATATAATTTGAAGCACGGAACATCCATTTGAACTCAAACTGGATCACAATCAAATGACATAGATGGAGAATGCAACAACAAAGCCAAATGATGTCATTTACAGATGCCGATGGACAGACATGAATAGCGATTTGAGCAATACACAGCAGAACATAGGGCTGCAAACAACAAAGCAGGAATCTTACATTCAGTGAAGAAGTGATTATTAGAAAATACAATAGCAACAGGGTGAGATGTGTTCGACATGATGGTGGTTCAACAGAGTATTGGAACATGTTGTTCTTTGATTTTTCAACCACTAATATCTTCAAATAACTATGTTGCGGTTTATCTTCATTAAAAGCATACGTAACGTAAAGTACATTGATTAAACATAAGTTCTATAGAACTGATGGGCATTGTAGGAAATATTATAATATTTGCCAACATTCCATAACATCACTCCATAACTTCACAGTATAGAAAAAAGTATCTTCTTCGACAAATTTCCCTAAACAAATGGTCTCCTACCTTTCAAATCTATGATTACAAATCATCCACATCTTTTTTAAAACTGCATATAATACCTTCATCAACAACATTCGCACACTCCGACTAATTTTTGACACAATTACAGTGTATATTCCAAAGGGGTGTCCTTTTTTTTTAAAGACTTTATTTTTTGACATATATTGCTAAATGAAAATCCTTTTACAAAGTTTATATGACTTCTTCAACAAAATAACTCGCAAATTCTCTAAATCACAGAATCTAAAAAATCCCTTTAAAAGTGGAAACTTTACACCGATTCTGCATTTTAGCTTTAAGGTAAATCCCCGCTAATGCTGCCTAGTTGAGTATGTGCATCACACTCTGCAAACATACAGACGTGTTGGAGGGTAATTTCAAACACCTTTCTATGTCTGTTCAAACTCCTACTCCCCTCTTAAAGCAAAGGAGAAAGGGAGAGGAGGAGAGATAGAGAGAGGAGAGGGAGAGAAGGAGAGATAGAGAGAGGAGAGGGAGAGAAGGAGAGATAGAGAGAGGAGAGGGAGAGGAGTTTGATAGAGAGAGCAGAGAGAGAGGAGGAGAAGGAGAGGAGAGGAGGAGAGGAGAAGGAGAGGAGTTGGATAGAGAGCAGAGGGAGATGATAAGAGGGAGAGTAGGAGAAGGAGAGGAGGATAGGGAGAGGAGGAGGAGAAGGAGAGGAAAAGAGATAGAGAGGAGAGGGAGAGGAGTAGGACAGAGCGAGCAGAGAGAGGAGAAGAGGGAGAGGAGAGGAGGAGAAGGAGAGGAGGAGAAAGAGTGGAGGAGAGGGAGTGGAGTAGGATAGAGAGAGGAGGAGAGGGAGAGGAGTAGGACAGACGGTGCAACAGATTACCTCAAATAATAAGCTTGGCTGTAATAAAACCCGGCCTTCTCCATAAAATTGGATGATTGGCCGCCGGTTTCGCACCTAAAACGGCTGCCCTAATTGGTGATGCGGTAAAGATGCTAACATTACGGGTCCTCATTTCTCTCACTTTGAAAGCATCTTGTGTGGAAATTAAAGGGATAGTAGGTCAAGTAACCCAGAGTAAAGATCAAATCTACCTTCTAATAGGTTAAGTTCAAATATGTTTTTACAGGGAAGGACATTTCATTTACAAGCTATGAGGAATAGTAATTACAGAAAATTATCTCACATTTGTTTAAATTAGCTATTGTACTCTCAAAATGTCAAACCGTTGGTGGTAGTTTATATTCCTACAAAGTCTTATTTCCTTTGATATATAAAATCTCTCATATGAATCAGTACCAGTCATTCAAGAATAAACCTCTAAATTAAAAAAAATCCAACCTAGATATATGTCTCGTCGATCTAGGATTCCAACACCGGAGAAATATTCACATTTTCTTCATGGCCTTATAATCTTACAAATCCTATTGTTATCATCACATTGATTTCCTTTCAGTTTTATACCTTTATCTAAGACATCTTGGATTAAAGTCCATTTGCACCCATGATGAAATCAATGAAGAGTTAGACTGATGTATGAATGATTTTAATGCATGCAAGAGAATCAGGTGGAATACAAGAAAGAGATGATTTTACATTTTACAATCTGAATCTCAAGACGGATAATAGACAGATAAAACATAGAATAGAGCCGACAATAGGAAGGAAAGAAAGAAAACACAAACACGATGCCTCCTGCCCCTTTAACCTTACGCATAAATTTAAGAAAGTGGAAATAAAGGAATATGTAATATTTCCCAGTACAGCTTTTTTTGCGGCTATTAAAAACAACTGGTTTGGAATGGAAACCTTTGGACCAATTTTAGATAAAGGAAAACGAAAAACCCACCTCAAAACACAAAACTCAAGGATTTCACATAAACACTGAATTGCACGATCTTTATGTACTTTTTTCTCATTCGAATGTATTTAATTTAGATCTAATTAAAGTAGGAATATGATTAAATATATTCTATATCTATTATTTAAAATGTAGAATATGAGATCAGTTATCAAGTTAACTAAAAAACAGCTAATAATATCATATGACATAGAACTGGGGAGTGTTTCACAAAGACTAAGATCGACTTAAGCTAGACTTAAACTATGGCAGGGCATTCATGCCACTGTTTGCTCTAACCATTGTTGAAGAAAACAGTCTTAAATATAACTCAAGTATACAATGTAAGTACCTTTTTTTCTTCCACAATGAACAATCAATAAATTTAAATTCTGTAGATTTGTGACGTCCCTTGAGGGAGACCAATGGTGAGAGCAACCAGTGGCATGAAAGGCCTGCCATAGTTCAAGTCCAACTTAAGTCGATTTTAGTCTTTGAGAAACACCCCAGGTATATATTTTTTTTAAAAATCACTTCAAGAATTTCCAAAAGATCTTGTCAGCCATTTTAAATTCAAAATTCAAAATTTGTATTTGCATCAGTGTTTGAGTGAAATCCTCTCCTTAGTCCAAAGACATTTGTAACCATGGTAATGAGATGAAAAAGATATGAATGTGCCATGATCAACATATTCTCTCATTCATATATATATATAAGATGAAGTGCAGTATATACTTTATAAAATGTGAAACATAACAATGCCAGCAATAAAGAAATGCATTTAAATAACGTGATTCACAGTAATTCTTCAAAATATCCATAAAAACCACCATTTTCAGATACAAGCATAATGTGATAAATGTATGCATATAAATCATCAAAATCATACTTAATGCTTTCCTCAAATTGCCTCACATCATTTCCCTTTCAACTGAAAGAGTGTAAAAAGCTGAAATCTAGAATGTCACCATATACACAGCATACTATGCCAATACACAATGTATAATGCAGATATTGGGTAAAATTCAATGTTGTTCAAAATATTCAAAGCATGCAATGTAGTGCAAAGTGGTATATTTTCCTGACCAATAGCTATACCAGTTTTGTTTATATTTTTTAAATCCCACACGCACACACCCAAAGATAGATTTCACATAAAATAAGCTGCAATTGCAGAATAATCATAGTCATACATGCAAAGTTGAGCTCAAACTGATTAATATAATGTCATTTTTGACCACAGCACAATGAGAAGGATTACCATGCAATCAAATCATAGATGTTGTACGTTCACTGCAAACAAAATAAGCTTTTTCAAGACAGGAAAAGTTTTAAAGCTGCAGATAAGGTTGATTTAGATATCTCATGAACAATTGAATTAAGAAAGCATATATTTCTGCTTTGAAAATATATAATAACAAAATCTAGAGTAAATGAACACAACAAAATTAATTTCACTTTTATATATTTTGTTTCTTTCGGACATTGCTATAATTTTGAGAGGTATTACCTCAAGTAGGTAATTAATTGCTTGAGCACAATATGAAGATTGCTATTTAAGTTATTGACCATAAAGTACAATTCCACATTCAATTCATGGCATCATTTTATTTTGCAATATTTGAACCTGAGCAAAGAGGAAGTAAAAATGCAGCTATATCACGATGGGGGAACACATCCCAGCTTAGATTAAAGGTAAATGTTTATTACAATTTAATAACTATGTATAATTATACACTATTAAAGAGAGGAAATTTAAAAAGGAAATGTGTATAGGTACAGTATTTCACAGGTGAGGCTAAGAACAGCCTAACAACTGTTCTATACTTTGGGTGGATCATTTTTGCCAAGAATGAAGATATCTTAGCAACCTGATAAATTTTCTCCATTTTCAGGGAGGGGGGGGGGGGTCGAAAAGGTGGAGCAGGGAGGGGGAGGGGGTATACTGGTGTATAGTGGAAAGAGTGTGCAAGGCCTATACAATAATACAGTGCATGTGCAAGTTACCCTAGAAAGATGGTGATGTGAAAGGGTGCAGTTTATGAAATAATGATGGACATTAAAGGCAGTGAATGAGAGGGAGAGAGAGGGAAATAAAAAATCTCTCTCAAGGAAAAAATGAAGATGGAGGCCATAGTCTCCTATGATGTTTAACAAAATTGAAGTCAGGAACTTTGAGAGAAAAGTTTAATCTTATCCAACACAGAGCTAAAAGATTATCAATTCTGTTCAAGAGTCTTCCTGCCATCAAAGAGGTTTGGCGATCTTCATTCTTTCCCATAGTCCATAGATGTGGACAGACAATGTTATCATATCCCGTAGATAGCACACTGACTCACCTTCTTACACCAATGTCTCACTTATTATCACTGTTATCTTTAAAGAAATGAAAACAAGTTCCCGACCAGAGAGCAGCTCTAGCTCATCTCCTTGGACACTGCTTTGAATCCCTCCCTCCCACTCTCTTTCCCCAACCAATTACACTCGCGCTACCATTGTAATCCTGACATAGCGGCTCACTAATGTTGCAGTTTGTTTTGCTTTCCAGCCATCAAATCCCCAGCTCATCATCGCTCTCCATTTCCTCAATCGATGGGGGTGCTATGATAGTACATGACTCATATGTTAGGTGTCCTCATTTCAATAGCTGAGCTATTCTAAGAATTATTTCCCAATCCCTGTTTTGGGTCTTCATCTCTTGGCGTCATTTCTATATACATTCATTCATCACACTATACATTCAGTCCCTTGTCTGCTCCCATTTTTGATGATATCTCTCTTCTTACTTTCTGGTTTCTACTTTTACTCATTAAATCTCTCTCTCTCTCTCCCCCCACCCCCTGTACACTACCCCCTCGCTCTCTCTCTTCCCCCTCTCCCTGTCTCTCTCAGTCTCTCTCTCTCTCTCTGCTTTTTCTGTTTATTCCTCTTCCATACCTTTCTTCCTCATCTGTCTCTTTCTTCCTCTCTTTCTGTCCTGTTAACGCCATGGTTACTCATCTGTTTCTCTATTTTTACTCTCATTTTCTTTGTTTTTCTCTTAATGTCTCGTTATCTTTGATGGTTTGGTGGTCTGTTTTTCTCACTTCTCTTTCTCTTTTGCTCACTTACTCACTAATTTCTTCAAAATTTCTCAATTTGTCACTTATTTATCTGTCTCCATAAATCTCTGTAATCTCTCTTGCTTATAATCCTTTTCTTTATCTGCTTTCTTCCATCCTTCCTCCTCCACTTTTCTCTCTCTCTCTCTCTCTCTCTCTCTCTGTCTCTGTCTCTTTCTCTCTCCCTCTCTCCCTCCCTCTCTCTCTCTCTCTCTCTCTCTCTCTGTCTCTCTCTTTTCCTTCCCATCTCTAAGTGATCATATTTCTCATGTACATCATGCATCCCAGGAAACGAGATGCAAAGAGAAATTTGTTATTTTCCATTCTATTGTATATTTCACTTCCAGTTGCAAGTCATTACTGCCCATTGCTCTCTACTAGACCTATCTCCACTTGTAAGGCCTGTATTTGATAGGCTCAGATTCAATCATCTGGTCCAATTTAAGAGAAGAAAGATTGAATGAGGTGTAGAAACATCAGAGTTGTTTCCTTCCCTAATCATTATCTGAATATCACAATCTGTTCACTACTGAATTTTCTCATTACCATAGGTGTAATACATGAGCCACTTGATTCTCATAGGCAAGGGGTTAACAGTTAGGCTGCTGTTTCTCTCTCTCTCTCTCTCTCTCTCTCTCTCTCTTTCTTCTATCACTCTTCCCCCCTCTCGCTCTGTTTTTGTTCTCTCTCTCCTCCCCACTCTCTCTCTCTCTCTCTCTCTCTCTTTCTTTCTCTCTCTCTCTCTCTCTCTCTCTCTCTCTCTCTCTCTCTCTCTTCTCCCCCTCTCTCTCTCAAACAAAATTCCTTTTCATTAATGTACAGTTTGTGTTGCCTGAGATAATAACCGGTATAATCTACAATGTACCATGCAGAAGGGGCATTAATTCAATGTAAAATGATAAAAGTTAGCTTCCTCCTGGCTGCATGATGTACCTGGAGACTTAATACACCATTGAAACTGAACATTTTTTTCTTGGCCCATAAATTCAATCCCACAGGGTCTTCTCATTCACCTTTCTACCATTTCTATCCTAAAGCTGTAACTCAAAGCCCTGGTAATTGCCCCGCTACAAGAGAACTTCCCCTTGGAAAGGGTTCAGTTACCATGGTAACATTAGACAGGTGTTTCACCTTGATCTTGCTAATGGACGGATGAGGAAATACAATCTATATCTCTGAGCATCTTAGAAACACCCCCTCCCCTCCCCTCCATGCTATGCTAGCTTTTTTTTACAAGTTTCCTGCAATCAGAACATTTAAACTGCATATCCAGTCTCTAACATTGAGGAATCCGTTCCCTGTCAATTATTTTCCTCCTTTGCTGGAAAAGAATGAAATTTTCATCAATCTGTTGCTGTCAACCTTCTTGGAGGTAGTACATCTTTTACTTTACTTATCAGTGCCAACAGGTGCATAAATATGCATTTGACAGTGAAAGAATTTTTCAATGTCAGGGCTTGGGCAATTGGATCTCGCTTTCTTTCAATTTGGATGAGAATTGGAAGAAGTTTGTCCTATGGTGTGTTGACAGATGCTTATCACAGCCCCATCAATATATACTCATGTCATGAACATCACTACAGAGCACTGCACTCTAGATGATCCAAGGCCCTCTTCTTGCACAAGGAACTCTAAACAGTCCAAACATTACTCTAAATCAAGTCGAGATGTCATTCATTATATAACTTATCACTGCACAAGTTTGCAATTTCCACCCCTTAAATGTTATTTGGGGGGGGGGGATTATCAAAAAGGTGGTGATGATAGTAGCAATGTTAAGGTAGAGAGTATGGATTTATCTGTAATGGTATGATTGCACATGCACTAGTAGTCTTGTAACAGCACTCCCACATTCAACCCACGACATGCATTGGACCAATGGGAGAAGGGCATGCAATCTGGACTCTACCATGTTGATATCTAGGGTAGATAGCTGTATTCTGGAGGGAGGGGAAACAAACTCTGTTATAATGGATGGTCTATATTTTCATGCAGTTTTATTTTTCAGTGATATTGCAAGGTGATGAGGAATAAACAAAATAATGTTGGTGCTTAAGCCTTTCAAAAGAAAAATAATTACAGAATCAGAAAGGATTTTGTATTTTTGTTAGAATGACTTACTTGCAAGTTGGTCTATTGATCCCTACGAGTTGATGGCAGGTTCCTCCATTTAAACAGAAGTCCTTGTAGTCTTCATTGCAAGGTATTGTGTGGTTGTCACTCAAAACTGTAGATAAAAATATAAATGAAATGAAATATAGATTTTTTTTTTGTTAGTTTAAAAAAAAAAGAAGCTAATACCAGCCCTGACAACATAATATTCTAGAGCAAACCTAGTACATTTTTGTAATTACAGGACACTGCAACACATAACAAATAAGAATGGACAAGTGTACATATTATTTGCTCTCTATGTCATAGATGTCATTGGAATATTGGTGATATTTAACAATTGCTATTCATTAAGATGGAAAAGACTAGGAAAAAGCATTTAAGAGAAGGTTGAGTTCTGGGAAGAGGTGAAAATAATTTGTGAGCATTACTCATTCTTATTATGCAAGTGTGGAAGAACATCAGTTAAGACATGTTCCCTGAAAAGCATGGCTCTTCAAATGCCTTCATATTTTAAATATGCATGTAACATCGTAAAAATCGGGGGGGGGGGCGGCTTTTTACGCCACGTGTTCGTGTAGTCCCATATACATCTTTCTGTGCAAGTGTTTGTAACTTTACCAAGACTTGGCCAAATTTCGTATCATTTTGATGATTCCAGAACCTTGCAATACACACAAATTCTTATATGTTAGATGATCGACCTTTTCTGGTCGGTTCCACATCGTTTCTTTCACAATGCAATCGCATGACCAGAACTCAACTTCATCTTTAAGCGGTTTCATGTGCCAATACTGCATAATCTGTCCTTGCAGGTCTTTTGATTGTCTGCGTGTGCTTCAGAAATTCAGAAAAACCCATTGCTAAACACCATTCTAAAGAGGTTCTTTTCTTATACACAGGGTTTCCTTTATCTTGTTTATTACTTTTTTTTGAGACTTAATGCCTAGAGACCCTTATTGTTTTCATTGCCACACATCAATAAAAATCAGTTTACAAGTGTCTCTGGAAATGCTCTAGGCTAGCTCCTACACCAATCTCCACCACGTAGAGTATCAAGATGAAAAGAACCTGTCACTATCCCTCCTCTCCCCCATACTCCTCCTGAACCCTCCGGCTCATCAGCAGATGATACATAGATCGGAAGGGAAGAGATACCTAAACACCGGTGCAACATTACCATGGCGATCGTGATGGATGCCCGATAACTACCCAAGGCATGGTGGGTAATATGTACCCTCTAGCGAGAGATTCATCACAGAGTTAACATGTGAAGAACATGACAGAAGTAATCCATTGCATTCAAACTTATAATCTTTTTTATTCAATAATACCTGTTTACTGCATAGATTTAAACCGAGCGAAATATGCCATGAAAACTTGTAATATATATTTGAAGCCAAAAGGGCGGGAAGTTGTTACCATATATTTTAACACAAATTTAATGCCATTAAAGCCCCTCTAAAGTGTTTGGAGCTCCCAAAAATTTGATGGCAAAATTTCACTTAAATTGTATCAAAATGTGAAAGAGAATGTCATTTAAGACAATCTTCTGCAAGGATTTTCAAAAGAAATGTGTTTGGAGTCCAATACTGATGAAAGAATACAAAATGTAGATTTTCTGCGTACAACAGAAAACCCCAATGATGTTTTCTTTCATCAATATTTGTCTTCAAATACTTTTTTTTTTTTTTTACACCTTAGGTTACATACATTCTATGCTCTATTTTGGAAATATGAGTATAACCTGAGAGATATGATGAGAACATTTTCCTATAACAGGTTATGATCATTATTGTACTGAATATTTCAATATCTATAAAGCACTACATTTTCAATTTAAATTTTGTATAAACAAAGAATGTCCTTCCGCTGGTGGTGAATATCCTGAAGAATTTACATCTCCTAAAAAGACACTCCAATTTCCCACATATTGTGAGACTTTCTGAAACAATTACATCAGCTTTCTATTATTTCCTCAAGTATTATTAGATTGTACAAATCAAAATGGCTGCCTCTAATTCCAACGGTGGACTTGTACAATATACTTAAGCCTGTAGGCAGCAGGAGAATGACATGATACATCGATCTGTTGGTAAGCGGTTACCTGTACAGGGTTATTAGTGGTCATTCTGATTGAGAGTTTGATTACCACGGAAACGCAAGACCTCACGAGGAGGAGGGGCTAAGATACAAGAGTATCTCAATGCTCAACTGTGGTTTAGTACACTGCCACATAGCTTTGCACTAACATGCAATGTATCTCATAGATGTAAACTACTGTGAACAAGCAGCTCTATATTTTGATGTTTGAGGAAATTTAATAAAAATGTATAAATACATATAAAAAGAACTGCTGAAAATTTCATTATTTTGAAAGTATTCGAACATTGTGTCCTTAATTCATAACATGTTCTTGATGATAAATATTAATGCTACCATAAATAGCCATTAGTTCATTTATGTAATGCTCTTACAGACTGTATTGATACTAATTCACAGCATTTTACATTTTTTTATTCAATTCATTTACACACAATGCATTAACATTATTTGCTAGAATACTCATAACATCTAATAGAGTTAAAGTTTTCAGTACATGCATTTAAACAATAAAGCTTGGTTTTTAAAAACAAAGTGGATTCATTCAACTTTCCAAGCCTGTAAGGTGGTCAGGATTTATCTTTCATCTTCTTGACTTCACTCACTGGATTCCAAAGATAAGGCACTTCATTTGAGATCTGCGGTAGAAGCTCACTTCACAAAATATCTTTCATTACACACAAGAGCTGAGATCTTGCATGATATCACCACAAGTAATTGATTGAAGAAGGATTTCCCCCATTTTCTTTATCTTTTACTACTAAATGACACTTGAATATCCATAAATTAATCCAAGATAAACAAAACTCAGTTACTTTTACAATTCTAATGATTTTTTTTGAGGGGGAGGAGTGGGGTATAAAACACAATTTCATTGAAATCTTGTTTACCAACATACCAAATTCATAGAATACAAGTGATTATTTCAATTTCATACACCAATAAAGTCATGAACTATTCTGTTTGATCATGCCTATTTCCTACTTCTTCATTATCACATAAATAACTGGGCAAGATAAAGACAGTAGAGCCAAGAACAGAGAGTGCCAATTGTGAATTTCAGTTTGCATCATTACTATCGTTACAGTCCAGACAGAAATCAATGTTGAATTCAAGGAAGAGTTCTAATAGAGTTAATTTCCTATCCTCAATCGTGCAGGAATGTGCTTTTTCCTATTGTGAAAGCGGGATATTATGATAGCGCTTCCCTGGGAAAATTGCACATATCCTTAGCAAGGTATATTGAACAGGTCTGTCATCATAACATCAAACAACTGGATTTCGATCATTGCTCTCATTAATTTCTACTTATAGACTTGTTTGTTTCACATCCCATAAGAACCCCTCCCATCTCCCCACCAAGTGGTTAAGGCAGACTAGATGTTCAAGCAGAGTCAAGTTATTGTCAAAACGGACAATTATGCAGGCATGGCACGTTTTCAAATTTCGCAAGTGGTCCAGCTTTGCAAAATGTTCATGTCGCAAAATAATTGAATTACAACTGACAAAACTGAATTTTTTAAATTCATGAATGTTTCTTGAGAAGTTTCAGTTACAAATTAATTCTCATTTTACAGCATGATGTTAGATATGACTCTATTTCCTCTGCCTCAGATGCTCATTCTGACTACCGTAAAAGATCATGTATGCCATTTACTTTAATGGAAGAAACAGCAAAATCATATAACTTTTGAGGTTTTGAATGCCATGGATTTTAAGGTCACATACATGAACATGTTGTGCCTTCCATCAGCATGACTGTCACTGGGATGGGTTAGTGACTAAAATCCGGTAATAGACTGAAAACTGGTATCCCTAAAAATGTGTGTGATTGTGGGCAGGTCAGGCATTATTAATAAATGACAATTTTGGTCAAGTAAGTTCTGAATGGCTTTGTGTCTTACCTGAACATGTTAGTCCGGAGTAATTATCTTCACAGATACAGGTGCATTCATCAGGTGACAGATTTCCGTTAGCTCCGCAGTCTAGATCAGGACATCTTACCTCTATCTCACACAGCTCACCAGTAAAACCATACGGACATCTACAGACAGAAAGATCAAATCGAATGTGAGACGCTTTGATGTACTTCAAGAGCACAGAGTCAAACAAAAATCACAGGGATATAGGAGAAATACACAACAGTTTTATCATAATGGTATGATTACTTCAAATAATCATTTAAGATTCCTCATTTTTCAACTGTTTATAATTGGGGACACATGTCAGAGTCTCATTTATGTTAACATTTTGAAATATACATTCAGATGTTCTGATTTAAAGTTAAAATAAAAACTGGTATATTCAAAACTGGGACATAGATGTTATTGGTCTCCAGCCTCTCAAAACCAGCAAAATAATTTGCTTCACAATTTCTTTCGTTCCACTTAAAAGGTATTCTTATTTGAAAGACCAATTCCACAGCACATCAATATATCTCAATGTATAGTGCTTTCACTCTCTATGCTGAATGTTAGATAAGCATGTGGCAATGCTATCATAAATGGCTATTAGGAAAATTGTCAAGTATTTTACTAGTGTAAACTAAAAACAGATTAGAAAATAATTCCAATTTGGTTTTAATTTCCTGTTAATCTGTGCACAGGAAATGAAATAGCATAGCATATGAAATGGGAACACATGTCACAGATCGGGTAAATATTTTCGCTTGTTTACTTCAGCCAGTTTTTGCAAACAAGCTGGAAACATTCATTCTCTCGCTGGCTGGACTGAATTTGATTTTGTTTCAACGCACAAACAAATTGTGACGTTAGAAGACTCCCTCTATCTCTCTGAACAAGTCAATTCTAGGTTTCTATCTGAAGAAAAGGCTTTCTTGACTGAGTTATTGATTTTTTTGGAGAGGTTTGGTCGTTGGCTCCTATTTTCTAGCCATCATTCTTCATTTAGAGAGCAGGGTAAACTGACCCCACATGAACTTTCTTTAATCAATAGACCGAGCTGAGGAGGTTTTTAACAGCCGTCAATGAATGTCACTCTGGCTTTCTTTTTTTTCAATTTCCTTCTCAGACTGGAGGGATGGCGAATGATGAGATGAGAGCAGTAATACAATAAAACCATGGGGGTAGTGGTATAATTGAATACTGACATATAGCAACAGCCATATGAGACACACGCATCAATGTATTTACAAATCCTAAATCTTTGTACTAATATACTGAGGTACAGATAAATATACTGTATGTGTATGAGAGGTGAAAACACAACAAAGTCATGTAGACAATTAATAAATACATATAATAAGGAAAGTGACATTTGTATTGAAAGATAATATTTCATCATCATTTCAATATTAAAATTTATTTCTTTATATTTATTTCTTCTTCATCCCTCTATAAGTGACCTATATATCTTTCAATGTCTTGGACTTCCCACCCTTAATTTTTAAAAATTTCCTTCATTCAGTAACAAAATTATTTGACTTTTTTTCCCCACCTCATTTTCAAAAATCATGAGTCATCTGGTCTCTTTGTAGAATGAAACCCAAAACGAGTGAAAACAGGTTAAAGGTAGAAAGCACTTTCTCATCAAGACCCAAATGTAAACTTACAAGCAATTTAGCGAGGCTCTGCTCCCTGATTGGCCGTCTGTGTTTGGAAACGTTTCGCATGTCCCTCCGTTAAAGCAGTACGTCCCTTCTTGACACGACGCCACATCGTCATCTAAAACAAAGCAAACACGAGTCCAGAGTCAGTGGATGAAGACGGTACTTAGGTCTGATCAATACAGCTTTAGACCGCTAGGCAACAAGCAGGAAACAAACTTGACACAAAGTCTACCGAGAGCCAGAAGGCTGTTCACTCATATACCTTTACTTAGAGTCTATGTCCTTCTTGCGCTCAGCAACAGATGAAATTTCCCTTTTCTATGCCATCAAACGTATTAACACTTCTAAAAGGTAAACCTAGGCATGAAAATAGCTCCCACTTAAATAACCTTCACAATGAACTCACCTACATCTGTCTCAAATAGAAAAGAATCAAGACATTTTACATTGTATAAAATCAAATACTTGATTGGAATTCATAGCTTATAACACAGAAGACCCAGCATCCCAACAATAATAATTTAACAGTTGAGAGCCAAAAAGACGTTAAAGTCTGTGGTAAATTAGGGCTTCACACAAACTTTTTGGAAGGGAAGGGGTCCAGATTTTCATTAAAAAGGATACATGTATAATTTGTATATACTACAATCCAACCATTATCTGTCACATCTTAATATGTTTCCTATCGTCTGTCAGGAGCCAAAAGATCAAACAGTTCAGAAATATTTGAGTTAATACCCTTCTGTCTCTCAACAAACCCATCTACGTAAAGAACCAGGATGTTCCATATCATCTGCCGAAAGCCAGAAGGACATAAATATCTTTGTGAAAGAATTACCAATCTCCTGGCTTTCAACATTACTCCATTTCACAAGAGAAGTTCTAATAATTGACATTTATAAGCTACTGAAATCACTGCATTTGACAAGCTAGGAGAAAAATTGTCATAAATACATTGCAGTTGTTACATATATTGACGTCAAATTTCATGAAAACAGACGCAAGGTATGACTCAACTTGCTTCTTACACTAGAAACGACAAAGACGTTTTTCCAAATCATTCTGACTTAGCTTCTCTTTTGATCTGATATCTGAGATGGTATCTTAGTGACCAGTATGAATAGATACAAATGATTAGAATTTGACGTCACGATGAGGTGCCACTATATTCCTACACCCACTCCTTCTGATGTTAAAGGTAACGCACATTATTGATAAAAATCAAAGGGGAAAATCTCTTTACTTAGTTTTCTCATGGACACACCTATGAGGGAAAAACATAACCTCTAGAAGATTGGCTTCAGAATGCCTGAATTTTTAAGAGATGCAGTGTAGCTTCCTCAGGGACAAGTGGATTAATATATATATATATATATATATATATATATATATATCTGAAATATAAATAACTTTTGTTACAGCTGATTCATTCCCTTATATCTCAGTCACACAGTGAACCAGACTCCACATTCCACAACGATTAAAAATGGACAGTTTCTTGTTCATTTGATCCCAAACTGACGCCAAACTGGTTGCTCTTGTATGTGCGAATGGGGCATCAAGAATATCTCATGGATGAAATGGTTAAATCTTAAATTTCACAAGTTACATTTTATCAATGTTGATAAATTTCAAAATTATGTAAAAAGTAGGAGTTCAAAAAGAACATTAAAATTAAAATATTAGATGAAGGGCAACATATATTGTCGGGGTGAGATGAAAGCTTTCAAGATTTATTGATGCAGAAATATTTCCAATTTGGCTTCAGACTAACTAGATGAAGGAAAAAAGCACATAGAAAATCAGACCTACAATCTCCTTACCGACACTGTGTTGTACTTTTAAGAAACTAGAGAATCATACGGTATCCATGTGTCTAGTCATCTGCTTCAAACATGGACCTGATTTCTATCACAGATAGGTATATTTCAGAATTCTCATGAGACAGTTGCCATGGTAACAGCTCAAATGAAGTTGGAATATGAATGCGATTACGATCACATGATTGTAATTGAAGGACTTGTATTGAGCAGGGTTCCTTTTGTGAGTCATTTATGAAAGATTAAACTCAATAAACAGTTCTCCCTCTCCCTTAATTCTCTCTCTCTTTCTTGCATCAAGGTTACACAGGCAAAGGCTGACATATAAAAGATACATTCATCAGAAAAATAGGTATTTGCTGGAAAAAATGTACAATAAACATGAAATAGCTTGACAAGAAGTGTAGTTCGTGCACTGAAAATTTTCAAATTCATTGTGAAATACTGGAATATTTCATTTGAATTGTTTAGCTTGTAAGCTTGTCATAGAACTAAACAAACTTAAAATGGTATAACAAAGGAGTAATTGCAATGAATGGAATCATACAAAATTATCATATAGATATACCATACAGTAAAATTTCAGCAGTTTGATAGAATTTCTCCTTTAAAAATAGACATCAGATCTTCCCTTTAGAGCGATTAATCTGAATAATCAGAAACTTAAGGAGTTGATCAGAGATAAACATTCTGAAAGAGAGGAGACAATTAATACTCGTTTGATGTTTTTTAAGAGAAACATATGGGTCCACATGTATTTTATAAATCATAATCATTCCTCCTCCTTCCTCCTCCTTCCCTTCCTCTTCTTCCTCTCTTACTATCCTCCAGAACTATTGAATTACAAGTCCTTAATCTTTATTTCCTCTTACTGATACCAATTATTAGTGCCATATGATGTAATCAACGATGTACAGACTCCCCTAGAATGAACTGACTCATACGTCATAGGATTTATATACACACAGCATGTCAGGAATACCTGACATACCACCATCTATAGGGGGAAGTTACACAACATATTTGAAATCATCCCTTTCATTCTTCGCTCATGATACGTCCACCACTTTCATACCTATGCCTAAGCTAGGCTGAATCAGTTCTCATAAAATCAAAATCTGAATTGTAGGAACAGTTCCTGCAAAAGCTTGTGTGTTGACTTCCAGGTATTTTTTTTTTTTTTTTTTTTTTGGGGGGGGGGGGGTTATATTAGTGTAGTGTACTACTAATAATAATTGAGTTGTGAAGTTCTTTTTTCCCCTGAGGATATTCTGATAAGCTGCTCAAGCAGTCAATGAATTTCTTTCTCTTGGGTACACCTTCACCTGGGTAGAGAGTAGCAAATGCAGACTAACCATTAGTATCAAGCACACATTCAACACATCAATGCACATTGCACATCTATTGTGCAATACCAATATACGTACAAAACATTACTCCTTATCATGAATCAATCTGGATTAAACCCACAAAAAAAAACATAGATAACATCATTTTCAAAGACTGAATCTCCATTACTTAAGCACTCTACATAATTAATAACATTTTATGCATGCTCAACCGATGTATGTATGTATGTATGTATGAAAGAAGCACATTCAACCCGTAGATAAAAGGACTGTGGTTGAGTTCTCACTAGTCCTTTTTTTTTGGAAGGTTTCCCATTTGGCATACCATCACGATGCACAGGTCTACAACCTTCAGTCTCCTGGGAGATGGTTTGTGTTCCAGTCAGGAGCATCACGCAATATCTTCAAAGCACTTTCAGCTTGAGTTATCCCTTACAAGTCCTATCAAGTAGCTACATTGTCTGCACACACAGACTCTTAGTTGACATTAAAAGACAATTTCATTAAGTCTTGAGCAGAGCCTAACTTTGTCAGTCTTTTGTTGTGTCAGGAGCAGATACAGTACAGTGTCTATTGACTGCGGTCTCTGTATAGTCTCTTTGCTCAGAACTTCTGTTATGCATTACAATTAACAAGGGCTCATGTGCTTGCAAACGAGTAACCACATTTCAATCTTCTTGGTACTGCTGAGTATTTAAAAGAAAAATGATGGATACTAAATTTGAGATCTTAAATCATGATTACTCTTAATTCCTGACTGATCTCGTTTTCTCTTTTATTTCTGATAATTTTTTTTTATTATTTAAGGCAATTTAATTTGAGATTAGAATTGAAATCCCTGTTGATGAGAAACAATAAAAAAAAAATGAAAAAAATGAAAAGAATAAAATCATTCAGATTTGTATAACAATAATTATATAAGATATTTTGACTGGGTAATGCTTTAAACAGTTGAACAAATACAGATCCTAAAAACATAACAAATGCTAAATACCAATATTCTTTAAAATTATTCTTTCATGAAAGCTTTGTTGTAGATATCTAGCTAGAAAAATAAGTTCAAAGCAATTTCCTTGTACTCCCAAGTGTTGAACAATTTCATTAGATAAAATATGTCAAGATAAAAGTTCTTTGTTTGATGATTAATTGAATAACTTGAAATTCTATCACCACTTTCATATTCTGAAAAAGGTCACACAAACCAGTAGCAGCATCTGATGTGTTTAAATGTACATTCACCTTAAGAATGTTTGTCTGCCTGCGTCTCTCATTCTGACACATATTCATGTACACAATGAATGATATGCTGTTAGTTAAATCAGTATCGCTGAGAAACACACTGTGTCGCTTATTATCCCTGCTTGGTACCAATTACATCGGCATTGAATGGGAGCTGGAAATGCCCTTTAAACTTCTCAAGTTAGATGTCAATATTAAAGTCTGTATTCCTTATAATGATGGTTAAGTGAGGCTCTATGAGTCATCGCATTTTGCTCACGTAGTGCACTTTAATGCCAGCTTGAACTTCAAGTCCTATTTTAATTTCCTCTCTTTCTCTCACTCTTTCTCTCCCTTGTGGACGTTCTCTAATTTTGAACATAAAAATGACTTTGTCATCTTAAAATGCTACTGCTCGAAACAGTCATGTTAAATTCAACAGTGACAAATAGAGGTAGAATTAGGTTAATTACATTAAAATAGAAATTACTGACATGAACCATTCTCCTTTCTTTAAATCATTCTAAAAGGCAATTTGGTCCCAGTGTTAGAATTTAGCAAATGGCCATTTAAATTGCCCTGAAACACAAAATATTCATCAGATATGAGTCATAACATAAATACATGAATAAATCATAATTGCACAAATGAAGAAATAATAACTTTAAATTCAAATAAAACTGAATCTTAAAATCAAATTAAGAACAGAACATGAGTTCATTACATGAGAATCAACATCAATTTTGTTTCTAGTTTTAAAAGTGCAGACACAAATCACTTACAGCCATCAGCATTGACTACTGGTTACTTTTGGGTTAACGCTGCCTTGTGATTGGCTCATCTATGGGGTCATGTGACATTGTGTTATTAAGAAGAAAAGGAATGCTATAGATACAAGTAAAGAAGAAGTTAGAATCAGTATTGGAATTTAGACAGGTTAATGAATTAGCAATTGATGTTTATTTTGAGAGGCTTCATATTAAATAAATATTTGTTTGTATGGTTAATGGTGGAAAGCAATACAGAATGCTTCATTAAATGGAAAGCGTTCTGAATATATGTGGGGGAGGCATATCATGGTATTCATCTCAATGACAGTGTGACCTTTTATCTTTAACAAAAAAGTCTTTTCAATCGACGATTCCACAGATTCAGTTTCATTACTTTGTAGCACGTAATGAAATCAGCGAAGCAATTGATTAAAATTCTATCTTCCAATTTTTTTTTAAACATTACTGACATATAATGTCATTCAAAATTTCCAGCATGAAATAAAATGTTGATCAAATTAGAGGATATTGATATGCATTAAATGAACAAATTGTGTGTGAAATTAGACACATGAAAATTAATGTGGGCAATAAATGAACTTTGTTTAAAATACATGAATGTAAAGGTTAGCATAAGTGTATGAAGAACTGAAAAGTTAATTTTGAGGGGGTGGAGTTGTTAGTGGGAGGGTGGAAATGAAAGGAAGAATCTAAAAGCATTGGAGGTTACGTGACAATAAAGATTTCTGATGAATTGATGAATCAGTAGAGCTCTGTGATAACAAATCATATCATCTTTTCTTGACTGACTCTCTCTGTTCTTATAACTCTATAATCAAATCATGCTAACAAACAAAAGTGATATCCAACTTCTCGTCAAATATTTTGAAATGTTCAAAGATTTCATAATTAGTTTCCCCCCTTTTAAAAAGAATAAGACTTTGTTTTTGTTGTAAAATCTACATTTGTTTCTCTCTCAAAACATCTGACCAAGCAGGAAGCGCTATTGTTTTTAACTTGATATGATGCCAGATTCAAAATATTCATTACATTTCAATTTGATCTATCAGTCAAGAAAGTCATATGATATGCCAGCACATACTGATCATCAGTCACATGATTCAGAAACTGCTGTGTCACATGATAGATCACATGATTCAACCACATGACCCAATCACAAGCGTTAACTCAAGAGCACCTTGGTAGTCACTGCTGCTGCTGGAGCTGATGTCATTGTCAGATTCCTCCCCGACATCGACGACAGTGGAGGTGAACTCACTTGCACAGGTGCTGCCGCTGTAACCCTCGTCACACAAACAGGAACAGCTACCTCTGACCATGTTGCCATGGTCACCGCAGTTCAGTGTACAATTGTCTGGACTGATTGGCTGAGGGGTACGACCTGTAGGAAGTACTTCTGAACAACTTTGACCTTCAAAACCAGGGTTGCAGTTACAGAAACAGCTGAAAAGAAAATGAGAAACAAAAATCAATAGCGATGACTTCATGTTATTCCATAGTACATCTACCTAACTAAACTAGTAGTGCAACTGTTAAAAGGATAAAACATGACTTTCATTACAACAGTGTATTGTGTAAGAAAAACATCAGGCTGCTTGTTTAAAACATACAGGTAAAATATCATTTACATACTGTTGTACTTAATATATTCTCTTGAATGATCAGTATAGCCTTTGATATAATAGATGTTATTAGTATCTGGCAGGCGCGTACGCAGGATTTTTTCAAGGGGGGGTTTTAACATTTATAAATCGGGCCGAAAATTTCGCAACGACTCAGCCAGCCGCTGAATAAGCGGGGGGGGGGGGGGGGGGGGGTAAGAGGTCACTTTTTTTTCTTTTTTTTATTAAAAAAAAAAAATCCAAAAAGGGGGGTTTTTTAGGAAAATTTAGGGGGGTTTACACATATAAAAATACCAAAAGGGGGGTTTAACCCCCCCAAACACCCCCCCCCCCCTGTGTACGCGCCTGGTATCTGGTATGGTTTCTGATCGATTCTTGAGATAAGACATAAATAACATACAATGTGCTTGAAATAACAGGGAATACAATTTTTCTTTCTTATTTTGACTTGATTGTTATCGCTTTCATTTTCTCCTCACTTTATCCATTTTCTATCTCTTGTTCTAACTTTTTTATTGCCAAAGTAGCCAGTAATAACTTTGCAAGTTATGCTTCTTTGATTCATATTATCTTCCCCCATCTCTCTCTCTCTCTCTCTCTCTCTCTCTCTCTCTTTCTCTCTCTCTCTTCCCCCTCTCATTAGTCTATCATAACTTTACTTCCCCATCCTCTCACAATCTCGATCCATTGCTATATTCCTCCCTCCATCCATGTTTACACAACCAATAACAACACTGTGCCATCGTAATTGATAATTCCGATCAGATAACCATGCTCCTGACATGACACCATCCTTTTCATTAGACGATAATCAACCAGCAAATATGCACCCATTTCCCTCTTGACTTCAGAGGCAGATATGCCGCTGACAGTTGCGCAAATATCAGCAGCAACCCTAAACTTATGGCAAACAATAAACCCCAAATATGCTTGGATTACAACATTGATGGTGGGGTTAGATAAACAAAATGAAATTGAAAAAAAATCTTGTTACATCACAGACTGCCATGAAAATTTAATTGATTTCTCTCTTGGGGGAAGGTCAATGTATCATGAGCATCTGTATAAATGTGAAGAAATAACAGGTTATTTAACAGGATGCGATCAATAGCCGAATAGGATTCTCTAATGATATAAAAAGATAATTGATTTTCAAACTGAATCTTAATCATAAATGCAACTTACTTAGGGGAAACTTTATTATATGATGATTTTTAAACCATTGATATAAAGTTTCTATAGGCAAGGAGTAATTCAATCAGTTATTCCAAAGTGCAGAAATAAACATGCATTTTCCAATCACATTTCTACAAATGTGATATTTAATCCCTTAATTAACCTCTTGAATACTAGATTTGCGTATACCCAATAGGTTTGGTGCAGAAACGAATAAGTTCTGGTCGGCAATGGGTTAAAGAATAAATGGGATTATGGGGTACAAATGTTTCCATAGATATCCTCGCTACAGAATTGAATTAAATGGTTTATTTTTCTTTTTAATTAAGGCAATATCCTTTCATCTCTATTTAGACATTCATCACCTTTGGCAGTTTGGTAGCAATTATCCACTTATGTGTGGAGGGAGATCTGGGAGTTAACATGACACATTCATTTCATTCAGACACACAAACAAACACAACATAACTGAGGGGTTGATAATTTGTTTTTGAGACTGCAATTTTCAAAATATTTCCTGCTTGGAAAGAGGGGAATTTTGTGCAAGGCCAGACACATCAAAGTAGGTTTCTAGAATGAGATAGCTAGAACACAAATGTGTATCTTTTAACATGAATAATAGGGATCTCTCAAGGAAAAAGGATGTATCTTCATCCTCTTCCGTGTTCAGTAAATGACAGGGCACGTCATAATAATTATTCAGCATAATGGGGTTTTCAATTTTAGAAACTGGTAAAACAAAACTCCCTGTAACTAGATTCATATTTTTTTACACTGTATGTATATAACATAATAGATTTCAAATTAAAGGTAAAGACCAGTTATGGTCATCCGATTGCATTGTGAAAGAAACGTTGTGGAATCGATCAGAAAAGGTTGATCATCTAGCATCTAGCATCTGCAAGGTTCTGGAATCATCAAAATGATAAGAAATTTGGCCCATTCTTCGTAAAGTTACAAGCACTATACACAGAAAGATGTATATGGGACTACCCTATATCTCTCAAAGACCATGAGAGAAACAAATTTACCAAATATATGAATTAGTAGGCGGTTTCCCGGCAAATTTTTTATCATCATGTATTAGTCAAAACATATTCTTTCACATGATTGGTAATGAGAGCTTCCATTTCATTTTTTGAAATTGGGGCGTTACCTTGAAGTTTACAATTGATTATAAACCTTCCATGTAATTTCCATATCAGAATATACTCCACACCTTCCCCACGCCTTTCATCATTCAAGTTTTCTTAAGAGGCCATTTCTGGATCTGAAATAGAAATCATGACTTATGCCATTTTTAGTCAAGGACAGTAAAATAGACTTATAACAGCATCGATCAAGAGGGCTGGTGGAAGCAGTGTAGAGCCATTTCGAGAAGAAAATAATGATTTCTTTGTGACGAAATCGGAAAGAATGCTTGGCACGTTGCAGTGACGTCATTTGCACTTCTGTATATAAACCCAGCGCTGCATTATGCTATTGTATTCAATGCTCCACATCTCAAAAAGTACTGTCAGACCATAATGCATCAGCAGTGTAAATAAATCCCACTTACAATGTGCAGATCATTTGCCATTGCAGTTGAAGTGATTTCTTTTTACATCCTGACACAAACATTTGCAGTATGTTATATGCCAAAAATGGTCACAAGATTTCATATTTTGCCAAAAACATCTATATTGTTGGATATGCTGATGGTATCAACCTCTAATACCACCCAAAACAATTTCAAAAGCTTACTTTTTAGGGGTGAAATAAATGAATACATTGGGGTACGAATTGTTATCATCTTATTTTACACCAGAAACTTTAAATGTGGAGAACAAGAAGAGTGTTTAGCTTTCAACAGCATCAATTTAACATCATTGTGACTCTTAGAAGTAGACGGTTACTTACAGGATATCATCAAGGGTACCATTGGATCCACAATCTAGGTCGCATGGAGTGGGTGTGGTGGGCGGAGAGGGCGTGGTTGGATCTGGTATCTGACACAGGTCTCCGCTATAGCCTTCATCGCAATCACAACGACATTTCCTTGGATGACGCTCACCATGCATACATTTTATGGCACATATGCCTGTGAGAAAAATAATACAAGAAATGGAAAGGATTGTTAATTAAGAAATAGTACTGGAAATAAAGGTTTGAATATCTAAAAATAAACCTGTGAAAGGAAAGAAAAACCCTCTCCAAAATAATCATTATCAATAACAACAAAAACAATAAAAATTCTTGTCTTTTATGAACCACATGTATATTATTGATACAAAATGCTTTGACTGTTGGATACTCAATGCAACAAAATAAATGTCACAGCTGTTTGATTATAAAACAAAAAATTCAGAAGTAGAAAAAGGAGTCTTTTATGCAGTGCTTGAACTGCAAAGTTATCAATATAAATCAATGAACCTGTTAATATAATATACCAAAACAAAATTTACTTAACAGACCTCTTAAGAAAAAAAACAAGCCCACTGCCTTTCAGCAAGGCAACTTAAATACATTACAGCATCATACCACAAGCAGGTATGGGCCTCACAGATGCTTTATCAAACCAGAATTCATATCAACATTTCTGTTATCTATTTTCATTCATTAAAAAGGGAATGACCAATCATCAACTCATTGAGGAATTCATTTCAAATTCAGAATGGAAAATCAGTGACCAGGGCCCCATTTCACAAAACTTGTCATCAGTGACAAATGACAGTTTTTGTTATAAGCTAGTGAAATCCTTGCTTCTGATTGGTTATCGGCAGATTTGTCACTGATTTTTGTCGTCTGTCATTGAAAAAAAGCTTTGAGAAACAGGTCCCAGGAATTGGGTTAGCATGGAGAGCATAGAGATGCAGGGTCTGAAGTACTAGTGACACCTTAAAAGCATGTGTGGTGATGGACGACTGTAATCTATTGTAAGATTGCTGGTAGGGTAGGCAAAGCTTCAACATGGCGGATGGTTTGTGAAGACAGGTTGAAGTATGTCTCAACACCACCCTTATGAAGGCACTTAACCCTCTAGCCCAGAAATATCTGGTCTAACCAAATCTACAGTTTGTCATTTCACAAATTTCTTTCTGATTGTCAATAACATACATTGCTCTGCATTTGCAAGATGGTCTGCAGTCTCAGTCATCCCTAGCTTCTTCACTCCCTTTGTTTGTCCATATTGATGTACATTTACCTTCTTTTGAACACTTCTCTCTATCCCTCGTCTATTCTCTGTTATCTCTCTTTCACTCTTACACTTTCTCTCTCTCTCTCTCTCTCTCTTCATATTTTCTCTCCTGTTTTTCATTGTATTGCTTTTTTGTTCTTCCTCTCTCTTTCCTGTTGCCACTCTCATCATTTTGCCCTCTCTCTCTCTATTTATGATTATTCTTCTTTTCTCATTCTCTCTCCTTCCTTTTCATTCTCTCTCTCTCTTTCTCACAGTATCACTATACATCTATCTATCTACCTCTATCTCTCTCTATCTCTCTCTCTCTGCCTTTCTACATTATATTTCTCCCATCTCTCCTCCACCATCTCATTCTTATGACCATGCCAAACACCCATCAATTCTAAGCACTACTTGTGTCTGATTGCCTCCCCTGACCTGTGACCGCCATCCAAACACTACTCTAGCTCCCTCCGTCTTTCTTACACGCAGATGTACAACCGCTCAAATGTCTTTTATCTCTATTCCACATCCCATACCACTTAACAGAGATGTAACCGACCGCTGAGCGCTATAAGGGCACTAACTCTGTGTTAAAGTATATGAGTTATTGTCCTTCTTGCTTTCAGCCGATGATACATGCCATCAAAGTCTGCCACCATCTTATTTTTGAAATCCCTTTATGGTCGGGTATTTGGAGCGATTGCAATTCTCAATATAATACCTTTCAGCCTCTTCTCTTCTCGGGTCTATTTCCCTCAACCCTAGTACATACTGAGATGCAGACCTGTAGCCATATTTCCTATACAATGTTTTTCCAGTAATACTGGTACATTATCAGGGGTTTCTTTCATTCATCATTCAAAGGGTATATAATTTGTATGTAAATTTGGTAAAATCAAATCTGCAAAACAAAACAATTATTATTTTGCTAACAAATCCTAACAAACACTATGCATCACCTATAATAATCAGATTGATAAGAAAATGTAAACAGACCTGCACTTGAAATGCAGGCATTTTCATAATTATGACTTTAAAAAAAATGACTTGTGCAAGTACAAACAGGCCACCATGGTAAAGTACAGGATGCTATCAGCTGTTTAGAACCAGAAGGGAATTAGCTTGCATACTTCACCACCTACTAATTCATATATTTGGTAAATTTGTTTCTCTCATGGTCTGTGAGAGATATAGGGTAGTCCCATATACATCTTTCTGTGTATAGTGCTTGTAATTTTACAAAGAATGGGCCAAATTTCTTATCATTTTGATGATTCCAGAACCTTGCAGATGCTAGATGCTAGATGATCAACCTTTTCTGATCGATTCCACAACGTTTCTTTCACAATGCAATCGCATGACCATAACTGGTCTTTACCTTTAACACCTAACTGGATGTCACAGACATTATAACCTCTGTGTGTGTGTGTGTGTGAACAGTTTACCATGGTGATACCGAGTATAAAACGAGACCTGCGAGTGTGAATAGGTCTACTGTGGTGATGGGTAGTTTGAGACAAGTATTGCCTAGGACAGGGTGAGGAATGATTGTTTATACCAGGTCCATAGAGGCAGGCCTCTGTCTGCTACAGCCTAACCTCTATGGAGTATGGGTCTCATACAGTACACACCTCATTACACAGAGCCGTTATCTGTACACCACTACATCACTGATATAGATCATGTATTTAATCATATCGCACACATCTTCAAACAAAACGTCACTCTGTATTTCTAAAATAGTAGATCTGGAGAGGTGGATGGTATGTTGTTACTAAATAATAATGTGACTGATATAGAGACCATATAGGTTGCATGTATGGTGGTAGGATCTCATGTATCAAGTTCATAATTCACACAACAGATTACTTAATTTGTTAGCAGTCAGAAGGAAGTTCAAAATGTGTTAAACCTTTGCTTACTGGAATCGGGTTGTTCCCATGCTAAGCCATGCTAAGCCACGCTAAGCCAATGGGAATGACAGAATTCACTAGCCAAAGGGTTAAAAAAATATTTGAGATAACATCCTTCTGGCTTTCAACATATAATATTAGAAATACTTGTAACACTGGAAACAAAGAAATTGTATGGAATATATGAAATACAGTCTACTTTTATTGTGAAGTACTTAGCAATCATCACCACAAGTAAGAGGATACTGCCATATATCATCATCGGTAAGTTGTGAATATACAGTAAAGGTTGTAGATGTAGAAAATGTTGTAAGACAGGAAAATGGAAAGCATCATATTACTATTTCATATTCTTTCCCCCACATAATTTACAGAGATAAACCACAGCTCATATGTAGATCACAAAATACTCCCTGAATACCCATCACCTCCCCAACTCATGCTCACAATGTGATCTGGTGAGGTGGTGGAATATTGCACATCAAATTAGTGAAATTCAACCGATTTGAGGATGAAATTACAGCTAATATGCTCCCTTCCATAAAATCCTTCCTATCGCCTCTTAGAAAGCCTTAGCAAATATAACTATAGCATGATGTGCAAGCAATGCAGAGAGCACTTTAAAAGTGATGCTTCAAGGGCTATCCAAAGTCGATGATGAGAAGAGAAAGAGGAGCTCGAAAAAGGAATACAAATGATTTGTGAAGAGGAGAGAGGGGATCGTGAAAATTATTGAGTTGCTGCATCCACACTTAGGAACTGCAATAAAGTGCATGTCAAACTTTTACTTAATCATATTTGATTGAATAAAGATTTGAGTCTTGCTTTAGTGACCACCTGTATAGAAAAACCACCATGCAATCTAAAGATCAACAAAAGTTTTTTGTTTCCCCTGAACCATGTTTCTCCGTGGAACCTGCATTACTGTAAACTGTACACTGTTCTCTGTTTCTTTTAGTTTTCTTTTTTGTCTCTTTCTCGTTTCTCTCTTACTTATTTCTCTTTCTTTGAGAACTCTATATAGTACAGGTTGGTCTGTATTTCTTTATCTTTCATGGCAATGCTTAGTTCTGAAAGGTTTCCTGTCGATTTATAGCATACAATTCCACTACATTTGAACAGATGATTTTGTCTGCCCACTACTCATCATTGAGCAGTATCTCCTTAGGCCTGTCCTCATCAGCTCGAGATTGCAAAATAGCCTGCTATTTCTGATTTGGGAAATAATCCTGAAGTTACAAATCGCGTATTCATCAGCTCGAGACTTGACCTCAAAACTTTAAACTCGAGCTCGAGAAATTAGCACGAGATAATTTTCCTCACTGTTCTCACATAGTGCAAGTCTTCGGGCTGGTGAAAACGCACCGGACAAATATCAGGATATTTTGCAAACTAGCACAAGATATCTTAGGATGATTATCTCAACCAAATATCCCGCTAATTGCAACTTCGGGCTGATGAAGACGCAAATTCGATTTAATTTTGATCGAGATAGTTCAAATAGCGGGATATTTGGCAATCTCGAGCTGATGAGGACAGGCCTATTGAATACTGAAGTCCTGTAATCACATTCCTTGTAATGATTCCTGCACTATCCTGACAGAGCAGACTGTTTCCTATCACTCTCCTAATCTCTGCCTTGATTGAGTATGTCATAGCCTAGTTTAACCACCAGGCAAGCAGCCATACATGCAAGGGCACGCACAGATAGACTACCGCCTTCAGGCATGGGCGCTTGACGCATAGAATCGTAGGGTCAGAATGTCATCATTAGAAAAAAAGGTGGAATACGTGGGGATTGGAAATTCAGGTAATAGACTTTTAATTTGGACAGTCTTAATAGAATGGCATGTATGGCAATATCCTACTTGACATCCCGGAAATTGGATGTGTATGGTGGAAAATTTCATAAGTTATATAGCTTTCAAGCTTATTGAGTTTAATTGATTACATGATTATCAAGATTTAAAGGTAAAAAAGTATCATAGTACAACAAATCTGACATTACAGTTCTAATAGTGACCTAATAGTGACTCTATTGCATCTAAACCAGAATACATTATTCTGAGATATAATGTATTGTGCATCTTCAAAAGCCCTTATCAAATAAAATTATTGTGTAAACTTATGATTATTATAAATGAAAAATACTGTTCTTCCATGATTTGTGTAAGAGCGTAAGGAACGGAACAGTATGGGTCAAACACAGACCCATCCAAACTGGACAGACAGTCCTGATTTCAGGGCCAACAAGTTCATTTCAATGGTTTGAGATATTAAGATAAAAGTGTATAAGAAAGGCAAAGAGAGCTGAAAGATGACCAGAAAGGCATGGTTCTGTTAATAGAAAACCCGTTCTGCACAGATGAAAGGCACTATCCTAACCTATTCATATACATGCATATACAGTACATCTGTTTCCTATATTACTCATCCTAGTATATATGAACTCTCCATCCTCCTACAGAATTTAATTTAGATCACTTGCTTCACCAATTCTATTTTAGATTGGACTAGTGCAGTGATTTTGGTCATATATCCATTAAATTACCCCCAATATGTTGCCTAATTCATTTTCCTCCGTATAATGGCTTCAATTTATTCCAAAAGCTCCTTCATTCATGAATAAAAACAATTACACGGTTCTGCCGACATAAATCATTTGATAACACAGAATCACAACTGGTATTCCGAAGTATTGGAGCAAATCTGCAATTCGGTTTCATTTTCACTATGCCTGAAAGCACACTGTTGAATGAGTGTCTGAATTGATCTAAAGAATTTGATTGTTTTATCCTATCATTGGACAATTTCTGTTGATTGTGAAAATAGCTATATTTCAAATAGACTTCTATCATCACATACACTAAATGTTCCACATACCAGAAGCCTCCTATTGTTCAAACGATGTATGAGAAATGTTTGATTTAGACTTATAAATATAAATTAAACAAATTGTGGATGCTTTTACTGAAACTATAATACTTTTTTTTTTTAAATGTAACATTTAGACACAAAATACTGAATGCCGGGAATTGCTTATTTACTTTATAGTCTGTATAATGTATATCACCCTATTATATAATCATAATTTTATTTGATGTTTTTTTTTCTCTTCCTCTTACCACCTCTTGTTTCTTTTTTTCTTTTGCCAATGTCTTATTTAATTTTATTTTCTCATTGCATCTATCTCTCATTCCTCCATTTCTCTTTCTCTACCTTTCTAAATGTAAAAATCTCTTTTCTCTATCCTAAAACCCCACCCCCTCTCTCTCTCCTCCCTCTCCTCTCTCTCCCCCCCCCCCCCCCCCCTCTCTCTCTCTCTCTCTCTCCCGCCCTCCCTCCCTCCCGCCCTCCCTCCCTCCCGCCCTCCCTCCCTCCCTCCCTCCCTCCCTCCCCCTCTCTCTCTGTCTCTCTCTCTCCTCTCCTCTCTGTCTCTCTCTATCCCCCCTCTCTCTCTCTCTATCCCCCCTCTCTCTCTCTCTCTCTCTATCCCCCCCCCCCCTCTCTCTCTCTCTCTCTCTATCCCCCCCCCTCTCTCTCTCTCTCTCTCTCTCTTTCTTTACCCCCTCTCTTTCAGCTATCCATTCATATCAACTATCCAATCACCCCTTCACTTACAGGATTAACCAGACTTTGAAATTAAATTGAATTTAGCAATTAATTCTCTTTGGGGATGCGGCTCATCAGGATTCATATGAATTTAATCCAAATATTGAATCACTAAAAAACTCTTTGAAAATATTACGAGTCTCCTTGATAGTCTATTAGTCCTAATCCCTAACTGTGTATAGTTTAATACTGTAAAGATTTATGCTAATAAATGACTATATTGCCTGTTGAGAGCCAGAAGGGTGTTAACTCTGTGTTAAAGTATATGAGTTAAGGCCATTCTGGTTCCAAAAAGATAAAATATACGTTAGCACCTTTCTGTCTCTCAGAAGGAAACGTATAATTTAATACAGAGTTAACACCCTTCTCGCTCTGAACAGATGATATTCACTTGCCAGTCAGCAGCTGCCTTATTATGAATAACGTTGACCTATTCACAAGCCATCAATTTTATTCATCAGCTGGCAAACTGGTGTGACTCTTTTCAGAGTGACCTAAATATATGAACCAAAAACTGTTGAACTATTTATTCCTCCTCATAAGTGCATAAATATCATTCACATCTATATGGCATATTATCAAATATATTCTTCAAGGATTGTATTTGCATAAACTTTGCATAGTATTTTTTTCCTTTCCTGCTTTTTGTTAGTCTCTCTCTCCCTTTCTCCCCATCCCTATCATTCTTTTGCTCTCTCTCTCTCTCTTTCTCTATCTCTTTCTCTCTCTCTCCCTTTCTCCCCATCCCTATCATTATTTTGCTCTTTCTCTCTCTCTCTCTCTGTCGATATCCCCCCTCTCTAAACTCACTCTCACTCTCTCATTCCTTGCTCTCCTTCTTTTCAAAATTTTACACCACTAATCTACAGTAGATGTGGACATACTCCTACAAATAAAACTAAAATGAAGTTAATGATTCTAATATGAATCCACGCAAATTATAGTGCACTATTAGACTTTTCCAGTCTTTCCAAGAAAATAAAGCACCTTTAACCCATTGACTACTGAATGAATTCATTGCCATATGCTCAATAAAGGGGCCACTCGGTTTCAGTAGGCAATGAGTTAAAGAGACTAGACATTTTAAAGAATGAAGGACAGGAAGAGAAGGAGAGAAGATTGGAAGTTACAATGACAACAAACGGCGGCGGTGTAGGCTTAGCCATCAAGCTATTACAAGCATTCTTCATCTTCCAAATTACTCCAGGCTAATGACAGTGTATCCATGACACACATCTTTTGATCAAAGGCAGACGAAGAGAAACCTAGTCCCATCGTAAGCGTCTATCATTCCACTCTCAAGGAAAGTGTCAATTTCCAGGCTGTACCAATGCGCAGTAATTGCTGAGGGATCACAGGGTATATCTGTGTCGACACAGCCTCTTTTTCTCCACTTTCCTCGCTATTTGTATTGCTTCAAACTGTCTACAAGTGCCTCTTATCATAGCCTCTACCTTTGGGCAAGGGGGTTCCGATTAGACGAATGTTCTGGGGTAATTATCCCTACATATTGGTCTCCTTCTAGCAATGTTTGTTCTTCATCTCTGCCGTTCCGGTGAGATTACCTGCTCCAGTATACACACCGCTGCTTTCATAAGGGTGGCAATTGGATGCAAGTTTGTTCAGGTTTCGTCTCCTGCAATTTGGCTTAAAAGTGTTTTGATTGTTCAGAATGTTGGTTGGATGCTACAGGTAGAAACTCTCTTTAATTTGAACATGTACGGGTATACACATAAAGAAATACAATGCACAGAAAAGCAATTTAGTTCTTGAAAGCTCATAAGAGTCAAGGAGTTAAATTGACATGGAGAGAAGAAAAAAAAAATGTTTGCCACTTTGAGATAAAGATTGCTCACATGAACAAAAATCTATCTTTTCTTCTACGGGAATGGCCACAATGACAACATTTGATGTAAATTCATACTCACATTCAGTCCAATGGCAATGGGAGGGGAGGGGAGGGGAGGGGGGGGGCTTTGTAAAAAGGCTTAGAAGGAAATTTCTGTCTCTGTATTTGCCCCTGCGATAGATGAAATGCCCTCTTTTACTCCGGCCCCTCACATCACTCCTATATCTCCATTTTTTCCTCCACTCTTCGTTATTTTCCCTCTCCTTCATATTTTGTCATTTATTTGCCGATACAATTCATTCCCCACTGCAAGTTTAATAACTTGAGCTCATTTAAAGCAATTTAATATCACAGGAGACACACTTAATTATCACCTTAGGTATCTGAAACCACAAAATTGCAAGAACAAATATTACACTTCAAAAAAACATACAGACTTTACGACATCCAAACCAAGGTTTCCACCTTGTTTACCATGTCACAGTGACATGCTAGGAAGGACAGACAACTGAAACGTCTTTCCCAGATAGACAAATTAGACAGCAATTTACCCACGCAGATTTGATTAATTTTGGATGCAATCAGGGCTTCTAAAACGGCATCAACGACAAAACCGGAAAGGAGAGAGAAACTCTTTGTAGGTAAGGAGACAGGCTTAGAATTGGAGACTATACAGTGAAATAATAGATGTTAAATTGAGTTACCAATTTTGGGATTGAAGAAACACTAGCTGTCTCTACATTTGGATGGAATCAGATAATTGCTTAATGGACGAGCTGAGTGACGAGAGTAAGATTCTTCAAACTGCAAGTTCTACATCTAAGTTGATGAAGGGCCATATATATATATATATATATATATATACATGAATTACATTACAGAAATGCATTTTAGTTCTTTAAAAAGTGGAGAACTCAATAAAAAGAATGAATCAATTTTCCAGGAGTACACAAAAATGTTGTGGTTAGCACAATTTCACCACAGTAATTTTAAAAGGAAATGAATTTTCCAGCAATCCAAACATTGTGCCTTTGTTACACGACCTTGATAACAAAAATGCATTTTGGAATATAAAAAATTGACATTTTCATGTGTTTGAGTTTTAAAGAATAGTTATCTATTCAGAAAAGAAAAACAAAATGCTGGTAATCTACATCATGACCTATTTTGTTGACTGATAGGACTGTTCTGAATGTCTCCAGGTTCACATGGTGTTGACCGATTACCTTAAAAGCCATCGCCTACAAAAATAGAGTAACAACTTTCTTTATTACCGGCTGCCTTCCACTCCAATTACCCAGTCATTTGATAATGGAACAAGCTTTTTATTAAAACTCCCTCAACTCCGTGTCATTTAAGAGTATCATCCACATTGCCTACAGGTAGCATAAAGGGCAAAGCGGTTATCAACAGCTCTGCATGGGCAGTGTTTCAACTGACTGGATTTGGTGCATAATTAGGGTTGTACACCACGCAAGGCACACCTGGGCAACGGCAGTAGGAACATGCTTCTTACAAAGCATTGGGTGTAAGGTGATTTATGGGTAAATGTTGGAAGCGAGCACCTCTATTTTATACTGCAGCCGGTATTAATTCAATCACATAACATTCCTTGCGGCAGGTAGGGTTTAATCAGCCAAGCAATTACACCCTCTACCCTGGCGCTTGAAACCGTATCTTGACTGAAAAGCCCAGGAGAAACACCACTCAGATTGGGTTGGAAGACCGTCAATGTTTTTCTTCCTAATTAATCTTCTTGAAGCTATTTGATGAAAGTGCATAAAAAGACCCCTTCGTGCTTGAACATTGAGTCACATTAATTGTGGAGTGTGTGAGTAATGAAAAGGGATTAATAAATGATCATGTGCAATCTGGAACACTTCTTAATGTTCTTCAAGATTCTCTCTCTCTCCCTCAATTACTCAAACTCAATATCCTGAACCATAGCAGACCAACCTTTAAGTTACAGCTAGAACCTCCAACCTAAAATTGGACAAGTTTGGGATCACTGCAATTAATTGCAACTGGTATCCAATATCACATTTTATTAAACAGGCTCATGTTCAGTAAGTAAAATTGTTGTTATTACATAATAAAAGCATTGATGATCAGAAAAGAGAAGAAAAGAAAAGAAAAACTTCTGAAAAATGAAGTTGGAAACGTAATTGACTGCAGAGTGCATTTGGTAAGCTCTTTGAAATATAATTCAACAATCTTTCGAAGTTAAACAATGTGTTTGATGAACTCAGTGTGATAATAAACATTGGATTTCTTTTAGTAGATGTATTTGGCTGACTAGAGTTTGGCATCTTGGTATAGTTTCATGTGAATCTGAATCTGAGTCACCAGAAATATTCAGAGAACCAAATTACATGTGAATAATGGTGTAATGCCAGAGGTAAAAATACAATTTCAATGAAGTTAAATACATGAGTACATGAATAAGTCTCATTGTAAATTCATACAGCGAATCATTTCCTAAATTGAGCATGAATGGACGCATTCTTGTCTGGATATTGACGTGAATTCCATGTCAATATTTCAGTTAAATCCCCTGATTGAAACCTACACTCCCCTACACAACATGACACAGATGCCAGGACAATCAGGTTTACATGCGAGGAATTCCTTCCCGGGCCTCGAGGTATTATTAGAAGTCCAGCAGAAATTACCCTGCTGGACCGACCGACCGAAAGAAACGGAAGCGGTGCTGAGCGCTTGCTCTTGAGGTAAAGAGTGGTGCGTGCCATTTATACCGATAAGTTTAGAGATAAGGAATAATAGAAGGAAAGACCTGAGGATGAGTACAAAGCAAGCAGAAAGGGGGCATGGTTTTGCATACCAACATCGGTGAAAATGAGGGGTGATGGGTCATTGAAATAGCAACATGCGTCATCAGGGGTCTTTTCTTCTTGTGGAATCATCTAAAATCCTAATATCTACTCATGAATTTATTCATTTACTAATCAAAATGATATGTATTGTTTTTATACTTTTATTGTATTGTCTGATTTAGATGACAAAGCTATGGTTGTCTATTATATGCTTATTCATGGAAAGAGGTACAAATATCTGAGATTCCATCATTCCAGTAGAAGTACGATGACATGCACAATTTTAACATTGTTTACTGGTACATTCTATAATGTTAAAGGCCTACTCCAACACAGCATAATAACATTGTGTGCCTAGGAGAAGCGCAACAACAAGAATTTCTGGTCTTTATTTTTATTTGTTAGTTTTGTATGAAAGGGTAGAAAAGGGACAGAAATTGTCTGTATAAATGTAATCAAAGGCAGGTCATTGACAAAAGAATAAACATTTCCCTCTATCTATCAAGGTATCTTTTCCCAACTTGGAGCTCGATTCCAATATTTTTCTGCACATCTCTGTTTTATGCCATTTTGGTTCACTGTTGCAGTGTCATTCCACATAGGGCGCGTTCATGCTTGATTTTGACGGCCAGAATCACGCATCTGTTACGCGTTTAGTTTAAAACACGATGGCGTTCATGCTCTCTTTTGTAGAATAACCTAAAAACGGCGATCACGATCGCCGATCATAAACTCACAAAAAAGATGCGTTTACAATTTGTAAACGCGTCTAAATGGGGTCAACGCACTGACCTCTAGTGGGTCTACGTAGCATGCGCACACAGGTTTGCGAATCCAGCTGAAGGCCACCCAAGGAGAATTGCCTGGAGAAGTGAGCATGAACAGTGCACCGTGGAACTGCGATTACGATGAGCGTTTACGATGAGCGTTACAAATCGCTCATTCTGCCTTCAAAATCAAGCATGAACGCGCCCTTAGTGTCTTAATGTTCCCTCCCAGTTAATTCTTTTCCACTGGGTCTGGTACCTTCTACTTTTCCTTCTAACAAATCTTTCAAGAGACTCTGATGTCTTTTATGGCAGCCAAATTATTTTGCTTTTCTTCCTTTAATAATTCCTATCATGATATTATGTTTAAGCCCTGTCATATGCAATATTTCTCTGTTAGTTTTCATATCTTCTACTAGCAATGCATATTTTGTAGGGCTTTACGCTGGGCAGATGATGATACATAGCTCATCTTCAGTGTCTGTCTATTCCTTACAGTCTACTCTAAAAGCCCATACACCCCTGCTCAATCTAATGCCAGCTCATATCAGGTGAGTTTATATTACTCTTATCTGATCAGACCTCAATTTAGACCAGGTTATAAATACCTGGCCAAGAAGGAAACACTTGAAGGTCTATAAAGGTGAACCTGGTTGGGCCATCTTCCTTCTACACACCTCAAGTCTCATCCTGCACAAGGCAAGGAATGACTGGGCAAGCGTTGAGCATGCTCGGACACAGCAAGGAAATTTTTGTTTTCATTATTATTTTTCAACCTAAATCTATATCTATTTGCAGCTTTAAATTTCTAAAAGAGATGTACATGGCCTATACTTTATCTCAAAGATTTTATTCCTACTTCCAATGTCTTATCCTATATAAGTCAATGAAAGTCTGAGCAAGCATTGAACTTGCTCGTACACAGCAAAGAAATATTCTTTATGATATTTTAAAAACCTAAATCTACATATATTTGCACCTTCAATTCATTTCTATGATACATGGTGGCCTATACTTTATTTCAAAGAGTTTTTTCTAACATTCACGATTTTATCGTTACAAGTCAAGTAATGATCGACTTTCCATATGCAATAAGGAAGTGTTGAGAAGCTTGGAAATAATTTCTTTATAAAAAAAAACACCCTAGTAATTGTAATACTTGTAAGCCTACAGACTAATATCCTCTTTATTGCACCCTAAACCAAATAGAACATTTCCATATGGACTTGAAATTGTTCATTTGTGGGTAGAAACAAGACAAGGTCCTAAACACCTGTCTCTGATTGACAACCAATAGAAGAGAGGTCAAAAGAAGAGCAAAGCAATTCATCTAATTTTCTCATTCATTTCCAAGTCAAGGCTGAGAAGGTGAAGAGGAAAAAAGTCAAATGCTCTGAACTGAAGGTTAATCAGATGTAGATTTGAAGAGAAATGAGAAATAACAATTTCAGTAGTTTGTAATCAATAGAAGCAAGGGAATGGTGAAGGGGTGGATGGATGGAGTATTGGGGTGTGAGGCGAGTTCTTTATATCTACCAAGCCTTGTGGCAGGTGCATTGTATCTCCAAGGACATAGGAGGATGATGGAGAGAGGCGAGGAGAGGTGAAGAGAAGGTAAAAGAGGGGAAGAGGAGTAGAAGAGTAGGAGGGGAGGAGAGGAGAGGAAGGGGGAAAGGAGAGGAGAGGAAGGGGGAAAGGGGAGGAGAGGAGGGGAGGAGAGGAGGAGAGGAGGGGAGGAGAGGAGGGGAGGAGAGAAGGGGAGGAGAGGAGGAGAGGAGAGGAGAGGAGGGGAGGACATGAGGGGAGAGGAGGGGAGGACATGAGGGGAGAGGAGGGGAGGACATGAGGGGAGAGGAGGGGAGGACAGGAGGGGAGGACAGGAGGGAGGAGAGGAGGGGAGGAGAGAAGGGGAGGAGAGGAGGAGAGGAGAGGAGAGGAGAGGAGGGGAGGACATGAGGGGAGAGGAGGGGAGGACAGGAGGGGAGAGGAGAGGAGAGAGGAAATGAGGAGGAGAGAGGAAATGAGGAGGAGAGAGGAAATGAGGAGGAGAGGAGGAAGAAGGGAGAGGAGAGGAGAGGAAATGAAAGAAAGAGGAAATGAAAGGAGGAGAAGAGGAGGAGAAGAGGAGGAGAAGAGGAGGAGGGGAGGAGGAAGAGGAGGATGAGGAGAAAGAGGAGGAGGAGGAGGGGGTAAGGAGAGGTAGTTGAGGAGGAAGAAGAAGAGGAAGAAGAGGACAAATGGGAGAGGAGGAGAGTAGGGAGAAGACATGACAGGCAAGGGACAGATAGAGGAAAAAATTAGACAAATGAGAAAGAGGAAAGATAAGAGAGTGTGAAAAAAAATTGAAAGGAATGTGACAAGAGAGAAGAATGAATGAAAAATAGATGGATTGAGATAGATATGGTTTCAAGAAAACAAAAGATAAGGACACATATATTATTTTCTCATTGTTGGAAGAGAATAATTAAAAAACATCGCTGATTTGTTATTTCCTTATAAATTCAATCTCTCTGATATTCTCTGAATTTACCCTAAGACATGGATGCAGCTCTACTGCCACCTCTATATCTATTCCAAGTAAATCACCTCGGAGTTGTGTGTTTCATGAATCATAGAAGAATATCAATAACATCACAGCTCTGATGTATGAAAATTTATGGAAGAAAATCAATCTTATTTCATCATGCTATACACACAGCCGGTCAGCTATGAATCAGAAAACGACTTAATAATTCTTCCATTGGATAAACAACCCACAAGTAATTTCAGGCTTCGATTCTCACATTTTGTAGTTCAAGAAGAACAACACTATAGGGATGGCACAGCAGCATATTAATTGTATCTTCATTAACCATTAGACCATTTTCATAATGTAATCATATTTAATGCATAAATCTTTGCCATATGCCTCTTCACAAATTGTTTCATTCACCTGTTACAAATAATAGTATATCAATAGTCAGAATGCAAATTGTATACATGTTATGTTGTTAATTTGGACAAGGTATGCTTGTCCTACCTAGCAACAACTAATGTATGCAATTCGCATTCTGACTATAATATTATTTGTAACAGGTGAATGAAATAATTTGTGAAGAGGCACTTAACAAAGATTTGTGCATTTCATTTGATTACATTATGAAAATGGTCTATTATATCCAATCCATTTTTCTTATTTCATGAAAAACTTGTTTTAAAAAAATGTTAAATCATCAATGCAGTTATACTTAAATCACATGGCTATGCCATTATGAATGGATGCTTTCATTACAAAAAGTACACAGACACTTTATATTTTAAAAAATCGTAAAGAAAACAGTCAAATGTGATTAAAAGAGAGTATCATGCTGATTTTATTCATTTGTTATTGCTTTCTCCACCCTTTATGGAAGCAATGACATTTCTATATGATCGATAAACCAGATGGTTGAAGGAAGTGAAATTCATGGGTTATTAGTTTCAGAGATGATGAAAGGTGAACAAAAATAGACCAACTTAATGCACGGTAGTAAAGCATGTAATTATCATAATCGCTGAATGATCACGAATGGTCAAGGTCGGGTCTGGATCAATTTTCGGTAAATCTGGATACTACACCCTAAAAAAATACAACATGTTGATAGAACTTGATGCTAATGAGGAACTGTGCAAAATAATTAACTTATTAACAAATAAGATGCCAATAACGTCAGCTAATAAAGATGACATAACTGGGAAGTGAGTGTGACGTATGTCAGGTACTCCTCACGCCCGCCATAAGTGCGTTGACATTCAATACCAGCTGTTCCATGTGAGTAGCATCTTCTCTCATATTTTGAGGGGAAAAGTAGCTGTCAAAAACCGACTCTTCACTGCTCTCATGTTTCCAATTAGCAGCCAAGGCAATCATGGTTCCTCCTTCTTTATTGGTTGGGTAAAGAAATGGCAGGATATCCCGAGCAACATGCGGCCAGCCGGCTGAGATCGACGTTGGCTTCGTTTCTAAGCAGGCTCAGGTTTGAAGACGTGTGCACCAATTTTCACTTCATCTTCTTATAATACTGTTTGGATTGAGTTCTCTCTGCCAGAATTCAACAGTTTTTATATTTGATGTAATTAAAGGCCCATAAGTGATCAACTACCATGCAAAATGTTTTAAACAAAGAGCTATTGAGGGAGTCTGTGTGCAATGAGTTGACTTCAATTAATGCCTTTTCAAAAGCACGTATTTGATACTGAAATGTCATTGACATGGAAAGCCCTCACTTTTTTAAAAAGAAGGTATTCCCATCGCTCTCCCATCATGAATGAGGAGCAATCTTGGTATAAAATGACATTATCTCACTCTAGATACGTGAGGACATAGACCCCGTTCTCACTCACTTTGAAAGTGGTCTTAGTTAGACCGCTCCAGACCGCTCCAGAGGAACGGGTCTTGAGGAACGGTTTGCGAGCGTTCACACTCCGAGCAGTTTTTATGGCTCAAACCGCTCCACGAGTCAAAGTGGTCTTGTTGCTATGGCAGCTCAGGTAGGCGGGTCAATTTTTTCGCGCGCGGAATCCAAACCGTACATGTTTCGCACCGAAGGTCACTAGCTCACTTCCGTTCAAAGTACGCTTTCCGTTCACATTGCACGTTAGAGCGCTCTGGAGCGCTCTTAATAAGACCCGCTCCTCAAGACCACCTCGGAAGGTGGACTTCTGGAGCGGTCCAGAAGTCCGCTTCCTGGACCACTTTGAGCGTTCTCACTCACCTAAGAACCGCTCCTGAGGAGCGGGTCTTAGTTAGAGCGCTCCAGAGCGCTCCAACGAAGTGAGTGAGAACGGGGTCATACACTTGCTTTGCTTGAATTCTAAACTGAGTTTATGTGAACAAGCCTTGATGCATAGACATCTGACTCCTTAGTAATCAAGGAACATTCAAGAGGCTCAATTTAGGTTGGAATTGGTCTAAATATGAGATGATAAAGCATGTATATCTTTACTTTTCTTGCATAAAGGTTTTGTACTTGTTCACTCTCTCAAATATAACAATATTTCAAAATTGGAATTATCATGGGTACTCTCTTTCTTTTTTTCTTGTCAAATTGTAATATAAAAATAAATATTTGAATCTATCTCTAACCGTCTTACTAATTTCCCTTTCTCTCTATCGAACTTTCTTTCCCTCCATCTCTCACCCCTCTCTCTGTATACATGTTTCATTGTAAGAAAGCAGAATTACAATAATTAGGGGAAAGTGCAATTCTGAGGACTAAACATGAGATGAAAAAGGTAGAGAGAGAGAGAGAGAGAGAGAGAGAGAAAGAGAGAGTGCACATATTATATTGGCAACCTACATAACGTTACGTCTCTCTCTCTCGTCTCTCTCCTTTCAACGCAATCTTTGACTGAGCAACGTCCTTGGTGAGCTGATTCCCAAGCAAATTCAAGTTGAAAGGAAGTCAATATTTCTTGGGAACGTGTTCAACGTTACAACAAACAATCAGACACTTGAACAAACTAAACTCCCCCACTACATGCCAGTCGCCAGCAAGAGGAAATTCTAGCTGTGATTTTTCTCACGATACAATGAATATTGGAGTCTGTGCAATATTCTAATGATATTGCTTACACTTGCATCATTATTAAGTTTCTTTCAAACTAGAGATGAATAAAGTGCAACAGCACTGGAAAGAAAGCTAAGAATTGTTAAAATGAATATTTCTTGATATGACTAAATATTCTGAATTTTGTTTCAATATTGGTATGTTAGAATCAAAATTAGAATTGAAGCACTCACTGCAAATCATGAGTGATGTATGGAAAAGTGAAGGGGAACTGTGTAGGCATTTAAAACTTAATAAATCTCAGATCAAAATGCCTGTTGCAGAAACTCTCAGTGTGATACTTTTGATGACAATTTTTTTCATTTCTTCAACACAAAATACCTTTTTTCTCACAATTTCTCCAATCTTCTGCAATTCCTGAACTCTCTGAAAGTGCAGAAAATACCTAAAGCCAGGAATGTATTGAAATAAAATTTCTCATTCTAGGTTTCTAACATACAGGATGAAATCAATAGTTCTCATTGTGAAGGAGCCTTTATAATAGTATAAGAAGGGCTCCGGTATAGCTCGCACATCGATAAACAGTGAAGTAGTGCAGTACCTTCTAGTTACAAGCAGACAGAAGAGAGGAGGTGGATAAGGAGTGGAGAAATTGAGAGATAGAAAGGGATGGAAAGAGGGAGATTCAGATAGATAGGTAGAGTCAGAAGTATAGACAAAGAGGGGGAAGATGGAGAGAAAGAGAGAGAGAGAGAGAGAGGTAGAGGAAGACGGAGATAGAGAGAGAGAGAGAGAGAGAGAGAGAAAGAGAGAGAGAGAGAGAGAGGTAGAGGAAGACGGAGATAGAGAGAGAGAGAGAGAGAGAGAGAGAAAGAGAGAGAGAGAGAGAGAGGTAGAGGAAGACGGAGATAGAGAGAGAGAGAGAGAGAGAAAGAGAGAGAGGTAGAGGAAGACGGAGATAGAGAGAGAGAGAGAGAAAGAGAGAGAGGTAGAGGAAGACGGAGATAGAGAGAGAGAGAGAGAGAAAGAGAGAGAGGTAGAGGAAGACGGAGATGGAGATAGAGAGAGATAGAGAGAGAGAGAGGGAGAGAGAGAGAGAGGTAGAGGAAGACGGAGATAGATAGAGAGAGAGAGAGAGAGAGAGAGAGGGGGAGCAAAAGGAGAAAAGAGAAACAAAAATACAGAGGAGACAATGAGGAAGAGAAAGAGACAGCTAGAAATATATATGTCAGTCTGTGTGCAGCCAGAAGGGCGTTAACTATATGTAAAAGCATATGAGGTGAAGTCCTTCTAGCCCCGAACAGATGATAAGGAGTTAGAGAAAGGAGAGACAGACAGGGTATACATAAGAACTCTAATATTGAGTAAAAGTGAGATTTCCCCAAAACAATTAAATTTGTTCTTATATTTCTTGAGCTCTTACTCTTTAGTTTCTCGAGCTCTTTGTAGCTTTCCAGGGTTCATATGATCTCCACTCCCCTGCATTCTTCTTTATGACAGTATCATGAACAACTGCACATAAAATTTCTACCATTTTCACCGAAGTGCTCTTCAAAAATCAGCCGCAGTCTTTGATGTAGTGGTATTCAAGTGTTGGACCAAATGGGTCCTTTGGATGGGGTAGGGATGATATAAGGTGAAATGAATACTCATTGAATACTCTTTCTAGAGTAGGCTAAGTGGCATCACACCCACTGTCCGAATTTCCTCCCCTTAAAATGATATCCTCCATCTCTCATCACTTCGCTGGCAGCTAGCCTACCTGAGCATCTCAGCTCAGGTGATGTGGGGATAGGAAACATTCATAATTTATCTCGGCTGTCATCGTCTCCGGGAGACGTAACCTGTAATCTTGTATATATGTGTGTTGTGTTGGTGAGGATTCTTACAGACGCGTATCAATCAGATCTAATTATTGAAGTTTGATACAGAACTAGAAGTGTCGTAGTCAAGTTAAGCACTTGACTTGAAATTAAAAGGTTGTGGTTCGATCCTAAACATGGCACTAATGTCCTTTGGCAAGGCATAAATCTACATTTGTGACTCAATACCCAAGAGAAATGTGGGGACCTGCTAGGATGACGAAAGCCTTTGAATTTGCCTATGCCCTCACGGTGGCCATATGGTAGGAATTCTGCCCAGGGAGTGGAGATAGTGCACATTGTGTGTGAATGAATCTGATGACTGGGGTAATAATATCTGTAAAGTGCTAAGAGACAGTATTCTGTATTAAGCACTATATAAATCCAGGTTATTATTATTATTATTACATCATATGTGCGCAATCAGCTCTGTGGAGACCCTGCTATACAGTAGTAGTCAAAATCAAGTAATCCCTCTCTCACGGGGGGTAATTACCAAGTTTATTGTGAGGAATTTTGTGGAAGTTTCACTATCAAGTTTGTAGGAATACACAGTCAAAAAATATGCAAACTCTGAGAATAAAATATTTCTACAAGTATAGCTGAACATGTAATGAGCAATATTTGATTCCCTGGTGCAATCGGTTCCTGCACATCTTTTGGTATAAGGATATCTATGTATATTACTATATATAGACATTTGTAATTCTATTGTTCACACCAATTCGATAAGACCAGATGTCAATCATTAATTTTGATTGATAATCTTTTAAAATACGATGCCCTCCTAAGTACAGAGTGAGGGATACAAGTATATAGCTAGGATGTGCAACATTAATTCTGTTGAAAAGCTGATGCATGCACATGTAAAATATCAGAGGTAACCCCCCCCCCACCCACCCACCCACTCACACACACCCAAAGGGCATATGTTTTCTTGTGTCCCTGCTGTCCATTTGAAGTGACGAAATGTTTAAATTGACTACTCACCATTATCTGTGTACTCCTCTCCAACAAAGATGTATCTAAGATACCAGTTGGTTGTCAAGGTGATAACAAGGAAGATGAGAGCACCGATGATGCAGATGATGATAAAGGAATAAACAAAGAATGGTAGACAACGTTGCCAGAACGTCCTAGGCATCTTCTCTTCCTCCAATCGAATCTCATCAACATCCGATGTCACGGCACTCGCCATTTCAAAAAAGTTTTCCTTGCACCGTCCGACTGCGAGTCTTTATTCTACCGTCTACGATGAAACACTTTTTGATGTTCCTTTGGTGTTTATCGCTGCTCTTTATCTCGTCTGGTTTGTTCTGTCACACTTTCTCAGAGTTGATGGTATTTGATGTGACTGCTTTATTCAAATGACAAACTCTTACAATCAACAGACGGATCATCCGATTGGCAAAGCCTTTGTGAAGGCTCGGCTAATCTTTTGATCCAAACAAGAAATGTAACCTTATACAGACAGGGATGTTTACAGTTTTAAAAGAAATGTAAAACCATCGACTGCCCAAGCAAAGACTTCATCACAATAAATACAACATAGTTGCATTGGCTATTATGCATACAGCAGACAGTGTAGAATTGAAGAAGAGGACATGAAGTCAACACTGCGATGTTACCACTGATTCTAAGATGTCTGATGTGTCTAAAGGTTGGGCCTAGACTGGTTACCGATCTCTCTCTCTTGGTGTGCTTTACAACGTGTCTCTGATAGACATCATACCAACTTTATATCAAATATTGCAAACTAATCTTTATCCCTCCAGCTACAGAATGGCTAGAAGCAAAATCACTCCAAATTCCTCTAAATTCCTCAAAACAAATATATCATGTGTAGCACTGGAGCCTTCCAATATCACACGACCTATGGTAACCTGGAGAGAAATTACAGATAATCCAAAGAGCAACAGTAGTTCACACTTGATTTTACCTCCAAAAACTGAGAATGAAATATTGTAATATTCCAAGAAAACAGAGGTACAGCAACAACTAAACCGATTTGCACGACATGAAATAAGGAGCTATTTCCACCATCTGTTGTGTAGGCCTCAATTTACATTTGCTCACTAGATTTAATCTTGTTTCCTTGCGTACACATACAAATTGACACAATTTGGTCAGTGTAACGTGTAGAGGTTCTTCCCTTGTGACCAAGTTAGTTAGGTGAGGATGAACAATGTCACGATCAGAGGCCTTGATGAATCCACGCCCTTCACTCTGCGCCCTTCACTCTGCGCCCTTCACTCTGGGCCCTTCACTCCACACTCCAATAACAAGGCACATCACACCCTCATGCACCCATTTTCTGGTCCAATCCTCGTCTCTCCTCGTTTTACCGATGGTTCCAGCATGCCTAATTACTGAGTGAACCCGTCATACACAGACAGCTGATCAAGGCAAAGACAGCGATGCTGAACACCTCAAACTGGCCGTTGCAAGATGGTGGTCGGGAAACTTGAAAAGGTAGAAGAGGCAATCAGGCCGGGATTGGATGGCACATTGGTCTCAATGTTCAATCTTCCTCGAATTTCAGCCGAGAATTCAGTTGCATGGCTTCACATGGAATCATTAGAGTAATGAGGATCAAAGAGGAATAATGGATGGACAGTAATGAAAGTCAGTCCAAAGATTTCAAACTACTGTTTGGTTCAAATGAAAACTGAAAGTACATCACATCACATGACAGCAGAAGGGCTTGAAGGTCATAACAGTCCATTAAACTCATTAACTCAGTAGGTTTCCACTAATCGAAGTGATTTTGAAATGATGCAACTCGCATGACATCATTTTCAAACTGATCATTATTCACAAGTTTCTCATAAATTGAAGCTCCCCCTTCCGTACCAATCCTCCCGAGTGTAAATTTGTTGTTCCTGTTATGTAACTGGGTAAATATTGAACAAAACCTGCAATTATTACCAGCGAAGGGAATGGAAGATGAAATGCAGTATGAAATGAGAGCCTCTCCGCCTCTCTCTCTCCGAACAATGCCCTCAATTTGCAGCTGTTTACGAAGAGTCTACTCCTCAGAATGCTATGTTTCCATGGCAATGCTCAATAGCCATTTTTTCATCATGCGTACACCAAAAATCTGACATATATGGCTTCCGAATGTATCCTTGCTATCAATTAAACTGAAAATATTCTGATTCACATTCTTGAAGGAGACAGACCAGCGCAGACAAAAGGTAGAGAGAAATATCAACTCAGCTAGAGGCTAGCGATCAACACGAGCATGTAGAAGGAGAGCCGGTGTGTTCAGTTACAAGGGTAATTAAATACAACTCACAGCGTGAATCTAGTTAGCCTTATTATCCAAAGAGTTTATTCAAGAACTTAAATATCAGGCATCCACTCTGGGGATAACTCAAGTCCAAAGTTCAACATGGAATAATAACAGTTCACAGGGTGGTATGTACAATTAGGAGAAGCAAGATTGAAGCAAGGCGTCAACTCTTTGCATCATATTCCAACATAGAGAGCATTATGATAGGCCTGTCCTCATCAGCTCGAGTTTGCCAGATAACCCGCTATTTTAACTATCCCGATCAAAATTAGCCAGTTGATTTGCATCTTCATCAGCCTGCAGTTGCAATTAACGGGCTATTTGGTCAAGAAAATATCCTTAGAAATTTTGGTCTTGTTTCCAAAATATACGCTATTTGGGAAATAGCAGTCTAATTTGCGCCTGTCCGAGCTAGTTTGTGATGAGCGTATCAGTCTGGTAAAGAAGCAATTTCGAGCTCCGGGATAAAATCCACAGTCTGAAAATAGCGGGTCATTTGGCAAACTTGAGCTGATGATGATAGGCCTATTGTTTGAGTTCATACTCTCATCAAACGTTGATTCCAAAGGAATGCACTTCAACACACGTTTGATTTCATTGTCTACCCCAGCCAACCAACCAGCCATACGGCACTCCATCAAAAGACTCTATAATCATATAAAATAAATTGATATTCTCTCATGGTTCACGCCTCACCGCGTTTGCCTGCAATTTTCAAAATTACTCCCATCAAAAGGAATCACTAAAATGTGAGATGGAAAAGAGGGTCGATGTCTAAGTGATTTATGCTCCCATCCATCAAACAATTTAGAACGAACGGATCATTAAATTCTCACTTCTACTGATATTTGTCAGAATTCCAAACATTCACTTTAACAAGTTGCAGGCCTGCATTGTGAAAGCAGGATGAAGGAAGTTAAAGCTTCCCTTATGAGAGATGGAATAAACATTCAAAAGTCACATAATCAATATACTTTCACTTTTATATATCTCCCTATCCATGGTAAATTTTACTACTTCAGCTCTAATGCTGAAATCAATTAACCATTTGCACTTTTTCATGATTTCTATGATTTATATTATAAATTCAATTTCCTCCGGTGAATCAATGACAAGGCAATTAAACTTCCTGAAAGGAAATCGTTGTTTAATCAATGAAAATTGGTTGTGGTTATCTAGTTTGTGGTTTCTGGTATTAAAAGTCATTAAAAGGGAGCAGAGTGAAAAATGGCACAAAAGATCATTTAACAACCAATGACGTGACACATTTTGAATCAAAAATAGCTTTATATCATTGAATGTATGATAAAGGGGCATCAAATTTTCAATGTAAAGAGAGAGAAGAAGAAAAAAAAAACCTCAGTCCCCCCCCCCCCCCCCCCCCCCCTCTACATTAGAATATATAATTTTTGAAGCACACACAATTTTCAAGAATTAAGAAAACACAAAGAAAGGTACATGTAAAATTACTGTTTATATTAACAATTTGAAGCTGGACAATTTCTAAAATTAACAAGTTAAAAATTCATAGCAGCCAAATACCTACAAAATGTAAATTTAATAACTAAATATGAATTAGTTTTTAGTTTTGACAAGGGCAACACATATTTCATAATATGGAATGATTTTCAGTTGTAATCTAATTTAAAAATATAAATTGTCCCTTTAAAAAAAAATGAACAATGAATATGACATACATTAAAATGCTCGGTTGCACAATCATTCCACAATGCTACACTCTCACGAACTGGATGGAGCCAGAGGTTTACTTTCCAATACAAGAAAAGTGTGATATGAAAACAAAGAAACTCCCACAACCTGTTCCAACAAACATTCGAAGCCTGAGAAACATAACAACATGTGGATTCACACTTCAAATGAACTGATGTACACCAAGAAATATTTCATCCAAACACACTTGGAGGGGATGACAATCAAAAAAAAATATCCTTCTACCCGGTAATTGTCTTCCGATTCCAAAGTCCTACACCACTCAGCCACACGTGGGTCATGTCACAAGTTTGAAAGCAATGATGCAACAACTAAACACAGATATAGAGACAGGTATGATGAGACAATATCAATGTCTTGAAACAAATGCAATAAAGAAGCGGTTGCCATAGCAATATCACTGCCTATAAAGATACTAATGCTTGAATTCCTCACTTTATAAATGACATAATAAAATGAATTCTCTGAACCAGAAGAGGTAAGGCATAGAAGATTTGAGATGATGAAGGTGGTGGTGGTGGTGTATACCAGTTGCCAAGAAAGCTATGGTTGCCGTGGTTCACGAGGATGCCAGCTCCAGCATCGTCATTTAAGTGGGAGGATGCACGGCTTATCACAGCTAAGGTAGAACTAGCCAATCAGAGCACAGCCTTGTATGCTCACCTACCAAGCACTGAGTTTACATTAAAGTGCGAGCACTGTGTATCTACCATCCATCCATCCATCCATCCTCCTGCATCTCTCCCTTCTCTTCTGGCTTCTGATTTTCTCTAGTCTACCTCTTCCCTATTTTTTCTTTCTCTTCTATAAAAATAATACATACCCTATCGAAAGTGAAAAATGAAATAGATGAATTATATATCGACCGAAAGCTTATAAGCCACAGATTACAATCATATCAATTATATGTTATTTTAGTGTCTGCCTCTCTCTCTCTCTCTCTGTCTGTCTGTCTGTCTGTCTGTCTCTCTCTCTCTCTCTCTCTCCCCCCTCTATGTCTATCTCACTCTCTGTCTCTTCCCCTATCTCTCTCTCTCTCTCTCTCCCTCTCTGTCCATCTCACTCTCTCTCTTCCTTTCTCTCTCTCTCTCTCACTTTCTCACCCTCTCTCCCTCTCTCTCTCTAACTCTCTCTGACTCTCTCTCTCGTCCTCTCAGTCAATTTCACTGCTTGTTTCTCTTCCCATCTACATTTATAACTCATCCTTTGTGTCTCCTTTATTTGCCCTCTTCTTTCTGCTCACACCCTTTCCTTCCTATTCCTTTACTCTTCTTCTCGTGACCACTCATCAAGGACATCCCATGATACCACTTTGTCCTATTCAATTCATCTACACACCACTCATATAAAGTCATTAGACATGTTTAATAGGCTTTGTCTTCCAGTGAGAGGCATATTAAGGCATTTACACAATGTTAAGATGATGCATGTTTTGCCCTTCTGTCTCTCAAGACGTGATACAGTGTTTCCTCATTAGAGCTTCTCAACGGACCAGAGAATAGCCTGTATCTCTAAATTATGATTCATTCATTAGGCCCATTGTTCAGTAATCATATAATCAGCTTGGAATCCAAATAAACAAACTAATATGTATCATATCATACAAAGTCCATTCAAACAGTAGCAAGTGGGTTTTTAGTGATAACTATAAACTTCCCGTTATCAAAATGCATACTAATTATAATGTGATCTACACAGCATTGTGATATCTTGTCTACCACCACATACATACCTGACCCCTCCCCCCCCCCCCCCCCAATTTTATTTTTTCTTTCTTTTTCTTTCTATCTCCCCTACCTCCCTCCTTCTCTCTCTCTTTCCACACTCTCTTCTTTTCTCATGTTCTTTCCCTCCCCTTCCCCCTCTCCTTTCACCTCTCCCTCCCCCTCTCCCTCATTCATCTCACTCTGCCCCATTCTCTCTCTATCTCCCTATTTCAAAATGTTATTTTGCATTCACATCCAATCTTGTACTTGAGCATGTTGTGAGGGGGGCGTTAAGAACCTAAAACCATCTACAACACACACAATTCCACCCCCCCACACCCTTCCTTGAAAATCCAAGCAACTGTATTCAAAGTATAGTAGCTGACTACCTGTCAGAATATAATTTATACAAAATTATACCCCAGGCAACTACTCGTATAGTCTAAGTATTACAATTCATTAGAATAAAAAACTCTGTATCTTAAAACTCAAACATAGTTATAGTAACCAACCTCAAATATAGTTATAATAGGCAAACAAATATTTGTATTTTTGGGATTAAATATATTAAATATTATATTAAATATATTTCATGAAGTGACTTACTTAATATTGAGCTTGCAATGATAGGAGGATCCACTTTATTTGTTAGCACACAGGTATATGTTCCTTCATGGAGAGTTTTATCAAGGTTTCTGATCGACAGCTTTACATTACGCCTGCAAAGAAATAAAAACAATTCAAGGATTGATGAGTAGGACGAGGAAGAAGAAGAGAATCAAGTTGGTAACAATACTGATAGAGATTATGAAAAATTGACAGAGGAAGACAAGTATAAGGACAATCAAGGGAGAAATGAAAGTAATATACAATTAAATCAAAATGAGTTCTAATTCCACTTTTGATGTTATTTCTACATATCCTAATTGTAATCCACTAGCTGGGGCATGGCTAGATCATTAAGAATGGGAAGGAGTGGGACATAGTTTGTTGAAAAGTTGGCTGAAAAATATTTTATTACACACAAATGCAGGCAAAAAGGGTCATCAAGTTTTTGAAATTTGCTTTCAAGATTACAACATTTCCTATTTTTGCTAACAGAAAATTAGATAACTATGTCTGAGATAACTTGATCTATGAAACTGTCTCCAAAGGGTGAACAACTGAAATGGTGCACTTAGTTTCACACCTTTCCACTAACAGTCTTACAAAGGCATTTGAGCCCATGTACTACAATATGGGATGAGACAGAAAAATTCCCAAAAGGAGGAAGATTAAATGGGGGTCCAGGGTGTTCAGGTTAGGGATAGGGTTAGAAAAAAACATGGAAAAAATTGGAAAAAATAAAAAAAAATGTCTTGAAATCTCAAAATCAGCGGAGGAATCTCATCCCTGTATGATAAATGTATATTTGTCTGTTTGGAGCCGGAAGGGCATTAACTCATAGACTTTAACACAGAGTTAACGGCCTTCTGCCTCTAAACAGGTGGTATCATCTGAGTACTTACTTGGAAGGTTTAATCTTGAGCCTTGGTATGTCATTATCCTGTAATCTCCTCCCATCTCTCTCCCAATAAATAAGGGGCATCGGTGTACCCTTCCCTGCACAGGTGAGGAGTAATCTCTCACCCTCCCCCATGGTCTTGGATTTTAATTTCTTGGTCATCACGGGACGATCACCTGGATAAAAGAAAAAGGAGAAGAACATAATTATAATTCAAATGTAAAATAAACTACACAGAAAAGTACAACATATACATATATCTTGTAAGAAATAAGCAACATAAGTGTTCATTTGATTGTGTTTCTTTTCAGCATGTTTACAAGATTTTTAGTGTGATCTATTCGCAGAGTATACATAATTATTTATGTGAATATCATATGACATGTCATAACTGGTAGTCACTTTCATAAAGAAACTAAAAAGAAGCTTCAAATCTAACAAACTGGGAATTTAAGATAATATCTGTACATCTTCAGCCTCCACTAATACAAAACAGAACAATACTATCTCACATAATTCACTCAGGCCCTGCTACCTATTGATCATGCTACTGATTCAGGAAGGAAATACAACCACAACCTGTAATAGAACAGCTCCCTCTAGAGATGAAATACCATACATGGAGGCAGAAGGTACCAGTGCAAATGGTAAGCTACAAAGTGCGGTCGTGAAAGAGGCATGTCTTAATTCTAGTTATTGTTCACCAGTTAAATTAATTAACACTTTGAGATAAATTGGGTTTGATTTTGAAACATGATTACAACTGTTAATCCCACTTCATCCGTTAGTGAATCTGTGCCCATTACTTTTGTTCCTCATAATTTAATTATTTTGTTTTGTTTTTGGGGTCTCCCTTTCCTCTTCAACTTGCTTGTATTGTTTCTCTTATTTAGTGTGTCTGTCTGTGTTTCTGTCTATATCAGTTGGCTCCTAAATTCAAGCTTATGGAAATAAAAGTAGTCGATAGTCAGTGGGTTGACATTTGATAGCAGTCAACAATCCCTTTAAACTTAAGCATAAAGTGAAAAGACCTATTAAAGAAACCAAGTTCAAGCCCTGCTGATCCTCCCAACTCTTAAATACAGTCTGCTCTAGTTTCCTGAATACAAATATCTAGGAAATCCCTCATGGCGAAGAGAAACTTAGTGAACATGTCAAGACTCTTTCCTATCGGAAGGATATCTCAACCATCATACAATCCTGATCACTTGGAATAATTCCACAAGGGACTTCCAGATTTAAAACCACAGACAAACTAATTTCCTGAAAATCATATTTCAATTAATTACTGTCACGGCCATTCAGCAGAGAATCAAAAAGTTCACTTCATGAATAAGTTTCATAAAGTGAAAGTCCATATAACAATTAAGAGTAAATCTATTTAATCATATACTCATTACATTTCTTTCTAATTCAGTATTAATAGATGCTATTCTCAAGTTGAATGATCATGGGAGATTTAAAACTTTGGAAGAAGGTACGGTAGCCATGAAGCACATGAACAGGTGAAGCTCCCAACCCCTGGTAGCAAAGTATGCCAAGATCAAAAGCTGTCTGCTGCCATCATGTGTTCAGCAGGTGCACAGGAACACAGGTGTACAGAGCACCCCTTCTGTTTCCATTTTCAACCAAGAATGTTTCATGATCCAAATATCTTACGAGTCTATAAAAGTATCACTGATGTACTTTGTCTATCATTTGCCTTTTAAGGGAGATGTCATTTTGAAAAATACACCAGTGTTTTTAAAAGAAAGGACACGCTTTTACGTCTTGTGCATCCCAGTGTTTGCAAGGAATATGACCATCTTGAACAGATCATGCACAAGTAGAATGAAGATATTATTATTGCCTGTTTGAAACCAGGGCCCCGTCTTACAAAGAGTTACGATTGATCCAAATCAATCGCAAGTCCTCCAATCAATCGTAAGCTTGCAGTCTCCTATCTCTTATGTACATTGTTGCGAATGATATCAACTCTTTGTAAGACTGGGTCCAGAAGGGTGTTCACTCATATGCTTTGACACATCCTTCTTCTGACTCTATATACCGGTAGACACTATTTCTTATTTTGCTAAAGATATAGAATATATTTTGATAGAGATGATGGTTCCAAGAGAGAGATACATATACCGGTATATATTCATCCTTTGAAAGAGGATACAAACCACTGGAATCTGAAGTACACTGAACACAGCTACTTAGAACAGAGACTCTCATGAATATTCATTTGAAATGCACATCAATCCCCGGATACAAAGTGGTTACAAGTGGTTAGGAAATATCCATCTCTGTTCTGACAGTCTGAATGAAACGTACAATTATACTGTCACTGTATATTAAATTATAATCCGTAAAATAAGTGTTTGTACACATCTTCCGGTACCTAATGTAATGTTGATATACATTGCGTTATCACTGGTCAGTAATAGATCTCAATTATTGAAGGTTCCAGATAAACTCTAAACCTTCTACATGCTTAGAAGCTAAGATCCACGGCTCCATAGCTACAAAGAGGGCCTTTATAAAGTTACTAGAAATTGTATATATCATCTGAAGAACCTATAATAGAGGGATCTATTTCTAGATGAAGCACTTTGAAAAATTTCTCTCTCAAGTTTGAGTGCAGACAGAAATGAGCTAGCATCATATATGGCTATACAAACGTATATAGAAACAATATTATTGCAATGTCTGAACAAGCCATTCCAGATGAGACACTTAAGACGGTTGAAGCTCTTGAGTTTAGTGCATTCTGATTGAGCTACTTGCAGTTTCACATAAGGCTATATGAACATATAAGGAAACAATATTATTGCACTGTCTGAACAAGCCATAGAGTGGAATCTAATTCCAGATGAGATACTTAAAGACAGTTGAAGCTCTTGAGTTTTAGTGTTCACATTCAGACTGAGCTACATGTAGTTTCACATAAGGTTATACGAACATATATGGAAACGATAATATTTGCAATATCTAAACAAATCATTGAGTGACGTCTATTTTTATATGAAACACCTGGGCTGCTGAAGCTCTTGAGTTTTACTGCAGTCAGATATGAGCTAGTATCATATATGGCTTTACAAACATATATGGAAACAATGTTATTTTTGAAATCTGAACAGACCACCGTGTGAAATCTATTTCTAGATGAAACACTTTACAGCTCCCTCTTAAGTTTGAGTGGAGTCAAATATCTTCCGGTTTGGAATATAACACCACTAAGATATCAATAGTAACGATGATGAATTTATTGCCATAAAATACGGCCCAAGGAATTCATACCCTTATATAAATATTCATCTAGACAAGTACCGGACACTTCTGCGGTTAAGATAAATGCACTTCAAAACTGTTATTTCTCCATACAGATGGAAGGGGGACATTCCAACACCCATGCAGATCAAATAAATCTCCTTTTAAACAAATGGTTCTATTTTCTATTTTTTTATTGCTTAAATCTGCAATTTACGAGAAGTAACATTCCTCATCTCTTTGAACAGTTGAAAAATTGTGTAACAAATGAAATATTTAATATTAAAGAACAATTAAAAAAAGGAGATGGTGCAACAATTATGATGATATTCTATTAGGACTTGTTCCTTTTTCACAACTTTTTCTTGCCAAATTAAATAATAATCAAATTTATATCAATTTAACACTTCAGAGCTAGAAACGCATTAGTAAGTACATTGTAAATACCCCTCTGGCTCCACACTGACAAACTACTAATTTTTGCATAGCATTTTCACACTTATTACAGCACATCTTTATCAAAGAGTTGAATCTCGTGTCGGGTCAGCTACCTGAATTGCTCACGAGAGATCCGCTTACATATGAATGGCTGGTGCAAACACAGACTGGGCTATAAATATGTCACAAATCATTTTTATAGGTCATAATTCTATGGGAATGTATCGGAAATATCTGAGCCAGCATGAGGCTTGGAATTCACTGACATGGTTTCTACGTCAATCTATTGATGCAATCCAAACAGACCTGAGTGGGTTCGCCAACAACCAAGACCTGTCAAAAATGTGCAACATTTCTACAAGACGTAAAGAGCTATTTTTGAATCGTCGTCGTCGGTATCGGATGACTTAGATTCCTGTGAGAGGCCTGGGAATAACCACGTGTCCAGAGTTTTCACTCTGCGTTTCCTTCACCAATTTCAACTTAAATCAACAATCTAATGTCTTTAAAGAAAGACTTGAAGAGGTGGAAGACCTTTCCCCCCAAATCAAGTGAGTCACTCACTCTCTAGGGCTCTAGGGGTCTGTACTGTAATAGACTACTATCCTGTTGTATAGACCCAGTACACACGAGTATTGTCTAACAGATAGGCTTGTGGCCTTGGTGAAAAGGATGAAAGTGTTTTGTGTATAAGTGTCAAAATCTGAGTTTATAATGGTACACCCAAGGTCAAAAAGATGAAAGAGAAAAAAAGATAATAAGGAAGAAAAGGAGGATGAACAGGAGGACCAGAAATATATCACCTCTTTGTAAAATGAAATGGTTTAACACCCTTTGGGCTCTTGGCTAATAGTATTTCTAGATGACAATTGATATTTGTATGGGATATGCAGAAATTAAGGATTAAGGAAAATCTGGAAAATGTATCACTTTTAAGAAAATATGTACTAAAAGTATTCATAGAAGGGAGAGGGAAAAAAGGAGAAAAAACATCAACAAAGACAAAATTCAGTTTAAAAATAAGATTATACAAGTAAGAACCTATATTTCCTAATGATCTAATCAATTTCTAAAAGCTAAGGGGTGGGGGTAATAAAGAGGTAAGGTTTGACACTGATTAAGTCAATGATGAAAATGTCTATGAATAAAAGAGAATATGAGTATTCAAGGAATAGTCCAACCTTAGCGGGATGGACAATTTTGCTCTCGGGCAGAACCGAGGTTTCGCTTTCAGCAAGTCACAGTGGGTTCTATGATAAGCCATCTGCGCAAGTCTTGACACTTTATGGAGGAAATGAGGCCAATTGATCCCAGGAAGTGGCTAGGTACAGCAGGAGTTTCTTCCGAAAAACCAGAGAACTAAACCCTCCCTACCCTAGGGATATATGCTATCATATTCCGGATTCAAATATAATAACGAAACTCATCACTTGACCTTGTATTCTCATTATATGATTATGCATAAACATATTCTATGATAAAAGCAATTTTTTAATATCACTCAGTAGGATTTTGTGGCTTATTAAATACAGGAAAATGAAAACAATGTTAATATCCTGTCCGATTAAAAGCACACGGATGCATTAAATTTGATTTGGTTAAATTTTATCATTGGACAATTTTACAAGGCCACTGAATGGTCAGTGAATTAAAGCACAGAGAATGACTACCTACTCCTTTTGCTGATTTTTTTAAAAGCAAATTGAAATTTGGCAGAGGTATGCCTGATATAGCAATATCAAATACATGCTCTGTACATACTGGTGTATACTTTCAACAGGGAAAGCTTCTTACAGAGTACTCTCACAAAACAGCTTAAGTGAACGGTTCCTTCGCTATATACACATCTGGTCTGAGGCATCTCAAATTAGATTACATTTGCGAACTTCTTCGGTATTTGACTGATTGAGAAAACATACCCATGTACTTAGTGAAATATAGAATGACCGAGCAAGATATCTATAAAAAGAAGAACCGGATGGTACAGCCCATGACGTACTAGTTGATGAGTAAATAACTACAAATGCACAAACAAAATAAACTGCAGAGAGCATCACCAGAAAGCGAAGCCATATCAATTATTATTCAATTTATATTCAGAAACATTGCATGAAAATGTGCAGGGGCTACAGTACATATATTTAGACCTCCGGTTCTCAAACATGTGTCTTCATAAAAAGTCTTCATAAAATTCTAGGCCTATAAAGTTCTTCATACAGCGATGCTAAAACACATTTTGTTACAATTTGTTGTTCAAAGTTTCACAAAACAATAGTTTTTCATGTAGATAAAGACTATGTACAAAACTTCAAGCATTTTCCCTTGTTACATTAATTTACCCCCTCCCCCTAGACTAGGGGGGGGGGGGGAGGGGGGAAGAGATCAATCTAAAATCTAAAATAACTTTGTGTTCAACTATAATAAGACCTTTGACATGAACACTTAATTTCTGGCACTGAGCAACAGAATTTAACCTAGAATGATTCTAGACACACAAGTTTACTCAGACAGCTTGATTTCCCACTGCTTCGTTAGTCCCATTCATTCAATTAATTGATGTAGTTTCTCAATCAGCAGTCCAATTAATAAACCAGCAGAAGTATCTCTCAACCTCCTAATTGATAGGGTCTTGCCTACTCTCGCTTCTTCAAGGAGGTGATATTTCCTGTTCCTGGTGAGGAAATTAGACTAACATTTTCAGCCTTTACCAAAGCATATCAAATATAAGCAGTATTACATCATGATATGTCTACTATAGGCCAAGGTGACATTGTGGCTTTTACTGATCCTCACTCCAACTTGACCAAGATTTAGACATTGGGAGAGCAGGGGGGGGGGAGTAGTTTCCCTGTACACTTCCCTTTTTCTCATTTTTCAAGCCCCCCCCCCCCCCCCCAAAAAAAAGGGGGGGCATAGAGGAGAGAGCAATCACCATATCATCCACTGGCTATGCAAATACTCCAAATTCAGATCTATGAAATACGTTAAGGCTCTAGATTTTCATTGACAACATACATTGATTATCACTCAAGTCTTTTCATTCTTTTTGGAGTGGGATGGGATGGGGATGGGATAGGGATGGGGTTGGGATGAGGGTAGAAACCTGTACCTTATTAATAATAATAATAATAATAATAATAATATTTAGCTTTTATACAGCGCTTAATACAATGTCTCTAAGCACTTTACAAATATACTATTACCCCGGTCTTTGGATTCAGTGCTTGCCCGCACACAATGTGTGCACAATCTCCACTCCCTGGGGAGCATTCTAGCCATGCATTACTTGACGCTCAAAAACTGTTTGACCAACAATGACGGTCGCATCCTACCAGGTACCCATTTAACACCTGGAATGAAACATATCATTAATCTTTTATTTGGGCATTAATTCCCTAGGTTTAGGAGGTTTCCATGACTATCTGTAAGTTTTCCCCTATATATAGAACTGGAAGAGTAAACGCATGTGCTATCTGTCAGGCTAAGTATGTACTGCATACATCTTCTTATAATTGAAGAGTAATGGATAGCTTGCATCAGACACTCATGGCTTATGAATGACTACAAAACATGTTTGCTCGTTGCAAGCTCTGCAAACCATCCAAGCTCTTCAAACTTCTGAGAGTGAACAGGTGAAATGAAGAGGAGGAGAAGGAGGAGAGTGGATGAGGAGAGTGGATGAGAAGGAGGATAGGTAGGGGTAAGAAGGTAGGGGTAAGAGGAGAGGAGAAAAGAGGGAGAGGAGAGGAGAGGAGAGGAGAGGAGAGGAGAGGAGAGGAGAGGAGAGGAGAGACAGAAGCAAGGTTGGATAATCGAAGAGGGATGGGAGAGAGGACAAGAGAGCATGATGAGGAGGAGGAAGAGGAGGGAGAGGAGGAGGAGGGAGAGGAAGAGAAAAGAGATGAGTAGAGGATAGGGGAGGGCACAAAAGGAGACGAATGGAGAGGAAAGAGAGAAAAGGAAAAAGTAGAGAGAGAGAGAGAGAAGAGCAAAGTGAAAGTTGGAAGAAAGGAGAGAGAAGAGTGAAGTGAGAGTAAGAGAGAGTCAGAGAGAGAGAGAATCAGAGAGAGAGAGAGAGAGAGAGAATCAGAGAGAATCACAGAGAGAGAGAGAGAGAGAGAGAAGGGGGGAGAGACGAGGAGTAGATGAATGCAGGTGTCTTGGATGAGGAGGTTGTACTTTCCAGGTGTTTGCATCTCAAGAGCATCTCCCTTTCATCCCTCAAGACAGCCTGCATCTGAACTTGTAAAGCACCACAGTGGTATGCATGTTACATGTACATGTATGTAGAGAACTAATTGAGGACTGGCCGAACCCCCTTGCCTCCTCCACCTCCGATCAATCAACATGATGCAGGCTTACAGAGAGGGGTGTCTAGGGTAACTTTATGACATTAATAACAAGAATCATTATCAAGGGTGTATTCAAGGCATATGTACACTGTATCATTTAGGGTGGTAATACATCTCCCTACTGTAATGTCTATTAAGGCCAAAACAAATGTTTCAGTCATACTTGTACAGCAAGTAACATCAATTTGGCTCTTAAGAAATGATAAATTTCTGCATTTCATGTGAAATCAAGCCTCCATAAAGGGATCTCTCGTTGAATACATATGTTTGTTATATTTTCAAGTTACCTTGCAATTTCTTTATTTGTATTTTGTTTGCAAATCGAGCTAATAGTTTACAAAATCAACTCTGTGCATTTGTATGGTACATGTATTTTGGACAGCAAGTATCTTGCGGTTGGATTTGGTATTAGTAGAATGAATGAGGAATTTATGACAAATTTTGATCAACATCGTGAAAAGGATACCCACTGAAAAAGAATATATTCAGATAAGGGGAAATTGTGACAGCTACACTGTGCCTCTCTCTTTCTCTCGTTACCCTTTACATGATTCACCACATCATCCAGTGTTTAATTACCAAGACACCCAGGAGCAGCGATCCCCGGTGATCAAGGATGTCAGAATTAATGATTAAAACAAACCACCTGCGAAGAGGAAAGCATGAATTCCCCAACGAGGAAGGAAAGACTAACACCAAACACTTCCTCTTGGACTAAGGACTGAACTTGATCAGACTGGAAGTGAAACGTTAGGAGTAAACAAACATATCGGATGTGAGATACATTCACAAACATGCTAAGTATTCAGACACCACCTCTCCCTAGGAAGCAGCAGATAATGTTTACTGCTACCATCATTGTTTGAGCTTCAGTGTTTCCTTTCAATGTACTTTGTGCATGATGGTGAGTTCATGGACAGCTTGTATGACAATATCAGGGTGAACCTTCCTTAAAGAGAAAGAGTTCAAGTTACTAGGAAATGCCCTTTTGATCTAATGTCATGCACCGGACAGGCTTTTCTGTATAATTCCATGTTGAAAAACAATTCTACGAAAGATTCAGTAGCAATCATTCTGAATAGTCTTATTTCTTATAATTAATTCATTTTAATTTAATATAAATGTGTTTATTACTAGACTGGCAGATTATTTGGAATGTCCATTCCACCTACATCGCACAGTGAACAATGATCAGCGATGACAATTGACATCGTAAAAGATCTATAAAGTTCAAACTTTCTATAACTTCGGAAGAGCCTGACAACATGGATATCCCCATCAGCCATGGAGCCATCAGATGAATTAGGTTATAATTAGAGGATTTTTCTTTCTGATTTATAGCATGAACTCCTCTCTCTGAGTCTCTGAGTCAGGTCTACATGCTGGGATACATGCTGTGAAGATGACTAAACCAATTCTCAACTTCCGAAGGTATCATCCACTTTCTGATGTCTACCTGGAATGGGTTGAGGAACAATGTGATGACTGAATTCTTCCAATTCTGGAATTTATAAACAAACTTGAACTTTCAAATTAAACAAGTGGCTCATCTGCTATCTGCAATACATGTAGAAATATCTTACAGTCCAGATAGATAGCCACAAACAAATATTGACACTGATATTTGATGAAGATACCAAGTGCAGGAAAGTCTTCTCTTCACTTTCTTCTTTAAAACCTACATATAGGTAACTCCTATTAGTAGATGAGCAATATATCGATTGTACAATGTGTCCCTAAGTGACTTCGCTGACTCATCCATTATTAGGGATGATAGTGAGAGTTTTGAAAAAAAGAAGATTTAAGTTAAAGTTGAACAAAAAAAGGGTTTTTAAAGATCCGAGTGAAGCTTGCGCACGTCGTTCAAGCAAGTCATGAAAAAAAAACACCTCACCCCCTAAATTTAAACCAGATTTTCATCGATCTCAGGGACTACCCAATTTTGTAGGGAAAAAAATCATGATAATGAAATTTAAAAGAATTTTGATTATAAAAATATTTAAAAATCAGGGAAAATCGGGGGGGGGGGGGGGAATAGGGAAACCTATTTTAATCTGGAAATGCCTGCATTATGTTTGATTTGATAAAGGTGAGACTTTCTCACAGATGTGACAGAAGAAGGTGCAACATGATCTTGCTCCAATTTGAAACTTCTGATAGATCTCACCATGATCTTACCAAGATTGTATGATTAATTAACCTTCCCAAACGCACCCTGTTGGAAAGTATGTAGATGAAAGAAATTATTGATAAATCCTCTCTCCAAGCAAGAAAAATACAGAAATTAAATCATACCATAATCTGACATTGTTAATGAAGCAAATCAAGACCCATCTTGTATTATTCCACGTAATTAAGGAACCATCAGACAGTGCAGTGCCAGAATGACCTAAATCATGGCGTCTGAGAAATCATATTATCATCGTTAGAAGCTGTAGGGGCACTGAAAACAAGGATGTAGGCTAAGTTGTGCAAGGACACATAATTTGATTACAAAGACAATACTGGTCTTCACTGGCAATTAATCATCAAATTAGCCATCAATGGTAACAGGTCATTATGGTCCTATTAAAGGAGCTACTAAGGAATCTAGGTACTGGCTGTTCCTCCTTCAAAGTATAAACTGTCTATATTTACTCAACAATATCTCATCAATCTGATTTCGCTGTACTTTAAGAAGCAGGGGCGGATCTAGCTTTTTGCCAGGGGGGGGGGGGGGGGTTGACCAAAAAAAAATTCTGAAAAACGCACTGTTTTACCGTTTTACTTTTTTTTTCTTTCCACCTGGCCGCCCAAGGGGGGGGGGGGGGTCAAACTGCCGAAACACCCCCTAGATCCGCCCCTAAGAAGAGATTTATGATAGGGATGCTGAGAATGACTAAAGGCAGATCACAAAGCTTGGAACCTTCAAATGTACGTCCTCTCTGATGGAAGGAAATATCTACAACTTGACTCCTCAGAAAAACAATCACACAAAGCCATTTGAACCCCAATATATTCTAAAGACAGACATTGTTCTACAATCATACTTTGTATAGTTACATCATGTTACATTCATGTTCCTTCTATATTTCAATGAATGCAGGTCAATAAGGGTCTGGCTTACATGCACTTCAACTGCTGGAGCCAGAAGGGTATTAATCTCACATACTTTAAACAAACAATATCTTCAGCAGACACCCTGATCATGATAGATTAATGTAAGGAAAGCCAATACCATACCCTCTTTAGAGAACCAGCATTAACTCTCTGTGTAAAAGTATATGAGTAAGAGATACACGATGGCTCAGTGGCAGAGCAGTGGTTTCGTAACTGGGAGGTCCCGGGTTCAAAATCAAGTCGAAGCCCTCATGCCCTTTGGTAAGGCATTATCCTCATTACCACGACCCTTGGAGAGGGCTTAAAGCCATCAGTCCCCTGGTTGCTTACTCACAAGCACATGCATGCCTTCTTAAAGTCAGGTAAAACAAACAAACAAACAAACATCCTTCTGGCTCATTGTAGATGACATTCTCACACAACATCTACATTTTGCAAAGCCAGTAATTAACACTTAGCAAATAATACATCGCATGGTGTATTATGTCATAGCAAAAGAGAAAAAGCAATGGTCCAGAGCCAGAGGCCATTCAGGAACGAGGGAGGGAGGACGTTGGCACCAACAAACCTACATGAAGTCTTGAAGAAAACAAATCTCCTTTCCCCCATTCATGACTCAGAGCTTCAAGGAAAGAAGACAATTTCAGGCTCATTTCTTGAACTTTTCTAACCTACAATCTTGTGGAGTCCAGCAGAAAAATGCCTGATTACAAATAAATTTTTCAATCAGAGACGAAAGGTGAAAGATCTCGAGTGTGCTGGACTGAGGTCGTTTGACCGGTGTTCTCGTTAAGCAGGAACACTTAAATGAGCTATTTCTGGAAAGGCTCTGGCGCAAGAGAGAGAAAGAGAGAGGGGGGAGAGGGGGGAAGGGAGAGGGAGAGGGGGAGAGAGAGAGAGGGGGAGGGAGGGAGAGAGAGGGGGAGGGAGAGAGAGAGGGGGGAGGTTGAAAGAGAGGGGGGGAGAGAGAGAGACTGGGGGAGGGAGAGAGAGGGATAGAAAGAGAGTGGGAGAGAGAGAGAGACAGAGAGACAGAGAGAGAGAGAGAGAGAGAGAGAGAGAGAGAGAACATATGGTTTGTTGAGAGTCAGAAGGGCGTTAACTCTGAAATTAAAGTATATGAGTTCACACTCCTGGCACCAAACAGATCTATTGACTGCAGTGAAATGGTATGATCATACTAATGACAAATTTAGCCAAACCTAAATTCCAAGAAGTGTGAATAAACTAATGCTTACAATCTCAATGTGACGTACAACAAACACATTTATTGGCAACTCACAGACAGAAGGGTGTTGGCTTGTTGTTGAACACAGGGTTAATGCCCTAATATTTTTATTGGAAGGGAAGTTTGGTAAATCACTGCCCAAAACAAATTAAATAGCTGGTTTTTATCATACTCTCAATCCATACAACATATTCATAGGAAATAGTTTATTTGAAACTTGAGGAAGTAAAATGTTGATACCATATAGGGACATGAATGTATATCCGTGTAATTCACAAGTGTATAATCTGTAATTATACACACGCCCTGAATAAGACTCGTCACATTCGTCACATTGCTATCTCGGTAAGATGTGGAGTTAACAGTTACTTCCATTCAGGGACAAGATTTGTTGTACTTCAGACCAAAATCTGAATCAAGGTAACACTTTATCTAAAATATTTACAGGATTGCATCAATATTACTTTTTCCTTGGTTGCCGCAATAGAGTTTGTTCAGGTATACATTAGCTCATGAATCCATGCAGATTCATTGCATTGTGCTAATCAGAGGGTATGACTCATCCAGGTTTTTAAACATTATTTTTGATCAGTTGCCGATTTTATCTTACCCTTCCTATTCTGATCCCTTCTTTCTCTCCCCTCCCTCTCCCCAATCTCTCTCACTCTCTCTCTTTCTCTCACTCTCTCTCCCCCCTCTCTCATTCTCTCTCTCTCTCTCTATCTATCTATCTCATTCTCTATCTATCTCTCTCTACCTCTTTCTCAAGACTTCATTAATCTCATACCCACCATCAGACTCTTCCCCACCACTTCCTAAAGCATCACAGATATAATCTCTAGCTCCCTCTGAACCCTTTTATTCCTTCCCCCATTGCTTCGCCTTGCCCTGTCCCCTCTTGCTCACACACCCCTCCCCCTCCCTCCCTCTCTTTCTTTATATGTATCCCCTAGTCCCTCCCTTCTCTCTCCCACTCTTTCCCTAATGTCATCCTTTTCCTTATCCCTTCTCCGGCCTGCCTCTAATTATTACCAAAGTTAAGTTTTTTTTTCCTTTGCTTCAAAACCCCTTGCCCATTAAGCTGTATATCATCCACCCCCCCTCTCCCCCCCCCCCCCAACCCCCTCCCCACCCCCTATCCAACCTACTTGCGTTCCACATTTCACTGGGGATATCCCCACTAGTTCCTCTGGTGGCCACTCACATCCAACCCTCCTCCTAGCACCCATCACATTACCCCCTTCAAGAAGATACCCATCTGCAGATCCCTTTCTCCTCTCACAACTCTTGTTTTACCATCAGCCAACAAAATATAATCCTTCCCTTTTCCTGATTCAATAAGCCACTCAACTCCCAGCTCTAACTTCTTAAAGGTTTGGAGTAGCAGCGGCAGGCAGGCCGGCCGAGAGGATGAATTTACAATGCACATTACAAGCCACACTGTAAGTGATCTATTTTGATGAAAACACTTCAATGAAGCCTTCCTTCTGGAGTTACACACTAAAATACAAAACAGGAGCAGTGACAAGATTTGATATCAATATTGAAAGGATCTATTACAGGATGCAAGAAACAGAACCAACGTGTTAAGTGACTAACTTCAACAAGTATTTGTTAAGGTGCTTTAATACAGTTAGATGTTTGTTATTATACAGTATATAAATAACCATATGGATGGCAATGGATGCTTCTACCGTTTCAGTGAGATCTCTTGAATTTTTTCTCAGATTTATGGATTTGATAAAGTTGTGATTTTGTATCATTTTGCAAAACTCCATGAACTGTTCACATTTTATAAACACATTTATTGTATTAAAGTTGGTTAAAACATTAAAAGAGAAACTATCAACATTGAAACAAGAATATCTACAAACACATCATAGCATGCAGTATTAAAGAATGAATCTGCATACTGGTCAGCATTTTTCTCCTCTGCTCATACTGTACGAAACAAAAAGTATCCCTTTAAGAAGTTAAACATCCTCAAATTGACATCTGATGTTAAGTGGCTTTGACAGCACATTGTTCCCTAGATACTAGACTCCTAACTTCAGCTCAACCTGAGTAGCTCATTTCACCTGTATGCCATCACTATAGAGGTGAAATATATTGAGATATGGATAAATATAGTACACTCTATACTTGCATTGAACATGTAGTGATCCAAAAAGGTTAACAATTTGAGGATAAATAATAAAAGTTAAATGGAAAACAGTTACTCCCCTACCAGGAAATTATGATTTTTATTTTTTACAATAGAGGCCCCAACACAATATGAAATACAATATACGGGTGTAGGTTTCTTTTGCCTTTGATAGAACACAAACCGTTAATGGCAGATTATGAAGCACAAAATAAATTTGCAATATTTAGAGAATTTTTCCCTGTCCATGGTATGTCCATATCTAGACCGTCTTAACAGTTTTAGATGTTTTTGCACAGTCTGAAATAGACACCAAGTTTCAATCAATTTCCAACTATGAATTTTGTTCTATATAATATTTGCAACTGTGGTTCAGGTCCCTTGTATTGCAAATAATCCATGATCAGATAAAGAGCTCCAGTAAACTCAAGACGATTTCAATTAAGTCCAGATTCTAAAAGGCAGACCAATCATTAATCATTGCTTAGTTCTTCATGACAATAATTCCCACTGTAACATGCCCAGAATCCATCATAGGTGTCTAAACGAAAAGCAGGTCATGGTGACAAGACATCACATCCTTTTGGTGTCTTCTTCCTTCAAATTGTTAGATTTATTTGTTGATCTTTCCTTCCTATTCTGATCCTATATCTGATAGTCCATTGAACAGGATCTCATGGTAACCAACGTCTACCTTACATCAGGTAAAGCTACAAGTAGTGGCATTAAACAAATCTTCTTCTCTTCACATTTCATTTTTTTTTCCTTTTCATTCCTAGTTAAAAGCTGTTGAAATTTTGTTGTAATTACTCAGGGTAGTCACACCAGTATCATAACGCTCTTCTTGTGAGTCCTGCAATTATTATTACCCTAGCATTGCTATTGGTACACCTATTACTACACCTGGGCCATGAGGGAGGGGGGGGCAAATATGGGCAAAATACCTTGTCAAAGGATGTATATAAGCACCAAGCAAGGATCACACCTGGAACCTCGTGTATAAAAGTCAAAAAGCCTTCTCTAACCATGATAATAGTAATGATAGTAATGGTGGCTTCTCATATAGCACACATGTCCATCACATCATGACTCTCCTGGTGCTCCAACATTATTACCCCGATCATAGCTGGCAGCCATACATGTATGTAGCACTCTTGCATATTGGGTACCCAATATACAGCGTGTCCACACACAAAACAATTTATCCCGAAACTCTATAACGATACGTCGTATAAAGAATCATCGTATAAATTCCAGGATGTCCACACACAAGAAACGTCGTCACTAAAGAATCATCGTATAAAATGCCCCCTGTCCACACACAACTTTTTCCGTGATTCTTTATAGAGTTTCGCGATAGTGATAAGAGGTCTGGTCTCATTTCGCTCGAGGTCACGTTAAGCCCCGCCCAGTTAGTTACACTAGTTACACTCCCCCAGGGGGTCCCCCTGTCCACACACAACATTTCCGTGATTAGGCGTGATTCTTTATAGAGTTTCAGTTCGAAACGATGCCCAAACCTGCGTTTCGTTAGACTAGTTTCGTTATACGACGTATCGTTAGTGAGCGTCCACACCTACAATTTTGGTCGTAAAACTATCGCGAAACGGTATCACTATCGCGAAACGGTATAGCTAATCATGATTAGTCGCGGAAAATGTTGTGTGTGGACAGGGGGATACTGGGTAGAGAGTAACAAAAGCAGATTAATGTCTTGCCAAATGATGTTAGTGATGGACTGGGATTTGAACCCCCAACTCTTGGATTGAGAGTCAAGTGAATAAACCACTATACCACAACACCTCACAGTGCTTTCAAATTGAGATGATGATACACATTTCAATAGAAGTACCAGTATTGTATTGGATTGCTGCAGATTTTCACAATACTATTGCCCTTTTCGGTAGACAGGCTCATAAAAATGGGGAAGGATACATCATTGCATCTTCATCACAAAACAGTAATGACCTATAAAATGTTGCACAAGGCGTTTGTTTACACTATGATTTCCCCAAGACAAATTTAGACTGTAATCTTTGACAAATATGAGGAACCTAATTTTTAATTGCAATGCACATTCCTTCATGATATTTTCTTTCTTTACGACATCTTCTTGCGTAAGACAATTGCTACCACATTCCTCCCTCCATCAGCTACTATATTCGGCACAAACCATTGAATAAGTATTTTAAAAACATTTCTTTCATGACTGGCAAAAAACTACCTGACCACATTAACCTTTGAAGTATTCTTATCCAAGACAGCTTCCTAGAGAGGAAGTTTACAGAACTTTGATCTAACACCTAGACATTCATCTACTTGAAGCTTATCGCAGGGTAAACAACATTTTATGATGCTTAGGAATTTTAATATCGTCTGTTAAGAGCATAAAGGGTGTTAAATCTGTGCTTATGTACATGATGTAATGCCCTTCTGCCTCTGAACAGATGATGTGGTTCCATAATGTCTACTCAGTAGACCTGTCCTCATCAGCTCGAGGTTGTAAAATAGCCCGCTAATTATGATTTGGGAAATAATTCCGAAGTTACAAATCACGTCTTCATCAGCTCGGTACTTGACCTCAAAACTTTAAACTTTAAACTTTTATCTCAACCAAGTATTCTGCTAATTGCAACTTTGGGCTGATGAAGACGCAAAAAATAACTGGATAATTTGCGATCGGGATAGTTCAAATAGCAGGATATTTGGCAATCTCGAGCTGATGAAAACAGGCCTTATGTCTACTCCATAAAGGCACACCTTGAGTTGACATACTTAAAATAACTGTATGGAATTTTCTGCCATCTATCAATTCCTGATTAAGAAAGAATGTAAATGATATATGAAGTTGCCTTTATTTCTTTGTAAGGTAAACAGAAGTGGGGACACAAATAGAGGGTTCTAATCTCTTGACCCATTTTTAGCCATTCTTGTGGCAGGTGAAGAATGTCAAAGGAAAATGAATTCCCTGTGGTCATATCCTTCCTGGACTATTGTAAGGTCAATATCCCGACTTCAAAACTAAACCAAGGATATGATTCCATATTAGAGGTATTAAATCTTAAGGAAATAAAATAGTTTGAAATCAATTCCAGCTCTTGGAAGGTTATACAACTGTAGGTGAAAATAACAGAAAAGGGGAAAAGGAGAAGTTTTAAAGGGAAATCCACTGACAAATCTACCAATTTGAGATTTGCATAGACTTTGTGATCTCATATTTCAAACATTTATAACTTCCTTACTGTTGGTCCGATTCATTTCAAACTTTGCCATCCTGTTTCTGTTTTTTCTCTGCTTTCATAAAACCAACTTATTGCAAGGGGTGGAGTGCCCTTTGATGTATTCATCAAATAATTTGCAGTTATAGGGCATATAAATATAATTTCCTTCATTTTGTGGGTTTTTCCACTTTCTTTTCTTTTTTGTCTCTCTTCACTATACATACAATATAGTGGTTCATCCCACTGACTTCAGCTGTTCAGCATAAACAATTTATAGTTTGAATTACTGCTCAGCACTTATGTCCTTTTGCAAGACATTCATCCATCTTTGCTGCTCTCCACCCAGGATACCTAATCTACTTGAGTGCAATATACGGCTTCTAAGCTATACCCAAAGTAATAATTTTAGAGCAAAAAAGGGCATCTTTTCTCTCCCTTCTTGCCTCTTCACCACTCTTACATGTATTTTCTTTCTCTCCCTATCTGCCACCCCTTCCACTAAACCCTTTCACCCTAAACCTTACTCTTACACCTGTCTAGGGTTTAATCTCTCCAGATCTTAGGCCCCAGACAGAGTCTTTAATTAGAGTTTGTTAACCGTACACTCAATGTCTGGAGCTAAGACTGGCGCCCAGTTATCGTCGCTGCCCACAAGAAGGCCTTTACTGCCATTGATAATACATAGCCCATACAGCCTTATTGCGGGGAGCCGATGTTATAATCTTAAAACACATGCATAGTAACAATTAAACAAAAGTAAATTGTGCCAGCTGCATTTTCTATGTAGGTGTACAATACAAGAAGGCAATATTTTGACTAGGCTACACTGGAGATTAAAGCCAGTCTAGGGTGTCGGAATTAGGACAAACATTTTGATGGCAAAATTGCACTGTATCATAATGTGAAAGAGGACGTCATTTAAGACAAATTTCGGCAGATTTTCAAAACAAATGTGTTTTTTTAAAGTCAAATATCGATGGAAGAATTAAAATGTTAGGTTTTCTGCGTACAACAGAAAAGCCAAATTATGTATTCTTTTATCAATATTTGTCTGCAAACCCTTTTTTTGTTTGGGGGGGGGGGGATCTTTGCAGAATTGTGTCTCAAATGATCTTTCACATTATGATACAATTTAAGCGAAGTTTTCCATTTTTCCATACCAAATTCGGGGCTCCCAACACTTTAGAGGGGCTTTAAGACAGTGGCCTTGTGACCCCCACCCCCCCCCCCCCCTCTGCCCCCATTATTAGCTCACTTGTCATTGTGAGCAGCTTGGGCGGCAATGTGCCAAGGCTTATAAACATTTCTCATTAATTAACTGACTAATGAACACGTTTCCTGCTGCCCGATGATTAATCTACATTTCAACAAATGTCATACCTGTATTTCATTTTAAAGATAAAGTTGAGTCCTGATCATGTGATTACATTTGGAAGGAAACTTCATGAAGCACTTTGGAATCATTGATTATGTGGTAAATTACAATTGTCGTAGGCTGTGATGTTTCGGAGTACTGGTATCCAAAATTATTTTAAAAATCGACACAATCTTCCTGAACATCACATGTACTACACACAGAAGTCTGTGCATGGGACAACAAATACATATGGCATAAATGTTCGGTCCAAACTGTTCAGCTATTTCTCATCACATTTCAAATACGATGACTGTCTTAAAGAGCAATCTTTTCCAGGGGACATTTCTTCTATGATATTCTTCCAAACGGATGGAAAACAGAACGAAATGCTGAATGATTTGTCATCTTTACCAGAGGTGAACCTTCTCTTTAAGTAACGTGAGCATACATTTACATGGATGTAATTAAATCTAAATGTCAATACAGGTACAAGTATCATCCTAATTATAGATACATCTATCTGAGATGTTTGTATACAATGTGCATGTATGTATATCTTCAATGTATACAGAGTCACTTCAAGCAAAGTTGTTCGAGGTGAACCGGAACAGGATCTGATCTATCAAAATGGTAAATGTATACATGATCAAATATAGGCCTGCTGACCACTTACTAAACAGAATAATTCTTTACGTGAGTAAACGATGCAAATAATAATGTGAAAACAACAAGCCTAACAATTCCTTTAAATCTTTTCTTATTTCATTAATTCTTTAAACTACATTTCTGGATATGTTACGAATTTGAATAACTGAGCTTTAATATGCAAGTTATTTTTCTCAAAGTAAAACATTTTCCAAATCAATTTTATTTTTTCAACATGATGATTGTTACTGAGATACCAGTGACTACATTTGTAATTGATTTTCAAAAGCTCATCAAAAAATACTTTAACCTGCCAGTACATTTTGCATCAAATATTATTATTAGCTACCGTACCGTATATTTCATTGAATTGCTATTTAAATGTTCATAGTGCTTACAATCAAAGAATCAAATAGAGTAGCTGTATATTCAGTGCAGACACTGATTCAAAGAAGAATTTCAAATCTCTGGCAGTCAAAAAATGGGGCCCATACTCCACGTTTCTATTATATTAGAGACTTCCAGTAGAACGCAGTCTAAATGAACCACTTGAGGCTGTGGTACCAACCCAACAAGATTAACCAATCAAGATCTGACTATTACCTCAGCTTTCTACCAATTCAATGGCAGATTTACCCAAATGAATCCCGTACCAGTGTAGAGCCATTGCTATACAGCCATAATTTATTACCGAAATGAGATATTTCGATGAGTAAATCAGCTAAAAGGGGTCTAATTTAAATGTGGATTTTCCCCTCATTTTGATGAGATGACGACTAGTAAATGGCCTTGGATTAGCGGGTATTATCATAGGCCTACTGACCTGGTATAGCTATATATCATGCAATATTATGGAGCTTATTTTCATAATTTATTTATATTCATTCATTGAATGTCTGTGATGTTTGGTTATTTGCCCCTATATACGCAGCTGTACTGTACATTTATATCAAGCTGCAGTATTCACATACATCAACAAAGTACACATTTTCTTTGTAAAATAGACATTTTTGGTGTAAAATTAAAATTTTTGGTATAAAATAGAGGGGGAAAAGTGTGATAATTACCAACCTTGAGGCGCTTTAAAAGAAAAGATTTGCTAAACATTAAAAAAAATGTAGGCATAACTAAAAATAGATCTAGTTTCATGGAACAGCTTAGGCCGTATACCAAATGACCACTCCAAATGACAAATTTAATTTCTGTAAATTGTGTGATGTAAAACCTATAAGTTATCATCATCATTATTATTCATTAAAGTCAGCATTTTTCCTCTTACAAGCGGTTACTGACATTCATTCCATGATGAAACTCCCTGCACCCTCCTCATTCAGACTAACCTTACAAGGCTTACATAAAGCTGCTAAGTCCATGATAAAGCAATTAAAATACTAAAAAACTGTACAAATGTTCAAACATGATGGCAAATGTATAGAAATAGTACCATCATTCTTATCGATTGAATGAGCTACCTCTGAAAAAATTGTAAAAGAAACTGACTTTATCATGCACTGCCTATATCAACTTGATCATCAAGGCTCGTCTCAAAATGAACAAACTTGCACAATCACCGCCAAGTTGTGAAATTAGCTCATATTATGTTTGCTGGGAAGGAGAGGTTTTAGAACGGGAGATTGTCTCTAGAGAATCTTTGACATTTGCCTTGCCGCTGGTGACTTCCCTTGCAGGGGTTGCTTCAAAGACTATTTGCCTTGCTTGTCTTTCTTGACAAGGTTTAGCTCTGAAACCTATTCAGACAAATTAAATCATCAAGTGATTCATCAATGATGTAGCGGGTAGGCTGGCACATAATTTACTAAAATATCATATCTTTTATAACTCATTGGAAGGAAGAACTAATCAATGATTATGTCAAAAAATTAATAACTCAATTGACCAGATGTACAGGATTTAATTTTGGTATAAAAATGCACATTGTGTAAAGTCTAGGAAGAATTACAATGGGTTCTGTATCCAGGTGGTAAAATATATGAGCAAAATGTTTGAGAAGTAAATGTCTTTCTGGCCTGGATGTAGGCTAACATACAAATAGATCTATCAAGTTTCATGAGACACTGATATTTGCAGTAGAGAAATTCTGATACCCCTTCCATTTCCATAATTCATGTTTTAAATCAATAAGAATAATTTCCAGCCCATCCTCATAAATATTCCGTCTAACATCCATCGCTGCCGGTTGTTGCTCTTAAAAGTGGCATCTCTCGCTTCCCTATGAATGAATGCATAGTCTGCATTCCACTGTGGTAGGATGGGAGCCCTTGTCCGTAAACACATACCGCTTGCTCGTAAAACTTCTCTTCCGTGCCACACCGCCGCGGCCGTGCGTGCAGGTCTCGGCAACCTATCAGATGACTTTCTGTACTTGATGATCGCTGCCCCGAAACATGATGAAAACAGTGTTTCCTTATTGAGACATCAACTAAAAACTCTTTACATTCCTTGAGAGGGTCGTAAATCAGGGGGCGCAAAAATAGAGCACGGTACGGCCCATTTATCAGCTCCAACACTTATATATACATAGGCGATCGCTGATGACGTTGAGACGGATATTCAACTAAAAGAAAACTTAACGGGGATCGTGTTAGAACTTGAGTTTGTGCAACACTAAAGATTAAACAGGTTGACATTGATTGGTGAAATTAAGTTTGTCAAATAGTTTGGGGCATCCAGCATCTACAAATTTGGATATAAAAAACAGCTGAAATATGGTAGCTTTAATTTCAACAAATAACAACATTCAGTTTTGTGCCACATTTGTATTTCTGCTTCTTTTAACTTCTTTAAACTTGCTCAGTCATACATATAGACCAAGGGGTAGAAGTCATACACATTCCATCACAAAGTTTAAAGGCATTCTGCAAGTGAAAAAGTTTGGGGAAATGAAACTAGTAGTTTTAGTAGAATACCTTGCCATTGTAATACCATCACAACTAGAAGAACAATTTCAAAGGAATTCCATCACATTGTCACCAGCCATATACATACATGTTGGGGCGCGTTCATGCTTGATTTTGAAGGCAGAATGAGCGATTTGTAACGCTCATCGTAAACGCTCATCGTAATCGCAGTTCCACGATGCACTGTTCATGCTCACTTCTCCAGGCAATTCTCCTTGGGTGGCCTTCAGCTGGATTCGCAAACCTGTGTGCGCATGCTACGTAGACCCACGAGAGGTCAGTGCGTTGACCCCATTTAAACGCGTTTACAAATTGTAAACGCATCTTTTTGTGAGTTTACGATCGGCGATCGTGATCGCCGTTTTTCGGTGATTCTACAAAAGTGAGCATGAACGCAAGCGTGTTTTAAACTAAACGCGTAACAGATGCCTGATTCTGGCCGTCAAAATCAAGCATGAACGCGCCCTAAGTTATCTTGCTTTCAATGCACCTTTGAGCTGTTTTTGGTCATGTCTTTCTCCAAATTTAGACAGTACCTTTAAGTGAGAGTAAAGAGTTAGGGTGAGCAGACATAAACGTCACTTTGGCATTTATGAGATGGGCAGGGCAAAATAGTCTGTAGTAAACTTGCGGGTGGAATGTTATGTTTCCATTATAGAATGACCTAGATAAACAGTTGGCAACCGTTCTAATTAAAAGGAAGGGATGAATTAAGAATGGGGAACATTTGACAAATTTTGCTCATAATGAAGTACATATTGTATAAAGGACAAACAGGAATTGTTTAAATGGTAGGAAAAGACAAAGGAAAATAATAGTGTAAAAGAAATTAATTTTGTCCTGGCTCACATTCACTTGCTGGACCTGGGTCGAGAGAGGCAGTTTTGCATTGACGTCCAGTCTGATGACATTAGTGCTGGGCTGTGATCTGGACCCTTAACCTCACAATTGTGAGTCAAGTAAATGAACCACTATACCATGACACTCCTGTAGTGATTGAACCTATAGAAGACAATATTTTGGCAAGCAATACCTGCATCCTGTGTAGGCCTATCCAATCGAAATGAATCGTTTCCACCTCCTGTCATCCTTAGTAATCCCTAAGCCCTTAGGTTTTATTTGGCAATTGTTCTCCTGGTGATACATTGGGGCCCAGTTGAACTGATTTGTTTTGTTTCATCTGTTTGAAGCCAGAAGGCAATTAACTCTGCATAGAAATGTTTGAACATTCTTTTGGCACTAAACAGGTAAATTTGTCTTAATTTCATCATGATGGTGAGGGCTGCTTTCATCTGGAAAGTTTGAGTATACTGAAAGATTCAGGACAAAAGGGGTTACTTTGAATCAATTAGCCCCATTCACGTATTCACGTATGGAGAAAATCAACTTGATTTTGTTTATATTTCACTTCGACTGATATTTGATGTGACACACACAATCACATCTGTTCATAAAAACACTCTATTACAGTAATGCAAATGTATCACAATTTTTCAAATAATATTCTGTAAAGTAAAATTCTGTAAAGTAAAATTCTGTAAATGGTTTTAAAATTCATTCTTCTGAACGACCCTACTAAACGAGTTTAAACTGGTCAAGAGAGCAATATCAAAGATGGAGATGGAGATAGAGATGGAGACCTAAGGTCTGAGATGTAACAGCTGATGTAATGAACTTAGCATTAGCTTGAGATGAAATCAATCAAACATCTGCTCAACGAGGAAGGGTCAATATCAAAGTTAAAATAAGATCTTTAAAAGTGAGATCTGTGCAGTGATATCCAGCTGTCTTCAAACATATCAAACTATAGGAAATGTCCAAGAGTAAATACCGTATGTAACATTATAAAATTCATTAATTTACAGAAGCTCTTTGGGGGATTTTTTTTTCAGAAGGTATAGTGTGCAAGAGTAGACTCTTTAAGTGGCAATTCTATTTTGTCCCATACTGTTTAAAGTTTTCACAGGTTTTTTTTTAGCTTCTCAGAGCTACATGTATGTGCATTATTTTGATTTTAAACAAACACATCATAATTTTAAGTACAGGAGATGTATTATAATTATGTTACAGATATAAACATGAGAAACAATAATTTGTTACCAGTAAATTAGGGCAAGTACTTGAAAGTTATGGAAGCATACTCTTTTGTGACATCTAGAGATTTTCTGAGCTTTCACCAAACTACAGACATTGGGTGAAGGTCTGAAAGATAAAACTTTTAAAAGCAATTTTATGATCCAGGCACATCGATGTTGGTAGATAAAAACTTGATATCAGAAAGATGTAAAATTGTTGACAAAATGATGATTTTTTTTTGATTTTCTTAAAACCACAAAAGGGCATGACAGGACAAGTACTCTAAACTAATGAAAGCATCTTATCTTTTTGACACCTAGATTTTCTGAACTTTCGCCAAGCTTTCCCCCACACACTGTGTAAGAGATTAAATTTTGATAGCGTTTTCATGATACAAGGGACATGGATGTCAAAGATATCTCTTTTATCAGAGAGTCCTGGAGTGTATTATCGCTTGTGCGTCACCCTGTCAAATATCAAGCTGGAATATTGGTGTTGATCATGTGCTGCTTGATGGAAACTTTTATGACTACTTGGGAATATCTGGAGAATTAAATAGATGAAAGGAGACAGTACTAAAAAATCTCCTCCTTCTCGTCTTCCTCCTCCTACACAGGACATCCTTGCAGTGCTCATACTTGTACCTCTGTTTGCACATTCTGCTCCTTCTCTTGAGCAGTTGAACATTTGAACCCAAGTTCTTGGCCACACCATTAATAATTCTTGACATTCTTTACAGGTAACCCTAAACATATCAACACCATATCCTTCCATCAGGTTCAATTTAAATCAACGTCCTGCTGTAATTCAGTCCAGTTATCGTCCAGTCAAAATATTAACGCACCCCGTTTCGCCGGCGTCAATTAGCAGCTTTTTCGCACCGCTTGCGTAGAGCAGTAATTGTTTCACACCTCGACTGGACGGCTCTATTGGCACTCTATCCTCAAGCACGCCATTTACGTTGCGCCCCAATTACATGAACGGTTGGCCATGTATTGATACCCACCTTGCTGCCCACCGAGGCGGGTGCTGGGACTGTATTAGCACCCCAACGCGGGAGAATTCTCTCCATGAAAATTGTCACTGCATGAATGGTGTTATTTTAGTAATTACTTGATGTTGGGCTATGTTTAGCGAGGCTCACCATGATATTTAACCTTCCATGACCCTAAAGACAGCTACCCTGGATACCAGAGGTCATAAGAAGGTTTGAATGTTACATGTTACTCAACAGAGGAGAGCAACATGATATCAATCTCATCACATTTCTCTCTGCCTTTGGATCGCAAATGTATCAGGAGAGCTACTACATGTATGCCTCAGGCATGGATATATACATGCACAACTGCAAAATATGAATACCTTCGTGGTCAATATTATTATAGCTTGCTCACTGAATATCATTGAGACAACCACTATTAATGAAATGACACAGAATGCTACTTAAAACATGTTTACCAGGGTTTGGCATTTTACTGTAGTTGATTGAATCTGCAGCTACCTAGAGTTTAAGCTGAAATGTAAATACCCCCACCCCCCCCTCCATCTGATAGGCCTTACTAATAACACAACTGTCAAGAAGACAAAGTGGAAATTAAAGTGGGAAGAACTCCAGAAGTGTACCTACAGGCTGGGCATCATCACTATCTGTGAAAAAGATAGGCCATAAAAGTTTTAAGTTTTTTTAAGTTTGTAGTTTGAAGACTTCCAGTAACATTGCATTTGTCATCAACATGGTATCCTTTGAGACACACAGACCTGGAGTTTATCATTCACATGTGAAAGACTATCTCATCACAATGGTATCATGAAGCTGCATTGACACAGGGTTTAAAGTTCAAATGTGAACACCACCCAGCTATCACTGAATTTGTCAGTTATGACGGATGGGTCCCGAGTGACCTTATCACACTCCAAACATCATGGAGGTCTTACCTCTCCTGAAGAGGAGTGCAGAGCAAGCAATTGATCTAACCTTTGACCTCTTCACTTGACCCTCAACTTGACCTCTAGTTGGCGGTGCCCTTGGTGCCCTTCTAGGGTAGTGATAGGGTTACTGTCCCATGAGATAGTCTTATCAGGCTAGTCACATCATACCGAGGAGAGATTGATGGCTGGCGGTGGCTGCGGTTCTTACTCCCGAGATAATCAATATGTTTCATATCTCAAAGAAAAGCAAAAAATAAAGCTTGAGATGTGGCCGGCGAAAAGAGAAACACCGTGATGCAATATGAAGTAGTGTCATAGATAAGATTTTCAGGATTTTGAAGATTTTTTCTACTAAAATGGTAAAGCATGATATGTGAATGCCATCAATCAACACAGAAATTGGACGAGTTGTCACCAAGAGGATAAAGGCATATCACAAAATATTGATTTTCTCTGAGAGTAGATACATTCTTTTCTTATGGAATTCCTGTGGCACAATGTCACCATATATTGATGTTTGCCAAAAATGTTTAATTTCACATTTTGGAAATGGAAATTGGTCCTATAAAAATCAATAATTGACATTTTTCACAAATTTGTAACTTTACATATCAAACTGACAAATTGATCTTGTAGATGATAAACAAAATAAAGTCATCTCATAAATAAGTTCATTCTTTCCTATGCAATCCATGTTGCCCTTAAAATAACAAAACTATATAACAGAAAGAACGAACATATTTCCAGTTGGGAGTCTTCAGGAATAAAATTGACCTTCTAGTTTTTACTGGAACATGTTATCAGTCTGAGTGCAATCTGTATGTTTCATCACTATATCTTGAAATGACTCCTGAGCCCTCACAGACTGTTTGGTATCAATACAAAATCAAACTTTCACGTGATGGTAGCTGTTATGTTTCAAAAAATGTCATTATGACAATTTAGTTATTCACTTCAAGGTTGAGTTTCAGATTAATGATCCACGATTCTACTTTTATGACAGTAGGATGGAATTAATCAATTGATGAAGCTCTCTCCTTTGTAATACTCTGTTGCTGAGAGCCAGAAGGGCATTAAACTCTAGCGAGAAGTCTACCAGATAGTGCTCTTTTGGTTCTCAATAGACCAGACAAGCCTTCAAAACAGGAACTGAGACTTCCAGAATGCTTAAAAATTCACCTTGATAAATCACCAAACATTGGCACACAGTCACAAACAATGTAGATTGCATAATAAAACTGCAATACTTGATGTAACGGTCTGTTCAGACTGGAATTAATTCAGTACAAACTCATAGAAAGAAACGTTGTATAGAGAATTATCGTGTAGAGAAAGGAGATAACAACATCATATTATACTATGAAGACACTGGTTGTGAAGAGGTCATATGGCATGACAGCTGGCCAATCATTAGTGTGGGCTCACGATTAGCGCCACCCAGTTTGAATACAGTAAGACATTCAGACGAGAATGGGACCCAGATTCTTCATCGAGTTTTCATTCGATATAACCCTCAAACATACATTTCACTGCACATCATTTTGTTATGTGTTTTCTGATGGGATGTTTTTATAGTTATACGATGTTCAGAGTAGACTGAGAAAGAACTATTGATATCTTATTTGTTTAATAATAATAATAATAATAATAATAATGATAATGACATACCATACTTATATATAATGGAGAGAAGGATAGGAAAAGAGAGAGAACAGAGAAGAGTGAGATACGGAAATACAGTACACCTGTATATTGAGCGTAAGTTATGAATTAATTAAACAGAATTGTTTTAAAACGTTCAGCTAAACAATGAATTTTGGTTGTCCGAACAGGTGAAAGACCCCTAACAGATGAAAGACCTCATTCTTTCATGACCTTGTATGACCTCAGGTAAATTGAAACATACCCATTAACCATACCGGTAGCTTTCAGTTAAAAGACTAGTAGAAGGAAAATACTGTAAAACAGGTACCTCTGTCTGGCCTTAGATAGTACTTTTCCTGTTGTCTGTCTTTGTTTTTGTAGGAACAGACAGACAAACAAACACAGACACAGACAGAGGAAATACATATCATGTTCATCTCACGTCTCTGTAACATTTCCTTGTATTGAATTCAGTACTAAAGGTTCTTTATGGGAAATGGAAAGTCTATGTCAAACTGAACTAACTCCTCATCATGCTCACTTCAACTGAAAATAAACTTCAACATTCTGGCAATGCCTATTGTGGCATTTTAAACTTTATTCAATTTTATTATTATCCTCCTTTTGATGATTCATTTCCTATGAATTCATATGGAATTGTGATATGACTTATTATGTTACATACATCTGTGGTTTTATGATATTATTATAACATTTGCTTTGTTTAACCTTTGTTAAACAAGCAATGTCGTCTCTATTCAGCATGTTTTCTTTCTAAATAAACCATCTAAATTCATTTAATTTCAATTCAATTCAATTCAATTCAATTCAATTCAATTCAATTCAAAGCAACAGGATAGAAACAAGTAGCCTACATTTACCCTGGAAATGATTTCCACATGATATAGATGTATTTATGCATGGATAATGGAGCAGTAATACACAGATGTCTTAGCATGTCATTTAACAGCTATTCACAGCATTTTTCTCCCACTCACTGGATCAAGTGAATTTGGCGATTTTCATCCTGTCAAAATATGCCTGCATCAATCACCAGGATAATCATAGACGAATCTCTCACTCATCTCCATTTCTCTCTCTCCACCCCTCTCTCTCTCTCTCTCTCTCTCTCTCTCTCTCTCTCTCTTACCTTTCTACCTCTTTCTCCACCCCTCCCCTCTCTCATAACCCCAAACTGTTTTCCCGCTCTCTCTTTTTTGCTGTTTATTTCCATTTCTCCTAAATCGCATATTGTACTTATGTACACTTTTTTACACTCTTTCTTCCCCCCCCCTTTTTCTCTCTTTCTCTCTCTTTCTTTCTCTACCTCTATCTCTCTCTTTCTATCTCTATCTCTATCTCTATCTCTATCTCTATCTCTATCTCTATCTCTATCTCTATCTCTATCTCTATCTCTATCTCTATCTCTATCTCTATCTCTCTCTCTCTCTCTCTCTCTCTCTCTCTCTCTCTCTCTTTCTCTCACCATGAACCTACTTCGGAGTAGGTCCTTGTTCTCACCCAGACCAGACACAATTTTTTTTCTTCATTTTTTCCATCTTTTACATACCCCATTCCCATCAGTACTATAAGCCTGCAACATCATCAAACATAGCAAAAACTCCTTGCTTATCCTTTTTAACAATTTATAGACACAGTTAAATGATGTTCTATACATGAAAGCAAATTGAGCCTCAATCCGCGCAGCAGAAAGTCACATATAGGAAAATCATTAAAAACATTAGATCAAACTTATACTGCTTGATTAAAATTCCTCTTTTTTTTCTATCTCGATGAAATCTCCATCTTGTGTATGACATAGAAAGAGATTCAGGTAAACATGTTATTACATTCCACTATATCCTGAATAGTGATCAGTGATTAATCAACATAAAACCACTTGTCATCCTAGCCTTGCAAAGAACAGGTACAGAACAGGCACGGAACAGATATTAATCAAATTCACAGCGTACCACTGTACTTTCTCTCAAACCAAACTGGACAATTATTGATTTGCCAAACAAGCATAGCTTCTCCACTGGGGGCAGGCGATATGACAAGTGCATATGAGAAATTGGACATTGGGGAGCTGCGATCAAGCCTGATGGATGCGTTTCAGAGAAAGGTTTCCAAACTATTAGCAGGAAAATCCTTCTTTTGGCAGTGAGCGCAGAAAGAGTGGTTTATCTGCTGACAGGCATGAAACGCAATCTGATGGAATACACCCTAGCAATACTAGCTATGAAATGAATACATGTACATGTTGTACTATAAAGTATAATGGATACTCATATGCCAGGATTTCTTTTCTAGCCCCTACTATCAAATCCTTTGCTCAACAATGTATGGTTCATATACAGGTGAAGAAGACAGTCTTGACAGGTGATAAGAGTCTCGACAGGGGATGACAGGTGTAACAGATAGCTAGATTCATGGTGACAGGTCATGTCCACTCAACTCATACCTTATCCTAGATAATTAACTGACCCTGTAATTGTTTAAAGGTAGGTTTATTCAGAACAATCACACTAACAATAGGCCCCCAAAAATATGGGGAAGATATTCAGAAAAAACACAGAGAAAGAGAGACTCAGAGGGTAATATTTCTTTTCAAGACTATTATTCTTCATATGTATAGAATAATTACTGGGTGTTTCATGAAATGTTAGGTATGCCTACATGATGACTTGCTTTGACAGGAGAACTTACCCTGATAGAGCTACTCCCCCCCCCCCCCCTCATCTTCTCTCTTTCTCATCCTCCTTCACTCTTGAGATAAATGAGAACCTTCCATATCTCCTCCAGCCAAGGTCCAAAGAAAATTGTTGATTTATTCCCTTCTTCTCCAATAACCATTGGTGAATTTTAGATGAATAAGTACCCCTCTCCTTATTCTCACCCCTTTACCACCCCCTTCTCTCTCCTCCTCTCTCCCTAACTCCTATTTTATTCCTTCCAACAAGGTAACTGTTCAGGAGTTTTGATCATTGATGGAAGCTTGAGTGGCTCCTCGTCCTTTAATTTCCATCCACTCCTCTTTGCTCTTCTCTTCCTTCTCCTCACGCCACTCCTCCTCTCCTTCCCCATCCTTAGACCCTCTCACTTCGTTTCCTCTCCCTTTCCCAACCTCTCTCCTCCCCCTCCCAACCTTCTTCTGCCACGGGCCACTGACAAGTTGAAGAAGGATGGAAGACATGAGTATTTCCTCCTCTCCTTTCCTATCTCTGCTCTCCCTTTCTCTCTCCTTCCCTACTTCTTTCCATCTCCTCTTCCCTATCTCCTCCCCCTTCCCCACCCCACCTCCTTCCATCATGGCCATTGATGAGTTGAAGAAGGATGGAAGACATGAGTATTTCCTCCTCTCCTTTCCTATACATTCCTCTCTCCTTCCCCTCTTCTTTCCATCTCCTCTTCCCTTTCCCCTCCCCCTTCCCCTCCCCACCTCCTTCCGTCATGGCCATTGATGAGTTGAAGATGGATGGAAGACATATTTTTGACAGGGGTAACATTGACCTTTGCATAGTGAAGAGTAACATACCTGTGCCACTGGTTCCCACACCCATCACATACCTGCCCAGTCTGCTTCTAATGTCACATCTTGGTGGCATCTTATCATGCTCATGTCATCAGCTGAGAGCCAGAAGGGTGTTAAAGGTAAAGATCAGTTTTGGAAACGCCCCCTCTCCAAAAAAATGATATGGAAACTCTTATTACCAATCATGTGAAAGAATATGTTTTGACTCATACGTGATGATACAAATTTTGCCGAGAAACCGCCTACTAATTGATATATTTGGTAAATTATTATATCTATTTTGACCTGATAGATATCGCGCACGTGTCACGCACGTGTCGCGTAGTCCCATATACACCTTTCTGCGTACAGTGCTTGTAACTTTACCAAGACTGGGCCAAATTTCTTATCATTTTGATGATTCCAGAACCTTGAAGTACACAACAAGTACACAACAATCGCATGACCAGAGCTGGTCTTTATCTTTGACTCTGTGTACATGTAGGATGTGAGTTAAGGCCCTTACGGCTCTCAGCACACAATACACACTTGTGTACAACATCTCATGAGGTTTGTCCTTCTTCCTTCAATAATATCAAGAATTCATGCATATAAAAAAACTAAGTCACTGAAATTACATTGTAGTTATAACTACTCTATTTGACATAACAGTATCATCTGAAATACATTACCGTGCAGACATCAAGTGGGTATTTTACAATATTTATTATTTACAAAATAAATGAAAAGAAGAACCAAATCACTCTGTGGTTTCAGAAGCGGTGTAGAGTAATACCGCAACACATTTTCAGCTCCAGTTAGAAAGGCAATGTTATGGATGGCATGAAATATTTTCAATAGAAGTTATTTGTCCACAAACAACCATCATTAAAATACCAGCATGTGTATTTGATTTATTACATTATTGAATAGCACTCAAGCTGAAAAAAATCATTTAAATTCTTATGTAAAAATATGATCCCATTTCAGGACAATTAATTGCCAATATTTTGTGGTTTGATAGATTTTAATTCAGAGTACTGAAGAATGATGCTCAGAAAGGATAACATTTTATATGCACTGCATAATGTGACCATTATTTATGTTACCTTGCAGTGTTTTAAAGGGAAAGATGAAGTTGCATATATATTGCTTTCTCAATATACTGCAGATCTTTTGAACGGATAGGTGCACTGAAATTTTAAATTGGCAACATTTTAAAAACATTGTTTATCTATGGTATGCTTTGAGTTAACCATAAAAATAGAAAATGTACAAACATTGCAATTCAACTGGACTCTGATTATGCAATACTACTGGTGGAGTTTCAGTCCAGAGATGATTTTGGGGGTAATATTTATGCGTAGTTACCTTATAATTATTATTAGCAACTTATTATGAAAATCCAGAATTCATGAAAAAAATACATGGTTTTTGTCTGCAGTGTAAATGCTCTTATTTGCTTTCTCTCTAACACCCTATATCCAGCATCTCTTGGCTGGATCTACGCTGGAGATATATTGAAGAATGTTTTCTAGATCACCCATGTGGCAGGTCACTTTACCAGATTTTAGAATCATCAACGAAGATAGAGTTATCACGAAGTAGCGTCAAACACCATGTTCTAACAACGAGGGCCTATATTTATCTCACAGGATATAGAGAGTATGCAGAGGAGAAATCGGCAGCTGAATATTACAAGTATGCAATGCAAAATTCATTGGGTGATATACACAAATGTAGTGTCACACATATCTCCTCAATTTCATGAAACAAACATTTGTATCAGAAGCTGATGAGAATATGAAAAAAATGCAAACTATGTCATAAATAGTTACATTTGTGTCCCTTACCAGAATCTGAGTCAATAAAACCACATAAATTAGTTATTTTGATCAATCAATGACTTAAATCTGTAACAACAAAAAATGACTAAAATTAATTATTTTGACCAAGATCCTGTTCTAATAAATAATGGTCACGGACATCTCCTGGAAGTGACAAATCATTTTTAATGTTGACATCAAGACTTTGTCGCAGTGTACATTATCATGTTTTTGTTGTTGATTAATATCCTACATGTACATGTATGTCAATTAACTATGTTTAGATGATGATGAAATATTTCAAACCATTTGCTTTCCTAATGAATCATAAACTGAAATCCTGATGAAACATCATCTAATGAATACAAAATTCATCATCAAAATGGGAAAGGATTGATTCTAATGAGGGAATCTTTCTTGTGTTGAGAGCCAGAAAGGTCTTAATCCTTGTATTAACCCTTTGACTACTGAATTGTCTCATTCCCATAGAATTTAACACAGGAAATACCCAGTTCACAGAGCTAATGGGTTAAAAGTTTTGAATTAACGCCCTTCTGGCTCTCATAAGACACTTCATGATCTCTCAAAGCCATTGAAAATATAACATGTGTATAATCCATGTATTTTAATATCTTAAAGCCCCTCTAAAGTGTTGGGAGCCCCAAATTCGCCCAAAAATTGATGGCAAATTTTCACTTAAATTCTATCATAATGTGAAAGAGAATATCATTTACACTTCTGCAAAAAACATTTCCCCAAAAAAATGTGTTTGAAGACAAATATTGATAAAAGAATACAAAATTTGGGTTTTCTGTTATACATGTATGCAGAAAACCTAAATTTTGTATTCTTTCATCAATATTCGACTTTGGTAACTCTTATGTACTAATAGCTAAGCTTTCTTTTTGGTTGGGGTATCTGAAATGTGGGATGATGTTTTTGGCATGATCGCGGGTAACCTCATGTCCTAGCGATGCAGCCAAATGCCATGAAGTGAAGAATAAATGTCAGGAGACAGATATAGTGTTTCCGTCAACACCCAAACCAGCTAAGTTTGCCTTGATCTTCTCTGACCAGCCTCAAAATCATTGGCTGTACGTCTCACTCATTCACATCTGCTTAAAAGTCGTATTATTACTTTAGCTAAATATGTGGAAAATTTCAGGGTAAAATATGTTTCTTAGTCTGTTTGTGTTGGCCCTAAATTTACAAATGCGCTTCGTAGTAACTTCTATCTGCTGTAAATCTCTTGGAAAGTATCGTATTGAATTGTCAAAAATCTCCTCTTGTTTAAAGCCAAGATCATATTACCAATCAAAGCAAAGATGAAATAGGTGTAGGATGCACGTCAGCGCTGTAGTTGAGTCAACAGTTTGAAACACTTGATCTGAAATGTGAAGGTTTGGGGTTCAAGTCCCAAGGTCCAAACACCATACAGATGTCCTTTGATGAGACATTAATCTTAGTTTGCCACTCTTCACCCTGGTGACGCAAACGGATACCTAGTCAAATGAAACTTCTTTAATGCCTTGAGTGGTATTAGGGTAGTCCAGCTAAAGCTAAATTGATATCAGACTGCCAAAAACATCTAGTGGGTTCTGGATATGGTTGCAACCAAAGAAGCCGATATCACAATCAATACTTTTAATAAACTCCTGACAAATCTCTTGTAAAGTGCATCAAATCTTGTTTGTGTTTGAGTAGCTAATGGAATCCCTTTAACTTGTTCTCTCATCATCTAATAAGGTGCGAGATGCACACACTTGTCAGGAGCACTTCAATGCTCTAATCAATACATGCCCCCAACAGATGATGATAATGCACTTTGCATCTACATAAATCCCCCCTTGCCCGGGGACAGAAAATGATATCTTTTCCCTCAGATTACATATTTTATCGCTTATCCATCTCCCCTCTCGGCGATGATCAGTAGATTGGAAATGGCAATTACCTCTTTGCCAACGTCTAATAAATTAGGGTATCTAATGCACAGAGATCTGTCAATGCGTGTGTACAGGTAGGACTACATGGATTGCGGTGTGTGGTTTAGTAAGCGTCACTTGGTTGAGAAGTATATGTGCAGTGATGGATGAAAGGTTGTTTAGAATTGTGTCAATGTGAAATTGAATTTTATTTATTAATGAAGTTAAAAAAAGAGCAAAGAAATAGATCAATAAGAAGCAATGAATCAAATTAGCAGCAGACAAAGAGAAATGAACAGAAAAGAGAGAATATTAAATTTGAATAGAAAATTTGAAAACAACTTTCAAATTTACATGTGTACCACTTAAGTAACAATTCAATTACAAATTATATTATTTATAGCATGTAACGGATTCAATTAGCAAATTAAAAAGACAAAAATACTGGTCACACTATGAAAGGGGGAGAGAATTCGTACAGCAATATATTTGAATTCCTTTCTGAATTCAAAGTCACGACTTCACTCCATTTGCTTCACTGACCTCTTTAGAAACAGATTTGCTAAATGAGTACGTCCATGATGTTCCGAGACTAAATCAATTATTTCATGTTAATCCTTCAGACTGCGTTCTAATGGCTCTTGACAGTGGGAGTCCTACTTGGTTTCTCTGTCAAGGACTCTGCCCTACTTTAAGTGCTAACCTCTTAAGATCCGTTCACACACGGCACCTGTTTACTAACCTTAAGTTATTGAAAATTAACTTTGCATTGCCAATGCCCCTGTCCCAATCAAAGAAAATTAACTGAATTTCAAGATAGTGCCTAGTTTGTTTAGGTGATTTAACTGAAGAACAGATCACAAAGACTTTCGAACGTTCAACATGAGGCAATTTCAATGGCCCAGAGTATCACCTATTGAAACATGCAATTATGTCAATGCCAAATTACAAACCGGTAATAGTAACATGATTTCCATGGAAAATCACCCTTTACTTGATTTCTTGAAAGTATTTAAGATCATGCTCTAGATAGACCGGTCTACAACATATTCAACGTTTGGGCATACTTTCTCAAAACAGAGGTTGTTCTTGTACATTTGTAGGCCTGAAAGCTTGTTGATGGTTGCCCAACATAGCAACAAATAATAATTTCAGACTGGACTCCACATAACTTGTCACTTTGCCCCCAGAAAATAAACATCCATACAATAAATATGTTATAAAGTGGGTCTATTTGGAAGTGCCAAAGTGCCTAAAGAATCAAACTCCTACAGTTTCTAATACTTTCTATCATCAATAGAAATATCCTTGCAGCAATTAAAGAAATGTCTGGCAGCCAGAAGGGTGTTAACCCTACACTTTATTACAGGATATGTGTTAACACTCTACTGGCTCTCGATCATTAGATGATATTGAACCTTCTACAATTTCTTGTCAACTGTCCTAATTGCATCGTAATAAGATGTCTTCACAAACAAGGCCGCTTTTGAAAAGCCATGTCTGTATCTTCAGAGGCATTACAGGTTACGTTACATCTCATGCTCCACATCTATCCTCCAGACTGACAAGTCTTATCCCCCTGTTCAGACCACCAATATTTATTGTACAGCTCTGTATGAAAACCATATACGATAAGTAATTAATATTCTCTAGTCTGAACTTCGTAAAATGCAATAATGCTTTAAAGCCCGTCTACACTAGTTTGGCCAGTGGGGATTAGACCTCCCTGCAAGGTCACTGACAGGTGGTTATCTCATCAACTCAGCTCTCAATTAACATAAGAAAATGGGGATCATGGGGGACCAACAGGCACCGTTTGCTATATATAGAGGGCGCAAGTAGCCATAAGTAGTGCAGAGGGGCTTTAAGAAATCTTCAATTGAAATGGATGCTTGAGCATTATCTTGAACAAAAGCTTGGTAATGAATCAGAGTCTGTTCTCGTCTAAACATTGCTTTGTATGAAAAACTGTATATATTAAACTGGGCAGGGCTTATCATAAATGCACGCTGATGATTCACCAGCTGTCCCGTCAGCTGAACTCTTCAAAACTAGTTACTTTGTGTAACATTCCTTTATAAGATGTAGTTATTCAGCATGTACTCCTCTATCGCTGTTATAAATTATGGTTTATTCTACAAAGTTTCTTTGTAAATAATAATAATAATAATAATAAGGGTTTACAAAGCACTTAATAGGTTAATATCTCTGAGTGCTGAACAGATATTATTACTTCTGTCATTGGATTCATTCACAATTCACAATGTGCACCATCTCCACTCCCAGGGGAGTATTCCTACCATACGGTCACGATGAGGGCAGATGGCATTTACTAACACAAAGGCTTCCGTCATCCTACCATGTCCCCATTTCTCCTGGGTATGGAGTGGCAAATGTAGATTAATGCCTTGCCTTATACACCAGTTCATACACATTATCTCCAGTCCGAACAGGGCTTTTACTTCATGATGATGGTATGATAGATGCTACTCAATGACATACTACACCAAGCCACCTGCCTCGTCATTAGGCCCAGTGCAATGTACTCCCTCAGTCTGATAAAACACTCTCTCCCTCAGCCACCAAAGTATATTTGTAAGATATCTATCTCTCTCTAAAGAATGTCATGCAACACTCATTATGACCCAGGAGTATTCATGTACTTTGGGTTTGTGATCAATGTGTTGACACTCCATGCACTTTACACAGCGGCGACATGTCAGTAACTTGCAAACCACAAAAGCTGAGCTTACTCAGATTCATACTTAATCAAATTGATTATGAAATTGAGTTAAAAAGAATTGAACTGAAATTGAAATGATTTTAAATCATTTTCACAATACAAAGAAATGAAAACAAAGCGCTGATGTCTATTTTGATGGAGAAATTTCATATGATTAACAAATTGTACGTTAAAGATATATGGTTGACACCTTATATTATACATTGGTAGTTTGAAAAAAACTTAGATAATTTGCCCCCAAATTCCATTGTACAATGTAAGTACTACCGGTAGTGAAACACAAAAAAAGGAGTGTGTGTTACTGTAGTTATTCAGATAAACATTTCTACCAATGATTTTTTTATGGTACCGGTATATCCTCTAAAATGTTCATTGTATCGCACAAAAAGCTACACCTCCACCATAAATAACGCTTCATTTCATTCTGCAATATTTCTTCTCAAAATAATATCTACCCACCCAAATCATGATACCTACTAAAGCACAGTGATCTGTCACAAAGAAAAATATGATATCTCTACTCCCTAAATTATGATTGAGAAGGGAAATGTTTTTGCAGCCTGTTTACAGATCTTAAATCTCCCCCATCCTTTGCCCGCTTTCGGCTGGCTCCCAAGAACACATAATGGAAATTTATGAATTCAGCAGCCGGACAAATTTGGCTCCCTTTTCTCCGTCATTCAGCCGAATATCAGATCGGATCGGCCACGGGGCTTTTACCTCAAATTGCAAATTTGCTCGCTTTATTGTGGCGCATTTGTGATCTTGTACAAGATAGGACCTATGGTCCCAAAGGCAAAATACTTTTAAAGGCACTGTAGAGTTTTAGCGGAGGGTGTTAAATTTGAATAAACGTAAGAAATAATAGGATAATTCCATTTTTGATTCAGGAATTCTTTTCGAGATTAATTAAATGAAAGAAAAAATAAGAATCATTTTGTTGCTGTTTCCCCGGGAAATATCATATCTGTAAACATGACAATAATGGTACTGAGCACCAAAATAGGCACCAGGTATCATCTCAAAGCGCAGGTCTGATCCATGAATTGATATAACAGGTTACTAAGATACATATACCAGCATTCAAGATAGTCAAAATTCTAAAATTCTGGTAATAAAGAATATTCATGCATGTTCATGTATTACTACAGACTCCTATGAAATCAAAACTCTAGGTAAACATGTTTCCAGTCATACAGACAAGTTATCATCTGGAAAATTTGAACGTTGACATTTTTAGATTCTTTATAAAACTGATATAACTCTTGTACATTCTCATATATATTTCTCTCTTTCATCAAGCAAATTTCAAAATATATTACTTTAAAATGTAACTGTACATACATGTTTATATAGTTTCTCTGTGATAAAAGAAAGGTCAATACAGTTCAATTGTCATTATCAGGAAAAGGTCTTTTACAATAATATCAAGCAGCAGAGATACAGGGAGAGAATGAGAGAGAGAGAGAGAGAGAGAGAGAGAGAGAGAGAGAGGGGGGAGAGGAGATAGATATTGGAATAAAAATAGACAAAAAATAGACAAAAAAGGATGTATCCATGATGCTTTGTGAATGGGGGAAGAAGACTTTCCGCTGCGGCATATTCATAAATCCCTAATTCATTGAAATTAATCGGGCATTGCACCAAAACTGAGTACTTTATGATAATGATGGATGGTATAAGGCCTGCAGGTATAGCGGGGGAACCCTGGCAGATTCTGACTGGTGTCTCCTTCCCAACCCTGATCACATGCACTGGCACCATTCAGTGCGATCTAGACCGATCCCATTGGTCATGACAGGCATCATACAGAATTACATGTACTCGATTGTTGCCATGACAAGAAATAGACAAAATAGTAATTCTTATCCTTATTTCTTTGAGGGGGAGGGGTGTCTTGTCATTGTTATATGAGTCTTGTTTACTCTTTATTTCAAAAATCCCAAATTTGAATCTTGGAAGGGTCTGAATGGAGCTAATGGCCATAACATGTGAATGGGATAATTATCAGGCCGAAATGCAGGCCTTCTTACTTGTATGAATGATTGTGTACATGTAGATAGTCATGTATCATGAGGAAGGGGGCAATAACCTATATGTATTTGTAACACTACTGTAAGTGCATTATATCTATGGGGAAAATAAATACATATTTCATTCTTAACTAGAATTTTCTGTATGATTATTTCTCTCTTTAAATTCTTCCTTGCTCTGTTCTTCTTTCATTCTCTTCCTCGATTAACTTTAACTTTTATGCAATGTGATTGACTTCTATATTATTATCTTTACATTTTCCAATTTTCCAATTTCGCAATGTCTCTATCTTTTCTCGTTTTGATCACTACCCTAAAGGTCCTTTAATATCAAACAAAATTCTTCTTCACAAATTCATGTATTGCACTTCTTTCACCAACGCATCTCTGACATCAAACATAAATTACAACACACAGACTTCATTGTCTGTAAAACCAAATCCATACTTTATAAATCACCTGTCAATGTGTGATGATAAATGGGTAAGATTTTATCTTTGTATTCATGTATTACTCATAGCAGGGCAATGACCTATTTTCCACTTGCGACATCAGACAGGGGGGAACATATTTGATTGTGACTTTTCTGCAATTGTTAATACAAAACAACATCACATCATTCTTTGTATAAGTTAAAGCAAGATTTCATTAACAAAACCAGTTATTTAATTTTACATTATTGGTTTTTAGGCCTAACATTTCCAATTCTTTTGAAACTGAGATTTTGTGCTTCTAGAATTTGGTTACATGTACATGTAGGAGTACAAAATAAAAAGTTGACCCCATTATAACAAAATTTTAAAAAATTGCTAAATTCCACCAAACCTTTACAGTTTGGCAGGATGTATTTTATACAGGGATCAGTGAAATAGGGGTAAATGTATCTAAAAGCACTAACCAATACTAAAACCTAATAAACCACCTATTAAAATAAACATTCACAGCTTTTTTTTCCTTCCGGTAAAAAAAAGAAGCATTCCGATTTTCCACACTGTAGAAATGCTCTGAATGTCTACATCAGAATACTCAATATCAAGGGCTATACAGGTACACTTCACATTCCATTAGAATGCACTTTGATCAGGGCTATATTGACATATCTATTGTTCAATCTGAATACACAAGGGAAGTATAAATCAAATTCTCCACTTGGAAATAAACCAGAATAAAAATATAAGGCAATAGGATCCATAAATCACCATTTCCCTACATCAAGCTGTTACACAACCCTTTTCAAACAGAATTTTTATTCTGTATATATACTATTATTTATACCTCATTAAAGATCATTTGGAACTCATTTAAATTCTAGATTATATCAATAATAACATAATAAGTTGTCTGTTTGGAGCCAGAAGGGCATTGACTCATATGCTTTAACACAGCCTTAATACCCTTCTTGCTTTAAATATACATAGAGCTCAATATACTACTCAGTACTATAAGTATAAGTACATGTAATGTCCCAAATATTTAACCTGTTTGGTCAACTTTGAACAATAAATGCTTTTTTTTTTAAAGTCATACTGCTGAGTGCTGTATGTGCCAGACACTGCTGGTATGTGTACACAATAGAAATTATATCTATGTAGGTTTTAGTATTCTGTTTAGCGAAACATTATACCAGAGCACAGATATTCTGGAGGGGAAAAAAGATTTACACAAGTTTAGTGTCCCTCAGAGTCAGACATAAGAAAAGCTTGTATTGTTGAGCAATTGTTATGAACACATTGTTATGTCGCAATGAAGCATTGAATATCCCCGCCCCACTTTAAGAACGTCTTGTATTGTAAAGCAACTGCAAGAATAACATTGTCATGTCGCAATGCAACATTATATTCCCATCAGCCCCACTTCTACATGCAGCATGCATAGCTTCATGATGATGTAATACAAGACAAATGGAGGGCCACAAATAGGGGAAGTACACTTCGGCCAAGTATTTGATGATGATTGCATGGGGGGTTTATACAATTTGAATTGTACATAGAGCTGTGATGGGCACAAGACAAGCATTTTCAGGGCCATGCAGGAAATTACTTAAGGTAACAAAAACTTGCTGCAGCCTACAGAAACAACACCTAAAAATGAACAATGTACAATTTACCGGTAACAACAGCAAAAAGACAAGTGAATGGTCTTTTTTTTGACAGGTACTGTAAAAAAAATATTCAAACAAATGTGATGGTAATTAAACCCATGACAAAATTCTTTTGGTTGAATAAAGTGTTATAGAAACTAGAATGTTAGACTTGCGCAACTGTTGCATTAAACATAACGTTCAAAATTGGTATCGATTTAGAGAGGAATTCCATTTTAATGATGTTTCAGAAATATACAATATCCACATTCTTATTCGACTCCAAATATATTTTCCATTGCTCTCAACAAAAAGAGTTCCCTCACTCATGGGCTGAACATGATAAAGTAAACACTATTTTTATGAATATTCCCACGGTTTTCTTACATAGCACTTGCAATGACAAAGTAAGCTTAACGAGGCGTATCTATGGGCACAAAAGAAACCCATTCTAGCCGATCCTTTGAGAGGGGATGCATGCAGTCAATGAACTATTATACTTGTGCAATCTCCCAAATCAGGAAACTTGGCTTGGCAAAACAAGAAAAGGTTTAATCTAGCTTGATTTATTAAAGGCGCTAAGAACACTTGTGACCCAATAAGAAATGAAAGAGTGACTGGGAGGAAACAAAAACAATGTATTGCTTTGATTTCACACAGCATGAAGCAGAACAGTCATACATGTAGTCAAATGCATACGTTTTGATCCAAGTCGAAAGCATTCCCACATATTACATCACACACAAGAAATATTGTACAACCAAGTTGTGTTCTGTAACACAGCCTCTTGATCTCCTCATTCTTGCACAAGGCCCAAGAATACATCTACATGTATAGAATTCCTTTTTAATTTTTTGGGAAAACCATGTGTGTCTGATCTTCAGCTGTCAAATGTATTCTATAACCTTGATTACACTTCATCTGTTTGGAGCCAGAAGTCATTTCATTAAAAAATGTAATGCCCTTCTGGCTTCGGCTAAAGAGTATCACTCTCCTCTGATCTTTCATATAGTAAGACATAATGAGAGAACACAGCATCCAAAGCATAAATGTGTCTGAGTGTTTAAAACTAAAAATGAACTGTACAGCTAGAAAGATATTTCATGCAGATTATACTCAATGTACCCAATCCACCCCTCACTCATATCATCAGTGAAGGTAAATATAAGAAATCAAATGCAGGGGATTCCTTTCTAGATTGGTTGAGGAAACCATCCTCCTGCGGGGGCTGCTGGCTGAGGCCTGTTGCCTGTCTCGTATTCTTAGACCTCCTACGCCAAAAACGCTTCCACCAATTTCCTGGCTTTGGCTGTACTCAATTTCCTCCAATCTGGTTTCCAATCACTTTATCAACCCACAGATTTTAATACATGAGCCCTTTCTAACTCTTCATAAGATGTGATAACATTCTTGTGCCTCATTATTCTGTATTTAAAAGAATAACTGAATAACTTAAAATGTAAATTTGTTTGCACTCCATGGAGTCCATGCTCATCTTTACAGTGAAATGTATCATTCTTATTAATTGTTAAATCATTTCCCCTAAAATATCACAATCACAAGGAATTTGAAGAAATTAACTCAAAGGGCAATTTATTTACCATATTGTTTTGCCTTTACGAATCATGTTCTGATGATATAGTATTTGCAAATATCAAAAGATGATGCACACGGAAATTGCCTTACACATGTAGGTTAATTTTTTCAAGAAATCTTTGAGATCTTGCTTTTCCTTGTACTCCTTCTTTTCTTCTGCTTGCATCTACATCTACAGCTCTCAGGTTTGCTTCTTGTATCACTACTCCATTTAGTGTTTCTTTGATTTGTTTGTAAACATCACACTTCAAGAAGCCACCAACTCACGCATGCACTACATATACTTCCTTACAAGCCATTTGAATTACATCACATCACGTTGGAAATGTCTTGCAATAGCCCACGTCACATCTACATGTACATGTACTTTTCTTTATTAAAGAAGGTAAACAGTTCCACAAATTACATTTCGGAAGTCCTCCTCCTTAGATGCGAAGATGAGCTCCGCCGATCTCCGTTCCAATTTACAAACAGATCTTCTTTTGAGCACGCAGGAATGTCTAGAGGGATGGCAACCTAGTTAACGATGCCCCGGCCATTCCAAACGGTCAAAGGTCAATGTCAAACCCGTTATATGACAGGAACACTTTAATAGTAGAGTCATTTGGTAAGATGCAACTTTTCCTCTTCTAATAATCAACAATTTTGTTTTCATGTTTTCAAGGTTTGTTATTTTTTGACATTTCCAAATTCCATAATTTTGTTCCTTGGAGAAAACATCCATAGAGAATGCAAACATGCCTTGAGAATGTATTTGATGTACAAATGTCATTGCTTGGCTTGGACTTGAATTGAATGATTGAGTATCAAAATAAAATCCTTTATAGATATCTGATTAAATAAGCTTCCTAAAAACAAATACATACAAACAACAATAACAAAGGAGGTCATTTTGGGTCGCACTCACACATTCCAATAAGATGTAAGCTTTTTGTGATAGATAACCAAAAAATAAAATATACTTTGGAAACCAAAAAAAAAAGATCATGTACAACTAGTACATGTTTGTACCAGTAACCAATTTTGTTTTAATTGTGATTAAAGTATTTGTATTTGTCATGCTTATTGATATAAATTGTGTTATTTGATTAAACCCAATGGTTGAATGTTTATTCATATGTTACAGCTGATATGCCATTGTTTTCTAATCAATAAGTGTCTAAATTGTTGAGATATCAAATAGGTCTGTGCATGTATGCATACAGGTACTGCAACAAGGTTTAGAGATATTGTGTGATCCCTCTAGGACCTACATGAATAATTAATATGAATCTGAATCTTCAAACCTCCTATATTTTTATTCATATCTATTTACCTGTACATGTATATAGTAATTAGAGTTGGGCATGCGAGTTAGGCCTTCGATGAGCTAGTAAAGGGAAGAGGCTGATCTAGCCAAAAGTTATAGCCTGAAGATGATTCCAGACCATTTATTGTCAGACTGCGGATATACTTGAAGCAACTGTCAGGACGACTTATAAACCAAGGACAAAAACAGATTGACGAAAACCAGGAGGGGTCTTCGGTTTGAAATCTCTTACAGGTGAAACATTCTTTACTTTGTTTGTCTAGGGTCTGTGTTTGTCTAGGGAAAAGAAGACAACGCATCATGGAGTCACTGCAAAATGTAGACTCGAAATTCCATTGAAAAGGATTTTTTTTTTAAAGTTAATAAACTAAAGTCAGTATACAAATGAGATCAGCAATGGAAGAGATAAAAAGTCAGAACTGGTTTAAGAAACATAGTTTTCAGCACTGTATCAAAATTTTAACACCCTCCCCTCTTCTTCCTTTGTAGACTCCTGTGCAAAGGTTATGCAGGAGCCAGTTACAGGGTGCCTCAACAAATCAAAGAGTCAGTGGAGGGTCTTTTGGTGACATCTTAAATAAGATCAGCAAAGGAAGAGATAAAAGGTCAGTACAGGTTTAAGAAACATATTTTTCAGCACTGTATCAAATCTTGAACACCCTCCCCTTTTCTTCCTCTGTAGACTCCAGTCAAAAGGTTGTGCAGGAGTCAGCTATAGGGTGCCTCAACAAATCAAAGAGTCAGTGAAGGGTCTTTTAGTGACATCTCAAATGAGATCAGAAAAGGAAGAGATGAAAGGTCAGAACTGGTTTAAGAAACATATTTTTCAGCACTGTATGAATCTTGAACACCCTCCCCTCTTCTTCCTCTGTAGACTCATGTGCGAAGGTTACGCAGGAGTCAGCTACAGGGTGCCTCACAAATCAGAGACGGGTAATCACAGCACAAACCTGCCCCTACATGTAGTTCATTGCACACAATCTGCCACGTAGTAACCTTATCACAGGACAGCACTATTTGATGAGCTTGTTTTTAAGGTATAGAACACACTTAAAGTACAAATACACCACAGTGTAGATGCATAGAGCCTTGATGTCAATGCACACTGCAGGCATATCTAGTCAATATAGTCTACTTACAATGTATTGTCAAATCAGACTACAGAGTGTGTAAAAATAACAACAATCATGACCAGGATTCCCATAAATCCCATCAAATGGGGGAAAAACTATCATGAACTAAACTGAATTTGATGATTTTCAGTGCAAACATTTATCATTCTACTTACAGAAAACTCATTTAATTAGCTGTGCATCCAGTCAAATAGACTATCTGAATCTTTAAATCTTTAAGGTAAAAACATGCCTTTTATCAAAACATGCGAGTCAATATCACTCATCTCATATACAGGTTTTCACTCTGTTAGCATTAGTTTCATCCACTAACTAATGAAATAAATTAAAAAGTAGATAGCACTAAGGATGAATGTTTGAATGTCCATGTTTAACACTAACAGCGAACATGTACATATAATTTGATTATGACATATTTTCTATTGACTCCAGTAAGAGTTACATGTATCTCATGCTTGGGGTTCTATGGTTAGAAGGTTTGCAGGGCCCCTTAAAATAAAGACTAGACTTGACATGCTTGACATCTTACATTAATTCTACATCATGGTCTTCATCAATGTCTACCCATCAATCTTCTTTGAAAAGAGAGAAGATGAAATACATGTATAGCAATGTCTTACGATGGTGATGAGGTTTGCACAGCTTCACAATTCATTATACAGACTCTCTCTCTCTCTCTCTCTCTCTCTCTCTCTCTCTCCCCCCCCCCCCCTTCCTTCTCTCTCTCCCTCTCTCTCTCTCTCTCTCTCTCTCCTTCCCTCTCTATCTATCTATCTCTCTCTCTCTCCCTCTCTCTCTCTCTCTCTGTCGATGGATGGACCTTCTCTATGATATATGATATGAAGAACTACATCGTACATGTGTATGTACGGTATGTATCAATGCAAGGCAAGCCAGTAAATGTAGACAACACTTGAATTGGTTTTAAAGGGGGTACATACATGTAACATAGTTCAGCAAGTAATGGAAGTGAACAAAATACATTCATCTGAATACAAGATTGAACTTTAGAAAATAGTTGAAATATCATTAAATAGCATTCAGCGAAGATGCATTAAATTTAATCTAGCTATTACATCAAAAATATGGTGGTAAAAGTATGAAATAACAGGTTTATTGTGTATTCTATACTAGTATACAAGATAATTTGGTCATAAATTTGCATGATGAGGTTTAAGAATGGAGCAACAATAACAACAAAAATTAAGACACTACCACTTTTTGACACAGCCTGTACCTCGCCCCAAGACAAAAATAAGTGGACCATTATGTCAACTCTCGTTTCTGTGCAAGTCCATTTCGGACGGCCAAATACAGGCCTGGATGGTTTGAAGAACCGCGGCACGGCATCTCCCTGGACGCTCGACGTCGACGCACAGAAGACGAAAATGTGCCGCCTCTGGCGGTGGTTAATTAAGGCCCGTCGCTTGTGTCACCAAATTAATGAAGATATTCCGTGAGGCTGGCTTGCAGAGGGCGAACGTCGGAGGAGGAGTGGTAACATTAGAAGTACTGTACATCAATCTCAGATAGTCGGCACCATCTAGGAATACTTTGACTTGAATTACGTAGCACTGCATGGCATGGCAGGCCAGAGAAGGAGTTCAGGGTAGTGCTTTTTCAGGGGACGTATACTGATTGAAAATTGAATACCCTGCATGAATCCTACCAATAAAAGCTGAAATATATCTGTTCAGGGCAAGAGGAGCAGTAACCCTGTGTTGAATAATGAGTTAATGAATGACCTTCTGGCTCTGAATAGATGAAATATGTCTTTGAAATCATAACCAGTTACCCATCACATTTGAAAACATGATTCCTAAAATCCTAGATGACACATGGCATTCAATGAGCCAGATTATAATCAAATCAGTTTGTTTATATTAAGAAAATATTAAAATCCCGATATGGTGTTCACTGTTCAATGTGCATCAAAAATTAACTCAACTCAGCATTTTGATAGAAATTTGCAGAACTTGCCCCTGTACAAATTTCAGTGCCCTATTTTTTTGTTTTAAAGGAATTATGGGTGAAGGCAATGAGCAGCATATTTGCATCCTGTCTCTTCACAACTTGGAGTTACTGGGCATGTATTTTTGAAAGGATCACATCATTGATTTCTTTGAAAATGCTACCATGCGAATCTCCACATTGTACTCCTTTCATGTGCCTTTCATTTGACTTTGTAATGAAAGTTTTCTTTCTCTATTTAAATATTCAAACAAATACATCTTGAGAGTGTCGTCATCACTTGTCACAAATAATCGTCCCTGTTGGTGGTAAAAACAATTGCTCTGAATGAAGGTGGATTTAAATGCTGGATTTGGATGCTGGATAAAGCCCCTGATCTCAATTTTGTTCACAATCAACTGTGGATAGTCTTCTTGAATAGCCCTTGTTCTGTCATTGAAGAAGACAATTGGAGGCCTCACAACTAATACATGCATAAATTATCATATGTACTTTTGTCATTGAGATTTGGATTGAAGCTTTAGGGTCTCTAATGCATGGACCCCTTCTCAAATGTTGGAATGGGAATGGGAATGGGAGGGAGGGAGGGGGGGGGGGTCCAACGTTAGAATTGAGGCCCGTTTGTTTCTATTCTACTTTCTAGCTATATTATTTGCACCTTTATGGTCACTCACGCGTACATCTGTAATAACAAAATATCATTACTAATCATGACTGCACATCCATCAGTACCCAAAAAACAAAAGAAATGATAGAAATAATGCCTTGGTTCCACCATGGACATAACACACACAAACTGTAAAAATGTGAGCTTTTTTCTCAATAACTTTTAGGCACCTGACAAAAATATGGATTTGAGCTAAAGGTTTACTTCCTTTATTGACTAGTACATGTAGGTGTACAGCATTTGTATAACCATAATTATTAATGTAAACATGTTAAAATGTCAATGTTGGATAGACAATCATATGTAGCCAAAAGATATTCATTTTAGTGGCATTGTTCATCACACAAAAACTTTCACAGAAAGTCTGAACGATAGACTGAGAAACATATACAAAGAGACCTTCAAAAGATTTCTTATATCAACATATTGAGATGATGCCTAGAGTTGAACGCACTCTACATCAGGACACCAATTTGTGTTATGGAGCAACCTTACAAAATAACTTCTCCCAAATGGGGAATGAAAATGTACTTGAATCTGACAACATTCCGAGCATATTTGAGTTGCACTGGCTGGCTGTCTGGTCTGGACGGTGTCCTATTTGCACAGCATGCTGACAAAGCAGACTCCAAGCAGGTGTTCTGATTGGGATAGGGCTAAGGACAAGGACATGCTATTGGCTTTGGGAAGGGTAGGAATACCATAAAGGGGTTTGGGAGGGGTAAGGGGTGGGAGGGGTAAGGGGTGGGAGGGGTAAGGGGTGGGAGGGGTAAGTGTTGGGAGGGGTAAGGGGGTTAGAGGGGTGGGGTACTACATAGCAGGTGTCACCATTAGGGCTAAGGACAAGGACATTCTAGTGGCTTTGGGAGGGGTAGTAATACCATCAAGGGGTTTGGGAGGGGTAAGGGGTGGGAGGGGTGGGAGGGGTGGGAGGGGTGGGAGTGGTGGGAGGGGTTAGGGGTGGGAGGGGTAAGTGGTTAGAGAGGAGAGGTGTACAGCAGGTGTCACCATTGGTATAGGGCTAAAGACAAGGTCATTCTTTTGGCTTTGGGTGGGGTATGGGTGAGATCAAGAGATTTGGGATGGGTAGGGGTGCGAGGGGTGGAATCCAGGGGGTTGGATGGGATAGGGGGATAAACTTTGTAAACCAGGTGTCCTTATCTTATCTATTCTAAGGACAAGGTCAGTCTTCTTGGCTTTGGGGGGAGGGGTAGGGTGAGAAGGGAGGGGCAAAGCACATGTACAATGTAGGTGTTCTGATTGGGATAGGGCCAATGACAAGAGCATTCTGTTGGCTTTGGGTAAGGTAGGAGTGAAATCAAACAGGTTTAGGTGGGGCAAAGAGTGAGAGGGGTGGGGTCCTGGGGTTAGTGTGGGGGTAAGGGTTAAGAGGGGAGGGGTAAAGCAGGTGTCCTGATTGTGATAGGGTGTTCTATTGACTTTGGATGGTGTGGATGAGAGGGCTGGGATTCCAGGCTTTGGGTGTGATAGAGGTGAGAGGGGCAGGGACATACAGGAGCGGCAGCATTGAAAGTTATTAGCTGGTTCAACTGATTCATTGCATTGGAGTTCCGGGCTTGAAAATACACAAATGCACCCACTCAAGAAGAAATAATGAGGTCGGCAGCATGACTATTGGTACAGTATATGTAACACTCTAGGCCCGTCTTCACTATCTCGAGATTGCCAAATATCCAGCTATTTGAACTATCCCGATCGCAAACTATCCAGCTATTTGCGTCTTCATTAGAACGAAGTAGCAAATTAGCTGGATAGTTGGTCGGGATAATATCCCAAGATATCTCGGTCTAGTTTGCAAAATATCCCACTATTTCCGAACTAGCGGGATAGTTTGCGACCGTCTTCATTAGACCGAAGTCCGGAGTCAAATATCCCGATCCCATCATGCACAAAGATTTCCGGTTCGCACATGCGATCTATACCGCTCAGCGCGCTAGTACAACCACTGACCTCGAGTAAGCACGGAAAACCGCAAACTAGACTGAGATATCTTGGGATATTATCCCGACCAACTATCCTGCTAATTTGCTACTTCGTTCTAATGAAGACGCAAATTAGCTGGATAGTTTGCGATCGGGATAGTTCAAATAGCTGGATATTTGGCAATCTCGAGATAGTGCAGACACGCCTTCTGTGTACAAACCGGGCGGAGTTTCTTTTATAAATAAGTTGGAGAAGAGGAACATTGAGAGAAGGTGTGTACTTGTATGACACACCACAATGGAGAAATTTCTGTAAGGTAAAACACGGGAGGGGCCTGGCTATGAGAAAAAGGGAATATTAAAAGACGACAATGGTAAAAAAAAAATTAAAAAAAATTATTAAAAAAAAAAAAATTTAAAAAAAGATATCACAGGCCAGTTTATGATGGAGTTTTAATTGAGTGTAGTGAGGTACAAAATGAAAATTGAAGTCTGGAAGTATCTGTTCTACAACATATGCTTTGGTGACAACTGCTACACAGTTAGTTTCCTCCACAAACTTAATTCTCAACTACAGTACTTTAAATGTGCTTTAACACTAACCTTAACCCTAAACCTTAGAGCCTTAACCCCAAATAGCAACCCTGTACCTTTGACAAAATAAAGCCTGTAACGATTGTGACCATGCAGAACATTATGTCTGAGCACTGCTTGGGAAAGTTAGAAGATATACCGTACATTATCTGCCAGAAGCTCTCAACAGATGAAATATGTAAATTGAAGAAAAAAATCAGTTTATTACTATTTGTCAAAGGCTGCATTCCAGCTTGACTGAACAAAGAGGCCAGTAAATTACTATTCCTATCACTTTCGTTTCTTCTACCAATTAGGATGAAAAGCTGAATTCAATATGTCAACGGTCGTAATAACAAAGGAATGACATCTTTAAAGAACCAGCAGGACTCTTGATATGACACAATTATTTTGCTCATTTTTTTCTCTCTTCTCAGTCTTCCGTCTATCAGTATCATGTACTTTAATATTCAGTTGAAATTCACTTGGGATACAGAGTTACACAAGTCAACAACAAATATGCAGGTCAAGGAGTAATTCAATAAATTCAAGTACATTTCTCTTAAATACAATGTCTTTAATACTGAAAGCCAGAACGATATTAAGTCTATAAAAATGAATTGATTTAAAGCCCTTCTAGCTCTGGTTCTGAGTACTCAAGGTACACAACTTGTTCCAAACATTAGACATGCTTCTTGTATTAGCCTACACATTTTACACACTGTATACTCTCCAACACTGATTGCCCGAAGTGCAACCTCCATTTCAGAATTGATGCCATTTGGTCCGTCGACTTGAATCTGTATTCTGATACGAGTTATTAGCTCAAAGGAACATTTATTTGAGAGGGAAATCCGTTTGTAGGTTCCCATATCAGAGTATTCAATTGACTGCACCTGTCCAGTGCGATTCAAACGACCGGGGATATTACTCCCGTCAATGGTGGGGGCGAGGAGCTTCCCGCCTCATCTACAATATGAAGGACTACATGTCACTGTACACTGGAATTGATGTTAGAACATGTTGAACCACCCACAGGTACATGCCATCTGCTATGTAAGAGCCAGAACTACTGGCCAGAAGGGCGGTAACTCATCATAATCATTTAGCATAGAGTCAATGACTTTCTGATTTTCAACAGATGATGAAGTAAAAATGGCAGAAAGGGGGTAGATCCCAATTTATGAAGGGAGGGGGGGGGGGCGGGGGCAAATAAGGAAAAATATCTGATTGAACTGATAAGAAAGTATCACATTTTTGTGGTAACTTTTTGGAGGGAAATTGTCAAATTGAACAGAGTGGGCACAATTTTCTTGTGTATGTTTATATATATTGCCTTCAAAAATGGAGGCATGAGCCAGTTGTGGCATAAAGACAAAACTTTTAATATTTTTCATGATAAGTCCAGATACAAAAAGTTAGTAATACCCCAGTACATACACTGAAACATATACATGTACAGTACATGTAGATGTAGATGCATTTCAACGGTTATGCTACTGTATGAATATTGGAATCTGAATTGGATTTACTTCCTAATGTAGGGTAGAATTGGCTGTAAGGATATACGGTCTCATGTACCGGTATGTATGATAGGCCAATTATACCAGTTCATGAATAATTCAAGCTTTAGGCTTACAACCTCAACATTTTGTTTGCATGCCTCGAGTCTGCTTCCTTACAACATGCACAGCATAGCGGCATACACACGTTCAGTTTTCTGTTCACACATTCTTAAATGTCATTCCATGTATGACTCTGAAAACAATGTTTAATGAGAGCCAAAGGGGCGTTAACACCGTGATAACATTATGCATTAATGCCCTATTGCATCTCAGATGATAGAAAATATCACTCTTCCGATTAAAATGGCTTCATGAAGCATAAACAAATCAGTCTTTATCACCAATATTTGCTGCACCCATTTTGCAGAAAATGAACTGTTGTATCTCAAAGTGAAATTTCTTATCTGTTTTTCACCCTGGACAAAGAAAATCATCACCGATGTATACCAAGTCTGTTTTCCTTCACTTTCTACAAGATACCGTTAAGTGGTTACCTGGTAGGGGGCCAGCTGCACCCCTACAAGAGTCAGTGATTAGATAAAGATACCTATTCACACCCATCAAAGGATCACATTGTACCCCTCGCTGCTAGGGCCAGACAGCGCAAGAAATCTAGCTATCCTATTCATGTCAACCTTTAAAGAAGGCAAGCACTGTTATGGAAGGTTATTAAAACCCCTCTATCAAGCCCAACCTTCTTAACTGCCCAGTGAGGCTCTCTGAGGCTCTCTGGGGCTCTCTCCAACCAGGCGTCAATTTGTCCTCGTTAATAGACACTTTGTTGTCCCTGCTACCTGCTCTACGCACTGAGTTGCACTCCTGGCTTCCTGCAAATGATCCCTACTGCTGCGAGCAAAAAGGGAATAAACTCCTTGTAAAAGTATGAGTTAACATCCTTTTGGATCCCTAATACTTAAAGATAATATCATCTTTTTTTCCCCTCTCCTGCCTAAAAAAACGATTACCAATTTTCTAGGATGCTGTGCGAGTGCATAGTTGAAGAGAGTAATTTATGGTTAGACCCTGTATGCCTAACAACATCGGTGGTGGCTTTGTTGTAAAATAGCACTTCTTGGCAAAGTTGTTATCCTAACGCTCCTTTTAGAATAGCAGGTGGTAGACCACGGTGAGATGAGAAATGATTTCAAAGAATGCAGACACACCGATGACATCAATTTGATAACCACAATTTCAAATTCAGTTACCCACATTTCAATAAGATTCACAAAGTAAACTGCATCAATCTGAATCCTGAAGTGCAGAGTGGTTGGTTGTGGGTGTACATAGGGACAAACAAAGCAGCAGGTACCAACTTTCATTCCTATTTTCTACTTTTTCTTCTCTCTTTTTGTGGGTCTGTGCCCTGTGGGAATACATGTATAATGTTTACCACATGTACATGTACTACATGTAGGTAATATTAATCATCACTTTCAGGTATGTGTGATCTCACTTACAAAGTAATGATCTCATTTTATATTAACAAAACCATTTTCTCTCAAAATTTGTATTAAAAATGTATTCAAAAGACAAACAATGATTGGCAAAACAATATGGTATAGATGTAGATAATCTTCCATGAAAATTGCTTTCAAAGAGAGGGGTCAATCATCTCTGAGTCCAGCCCATCCTAATTTCTAAATAACAGGTTGCCTGACAATGCTTACATAATTATTAGTAATTTTGGAGGTTACTTCTGGAAAACCTGCAACTTTTAATTCTCATGAATATGAACTTTAAATTTGGAAGGCACATGATTCCTTTGATTCTTCACAAATGTACATAATGTACAGTGTAGGTCTACTTTCCCATTTTGCTTTGTGGAATGGACCACTGGACGACCAATAGCAACCATTTTGGTTTCATTTTCTTTCTTTCATTTCCCTTGCAATCAGGGCGGCAAACCTGATGAGAGATAAACCGTAGCATGCCCCAGGGGTCTAATTCATACGTTGCATATCACTTGCCTGAATGATTTTTATGAATGAACGGAAAACATGAAAAGGGTTATCGCCCTAATGAATTTTAGATCATTATGAAGACTTACAAAAGTATATCATGCAAGGTCCACATGCAGAGATACTGGTAATTGTATGTCCTCGATTTTATGCACTTATCAAGTTTCCCACAAGTCTCTCTCATACACTCAATACTCCCAAATAATTTGATGTAAGCATGGAATGTTTTAAGCTGTATTATTGATTTTTCTCTTGATTATTGTTGCAAATTGAAAATGTTTAACTCCGGCCACATGCAGAGTAATTGAATAACTTGTCCTTAGATCGACTGTTCTCTATTCAAACCTCCCTCAACAATGATTCCATATTGAGCAGTATAATCACAGACCTTTGTGATAAATTCACTCCAAACGGTATTAAGTTTACAGATCAACATAAGAAGAGGTTATTTCTATGAATATTGATATTCCCACAAAAGACAGATGTTACATTTATGGAACCTTTGGATATAGGATACATTGGATTTTCTTTAAATTCTAATTAAATAAACTGAATTCCACCAGAGTAATGAAAGATTATTTCGTTTAAATCCAGAGTTACATGTAGAATTGTAATTTAACTTACCAGTAACTTGAATATTCAATTTGTAGTAATTCTTTAAATTTCAAGAGATCTTTCAGAAGTTTCTGGAGCTATAAGTCAATCAGTGTGAAGCTCTCAAACTTCCTTATATTCTTCTTTAATCCGATTTAGGCCAAGGTAGCAGATCTCCACTGTACCTGCATTGTAATTACATGTTCAGGAACATTGCACTTGCAGGCTTTTCATTGATCTAATTCCAGCAGTCTTTTTTTTTGCGGTCGGCCGCTTCTCGATATTCATGACAAAACCACAAGCGAGTGAAATAAGGAACTAGGGTCGATCTGAGGAAGACTTTGGAGTCAGACAATATGGGTCTGGGCCAGTGAAATGGTTAGGAAAGCCGCTTTAAAGCTTCAAGTTGATTTCATTCTGATCCTTCAGAGATTCCCTGACAAATCCCCTCACACCAAGAAACACAAGAACGTGAGATATGCTAATCCCTCGCACATCAGAGCATTCAGCCGGGTTAAAGACTCGAGATGACAGCGGGGGACAGAGCGTGTAAAAATCCTGGATACTACATATAGCTCTGAGCTTCATTATTCATACATTTATATCAATTTACATATATATAGAGGCAGATGAGTGGTGTGCATGCATGTTCTGCTTTAATAGTGGTGCAATGGTACATACATGTAGAGCACACTAGTACAAGATGATCGTTAAAAAAACTTCTGATTTGTGCTTCTGACAGATACAGTATGTATGAATGAATAGACCTTTGTATTGCTTCATTTTCTTGACAATTAATCAAGATGTACAGTACATGTATTTACAATTTACATATGGCTTCTTTTTCTGTTTCCAAATGGTGACCTTAACAGACAGGTTTGACTGTACAAGTATTTAATCAAATGACTCCGTCCCCCCCCCCCCCCCCTTCCCCTCAATTCACCAATGCAGTAGCAGTAATGAAGTGGATGGCAAACTTCTTCAAGGATATGGGATGGTAATTATCTCGTTATTGGATTACCTGGACAAGATTCTTTCAATTAATTTGAAAAGACATTTGCATCTTGCAAGGCTTCTCTTCCATTTAATTTATCCCATTCAGTGATGTACAAATGTAGGTTGTGAATTTTGCTCAAATAGATTTCAACGGTATCCGAGACACTTGTAATTTAGAAGAAATATTTTCACATTTCTTATCAAAATTCAAAGCAAAATCTACAGTGACGCTTGACACAGTGGAAATGTGTTAGAAATGAATCAAAAAATTAAATTTCTGCACCAACAAAATGGGTATAGAAAGTACATGCTATATTTACAGCTGTTGACACTTGATACATTATTGCAATATGTTAGAATGCAATAAACACAGGTTTTCTATTGAAACATCTGGTTCTATGCATTCATAAATCACACTAAGCCTGTCTTTGGCTTTGAGTTCGCCAAATGACCCGCTTTTTTATTATCCCGATCAAAAATTATCCAGTTAATTCGCGTCCTCGTCTGCCCGCAGATGCAATCAGCGGAATATTTGGTCAAGAAAATATCCCCAAAAATCTTTTTCTTGTTTCTGCTATTATTTGGGAAATAGCGGGCTGATTTGCGACCGTCCGAGCTAGTTTGTGATGAGCGTTTCGGTCTGGTGAAGACGCAATTTCGAGCTTCGGGACAATATCCAGTCAGAAAATAGCGGGTTTATTTGGCAAACTTGAGCTGTTGGAAACGGGCCTTTTTAGCTTAATTCGGGGGAAATAATTCACATCTCTCTATCTCTCTCTCTGATCACCCAAAACTAATTGATAACCAAATGACAAACCCACATGTGTGTCCCCATCAAATTATTACCCGACAACAACAAATCACATGTATTACAACATGGATGTGTACTTTGCGCATTTGGCCAAGCAATTCTGGACGGACCCGACCCGTAGTAATTAATGGCTACCGTAGGAAGGAGGATGGGCTGGTTTGGTCGTCAGGGGGTTACTTGCTTGGCAGGAGTGAGGAGGGCTGGTTTTGAAGACTTCTGGCATGGATACGGAGCAGCAGCGGAAGCTAGTCTTTACCACGCTCATCCCCTTCCCTTTATTCGTTGCAACATGTCTAGCCAATGTACATCAAAGCCCTTCACTGGAAGAAGGTGGATTTCACACAATTCACCAACATGTAAAGATACACGTTGATATTAAAATCAAAGAAATCATAATTTCACAAAAGCCTAATTTCTTATCATCATAATTTTAACCTAATAAAATATTTGATCAGTATTCCTTGTTAAAATGTCTTTCTTTATCACTCACGTATCTATAGAGGTTTTTTTTATCATAAACAACTCTTGTTGAGGAATTTACTAATGAGAAATTACTAAAACGCAACAGATTTAATGAAGCTAAATGTACATACTGGTACATATCTAAATCTATCTTAATATTCTGGATTTAGTTGCTTATATCTCTGTTGTCTCTCAATGGTTTACACATGTATCTTGATCTTCAGATTAAAGCCTGCCTATAAACATGTAAATATCCACTCCCTGGGGAACTTCATTCAACATTCAACAATGCCATTGAGATGTACATGTACAATGTAGATTGCATGATATCCAGTTTTCAACCTTTTCAATACTTTTTTTCAAACTATGTATTCTTTTAACGGGTGTTAACGCACCCCTCAATGTTTCCAACAACTCCTCCCAGAAGGAGCTTGTTGTACGAGGTGTTGACAGGCCGTCCATGCCATAGGATCTGTCCTATATCCAAGCCTTTCTCAGCTCACCTAATCCTGTGTGGTATTTAACCAAGCTCAAAGCCTAAAAAGAAAATTCAATGTATCGACCACAAGGCCCTCAATGACAGCTCTGTCAAGTTCTTGACATTGTAGAATGTCATTGTCGATCCATGGCCCTAATTTCTTGGTAAGGCGATAGAACGGTTTACTTAAGGTTTGGCATATTTGAAATTGAAGGTGCAAATACTTCTTTGGTTCATCTGGGCAGGATTAACCTAAAAACTTTGTCCTACATACAAATGTCAATATTTGAAAAGGATAATCGGTTCCTGAATAAATCAACACCAAGTCTTTGACTAGCCTAAAATACAAATTTTATGAAACTAAACATGCACATTCTATGAATTTGGGTTTTAACAAAAATCAAACTTTGTGATATAGAACAACATACAAGTAGTTTGCATTGGTCTTGCATTTCATCTGTTACTGGGATGTTTGTATATTATATATCAATATATGATTCAAGAAAAATGAAATTGGCAGGTTAAAATTTTCTTTAGGGTTTCAAATTGCATGTATTTAGGCCTATTTTAATCACTAACGCTTCGATTTTATGCAACACCCCAGGGGGAAGGTGGTCTCTTGTTTTGTCTTGGGTCAGCAAATCGCACAAAACACAATTTTTAAACAAATATTGGTGATCTTTTAGGTCTATAGTATACATTTAAAAGGTCTAATAGAGCCATTTTGACCATTGAAGCTGTATGCTTGCCTGTGTAAACATTCCAATACTGGTTTCAGGAAGCTGTAACTAAAGGTTTTACTTTCTCCGCTCTAGCATTGTCAAAGGCATTCAAAATCTGGTATTTTTTTCATTTTACACACATAATTCTGGACAACCAATCTGAACTTGGGGATTTGACATTTCAATCGATCTCCGATGGGAATATGTCCCAAATCTGTTCATTATAGATTTGACCACTAATGGAAAATTACTTTTCTGACCAGTATCCCAAGAATGAAGTGATACATGACAAGCGTATGCCTGAATAATATTCCATTCCTTTTCTTTCTAATATTTTCTGCTTCAATGGAACAGACAGACTGTGCATCACAAGTGTATTCACCTGATGTGCTTACACTGCTTGCATGTATACTCCACTCTCTAAGCTCTCTCTCTTGTTTTCTTCTTCCAATCAGGAAGGCAAATAGGGCTTCTATTCCAAAGAGGGGGATCTCATTTTCCGATTCCATTAGACTTAATGCTGTTTCCCGGATTAGCCAATTGGAAGCATAGAAAGGTCAGAGATGTATTCAGAAGCATTCTAATGTCCCGTCCTTTTGGCTTGTGATCAGAATCAAAAGCATCTGGGAAAAGGTACATGTAGGAAGGACAGATGGGGTCGTTTTTGATAAATGGAATGTCATCATATTGCAAATGTAAACAGAACACTTCAATTGATGTTTTCTTTTGCTTGGGTTGTAGGGTATCTGTGGTAACCTATCCATATTTGCCCTCCTTTGTCTGGGGTAGACACACAAATCATAAGTCAATATAAATGAAAATTCTTTGTGCACAACTGCACATAGTGGTGAAAAGCTATTTCAAACATTTCCCTTTTAGTATTCATCTATTTGGGGATATTGAAATTCAAACAGTGGGTTACATGTAGTTTTATTATATTGACAAAATTAATCTACAAAAGAATCACTAATATGCCCATGCAAAGTACATTTCTTTGTTTCAAAAGTACTGTACATGTATGTATTCTATTTTACAATGCATACAGCAGGTACTGTACTTATCGTGATTCGTGAGGTACAGTACAATGTTAAAGTATTTTTATATGTAACACAAACTTTGTCCCAATACAAATCAATACTATAATCTACATCATATTTGGACAATACTGATTATGTTTTATATTTTTCAGGAGGTGATCATATCAAAAATACTATTTGCACATTGATCTTGTACAACACAGGTTGTAAAATCAACCTGCTACTGCCAACGCACCTGTACGACATGTTTGGATACCGGTACCGGTATCTAAAGAGCAGTGTGGAGTTTGACTCATATGCATCCACTGACGACAAGGCTGCGTGTTTATATTCTGGGGATATCCACACAAGAATGGGAAGGATTTGTATTCCTGGGTATATCCATCAAAACGCCAAGCACCATCGCAACAAAACGTCAATAAACATCAATGTGCATGCACGTGAACATAACATCATCAGGGGGATTCTCAATTCAACTGCGTCAGGTCCTGCTTTTTTTATCCAAAGATGAAAGCGATATTGATTTCTTTTTCAAGCAAACTAATTTAATTTGATACAGCGTAAGAGAGAAAAGTCACACTTGCAAGTCTTGTTCTAGGGTCAAATAAAAATGTTAATTTAGATGATCGTATTACCCATCAACCTTGCACTTCAAATATCAATATATTTCCATCTGAGGGGTTAGTCGTTTCTCAAGTCTTACACTAATGGTAGTGTTTTACAGTTGCTATGCGTTTGTCATTATGTAAACCAAGAAGCCTACTACTACAGTGTACATGATGGGACAAAATATTTCTGTTAACAAAAAGTGCATACAGGTAGGATGTACACACCCACTTCTTTTACATAAAAGAAGTGGGTGTGTACAATCAAACCTGTTACATTTATTTATACAGAGTGTAATGTCAACATAATGATGTATAAAGGTCACCTAATCATACAAAGTGAACATTTTGTTACTCCTTTTACAGGTAGAAACTAGAAAGCAAAACTTTAGCCACTTACTTAGTTAGGTAAGCTCTACAAATGAAAATTTTGCCCCATGATTTTACAGGTAAAAAACACTTATTAACCCTGCATATTTGAACTTGGGTAGACTTTCTGTGTTGGTCAAGTCTTTTGTCTTCTCGGTTTCGTTTTTTCTGGGACGCACTGTACAGGTGCACAACTAGATACTAGTTTAAAGGCCCACTGCACTACTTGTAGCTACTTGCGCCCTCTATGTAACAAACAATGCCTAATCGGTGACCATTGGTCCCCCATGATCCTCTTTTTCTTATGTTAACTGAGAGCTGAGTTGATGAGATAACCACCTGTCCAGTGACCTTGCAGGGCAGTCTAATCCCTCCTGTAAACTACGGCAGATAAGCTTTAAACCCTAAATGTCCCTCTTCTTAATAACAGGTGAGGAATTAAATCAGACACTAAGTTGAGCTCATTACTGGTCAAGCTTAGATTAATCATTCCTACCTGGTAAAACTTCATTAGAAACGACTGTCTGTTTGGAGCCAGAAGGACATTAACTCAATATCAGATGATGACTTAAAACGCCCTTCTGCATGGCTCTAAAAACACGTAACCACACTTGATGAGATCTTAATGAAAGAGCACTCTCACAGTACTTTGAACACTTGAAGTGTGATTTAAAAGTAATTAAATTGCAAATCAAAGTTGTTATTATGTCCTGTAATCCTGTTTAGTATTAAATAGATAAAATAAAATCAAGGACATCACCAGTATTAGTCTGTTACCCATTGGATAAATCTGTGATGAATTTGTAATGATATACTAGAGAACAGTTGATTGAAATTGAATTCTAAATTCTAAATTTTTAATAGAACAATAATTCCAAGTTACATAAAATATCACAAGTTCCTTTGATGTACCTGTATATGGTAATGAGTCTCTGATTTGATTTAGGTTTCATAATAATGGCTATTTAATAATGAAATTGACCTGATCCCCAGGGGCTGATCTAGCATTAATACCAACTTCCAAATTTCTAAAAATAGAATCACTTTAGACCACAATCTGGAAATAAACCCAAACATCAAAGAATTACAAATTACCTGACTGGGACAGAAAGAATACAGGCATACCTGCTCTTTTAAGTCCATTGTAGAGTACCTGGGCACCAGCCTTAAGAATAATAGATGTTATTCAGAGCAATCAGGTGCTCATGATTACTTTCAGGGCAGGCTTAATGCTTCATTCAAATCCCTTTTGTTATGATCTATTTACATTTACATTGTAAGAACCTTTTCAGAGTGAGGGCAGTGGTTTTCAAAGCAAAGCCACATCATGAGGGTAGTACAGATATCAATGGAGGAGTGTGAATTTAATTGGGTAATTGAGAGTTTTCACCAAGGAATTCCATTGGGAATCAATGTTTTCTTTGAAGGTGTGAGTCTACAACTGTACACAACCAATTTGGTACAAATGTAACTTGCACCGGGAGTTTGGATATTTCAATATAATGTTTTTAATACTATGTTTTTAATACTACATGTATGATTTACAGTACATGCTTCTCTATACTTTTAAGGATTATGCATTCCTTTGACACTTTCACTTTCAATTCACAAACCAAAAGAAATAATGTAAAGAGATGCATTTATATGGATATATTGCTCTTTTATAGCAAAAGTGATAATTTAACTTAAAAATTCTTTGGTCGAAGGTACAATGTAGGTTGATCAAAAAGTTATCAAAGTATTCAACAACAACAAAAGAATTCAATAAACCAGATCTGCATTTTAAGTAATTAATGTGAATTGAGATTTTATAGAAATACTGACATACGATGTACATGTAGATCTAGAGCAGCAATCAGGGAATGCACCTTTAAAAGATTATGAAGACCTACAGTACCATTTCATTGTGTATTGTGGGTCTTCATGATCATTACATCATGTATAGAGTGATCATCAGTGATGTGTTCCCTGGTATTAGGTTTACCAACAAAAATGAAAGAAAGCAGGAAGGCATGGAAACGAGCATGCCAGACAGTATTAGTGCCTGACATCAGAGCAGGACAATCAGATGAATGAAGAGTTTACCTTTCTGCTCAAAGCAGCCATAATACAATCACAGCGGTATCTAAAGAGATCCTATCTTTTATTTGTAATAGGGGCATGAGTGGACACGTCCAGAGCGGAAATATTTGGCTTGACTGAATACATAATGGTGTCCAATGCCCAATGTGACCCGGGGAGGATGGAATGTAAGAGCATACATGCTTTGTGACAAGACTGAAGAGGGCTTTGATATGATGCACCATGTGCCTGGCTCTTCAGGCCCCTTTGTACACATGTGCCCTGAGCTTGTTAGAAAGTCATTTGTCTTCATATACAATCAGTCAGAAAGAGATGAAAGGAAATACCATACCTCCCTGTCAGAAACAGGGTGCACATACAAGCCATGGGGTACATTCAGAGAGCAGAAATAGAACATTCTGTGCATGAGTGCTTAGTGGGAGGAAATCCCCTTTCTGTATAGGTGCATGCAGTCATGTGGCAAAAAAAAAGTTACATAAGATCTATTGTTCAGCAAAAACTTTCCCTGTTAACGTAAAGACAATCAATCAGACTGGGAGCCAACTACATGTACCTACATTGCACAGTATTAAACATTATCATCAATCTATGTGATTAGTTGGTGCCCCCTTCTACCATTTACAGAATGGATGCAGAAGTGCAACTTACAGGTGCATCACAAAATGGATTATATTTTGCTTTCAATTCATTGCATTGCTAGGCAACAAGGAAACAGAATCAATTGCATCATATGAACTGTTGTTGATGCAATCACATTATTGATTATGTAATAATACAACCAAGAAATTAGAAGCCATACTTTCAAATCCCATACGACTTGAAAAGCCTTTACCTCTATATTTAGCAACTCACTACATCAATGGTTGTATTGAATGAACAAGGTACATTCTCAAATCATCTTCAGAAATTCATGAAAGGGTACATCACTGCACCTCTCAAACTACATCAGAAATTTGATGTTTTAGTAGATGCCCAGAAATGTGGGGGAAAAGGGTAAATTTCTGTCAGTCGTACCAAGGTTTATTTATTTGTCTTTTATCAATTCAGACATTTAATAACAATGTATTCAACATACTTTGCATATTAACTAGTTAGAACTTAGAAGTTGGAGTATACAACGTGACCAATGTTTCTCTGTGAAATATTACAGATTAATAACATGATTTCACATGTACTTTGCTCCAAACTAGAATTCTTGTGTATTACTATGAGGTCTACACTACAGTGTAAGTATTGGGATTGATACTCAATACCATATACCAGGCGATCCTGCTTTTGTTGCCAACAATCAAGAAACGGGAGGCCAGCGCTGGCGGCCCACAAATGAACCTAGCACCCGAAGTTAATCGAGCACGCGTGCTTACAGTATCGGCTAGCCAAAGGGCATCAATAACAATTCACCGATAAATGAAAATATTCGCTCAACAAGCACGCTCAAAGTACTCGTTTCAACAGCTGAAAAGACAGGAATAACCACAGAGTAAGCTGTTTTCGTGATTTCGCCATGATATACTACAGAACTGAGGTGGAAGATGGAGGATTAAGATATCGGGAGCACTCTTTCATCACTTACCATCTTTGACCACTTTTCGAACAGTCCGCTTGCTTGTTCTCGACGATTCTTCCGGATTCGCCATCAATTTATAAACTCCTTCGTCACTCGTCTCATTGATAAATAGTAAATAAGTTGTATTCAATGAAAATGATGAAACTGGACCGGTACATGGGTCCTCCGAAGCAAACCCTCTCAGCTGAATATCTGATACTCTTGAAGGAAACTGTCCCTTCATTGTTTTCCTCTCCACGAAGGCCGTAGATCCAACGAGAGTCCCTTCCACCACTATCGCAGACCTGTAGGCCTTCAAGTCGGTGGGCTCCTCGAGGGGATCACAACTCCACGAACACTGCATGAATATTCCAGTAAAAGTCACCAGGCATGCGGTGAATACCCTCCGTTGAAATGAAGTTCTACCCATCATGGCTTAGTCAATAATAATCCTGAGTATGTCCAAAAGAAAAATAGAATGTGATCTCAAAGAAAGGTTTTAAATGAATATCCTTTTGACAAAATTCTCTGTGCCGCAAAGTCACAGTCCACACGCTGTCAGATTGTTGTCTGAAGTAACGTTACGGGAACACGTCGCTACACAACCCAACGATTTGTACGGCGCGCGCTAGCGGCCGACCTGCACTAGCTCGTACATAATACACTGAACCACTCTACGGACACAGCGGCAGCTTTCATGTGGCTGTAATAAAACCCGGAAGTATATGACGTCACATAAACTTTGGACAAATCGAATGCAAATAAGAAAGAGCTCAGCGGCACATTCCTAAAATTGGGGAAAGGTTATTGTTTTTTGGTACACTTTAATTTGTTAAATTACTTTCATGACAAACATGAAGAGGATAGATTTCTCTTTGATAAGCTGAGGAATACAGATATAATCAAATCTTGTAAATTTGATGTTTTTGTGATTTTTGTAACTCAATAATAAAAGGGGGACTGGTCGAAATGGAGCCTGTGTTGAATACATTTTAGATGTAAATTTTATTTAATATAATTATGTCACATTCTCAAGAAACATAGACCTAAATTGGGAAAAATCGTTTTTTGTTCACATACTGAAATAATTACAAAGTTGGTAATGGTATAATGCGATGTATCTTGGCTTAAATAGAAACAAAAATCATTACCATTTTGGTTTAGATACGGATAAAGATTTGTTATGCTTTGTATCCTTCACTATTAGCGTATACAAAATAAAGGGGAAAAGGGAATAATAGGTATCACTATGGAAATGTTGTCCTAGTATACCTATAAAGCATTAACATGAATGCAGGACCGTATGATCTCTACATCTGAATACTGGACTAAATCAAATAATAACTATAATCTGTAATATACACCCGAAATGTGAGTTGGGTAAGAATTCAATTCCAATATAGGTTAAACCTTCAGTATTAGTACTCTGACATTATTTATTTTAAAACATTGCATGATGCTTATTAATATCAAAGGGACGAGTGAAATGTGTTTCTTGTAAGACAAATTATAATACACACTCTGTAATACCATTCCATTTCTTATGAAACCACTTTGCACTTCTACAGTTTCCGCTGCATTCGTGTGTCGGTCAAAGGTTCTTCCAAAAATAAACATAATTCGTTCCGTTCAATGGTTATCAAACATCCGAATAGATACGACACGGAAACCACGTAAATGCAAGGCGGCAAGAGCTTTGAAAATAGCGTTTGTCGGACTATTGGCAGGCAGGCAGGCGGGACAGGCATGTATAGACATTCTTCCATCCCACCCACTCATGTTTGTATTGGTCTTTTTCTTTCTTTCCTAAATAAACGATTGTAGTTGGGAAGATGACAGACGGGTGATTGAGATGATTTAATGACGTACATAAAGACAAATAGAATTTATTCCGAGATGTAGGCCTACCTTTGATATTCAGGGGCAAGTGTTTTAAATAGGAGGTGGGAGCAACCTCGCTTCAGTACACAACACCGAGATCAACAAACAAAGCCTTCCTAATTGTGCTTTTGTTTTCAGAATTATTTGGTCCCCTTTAAAAAAAAAAGAAACACTGGATCCACCCTGCCTCAATTCCTACCTGTCGAGTATCAGACCACCAGTTTTTTTTATTACTTTCAACCCCAACCCCCCCCCCCCTCTCTCTCTCTCTCTCTCTCTCTCTCCATCCATCGCTCCACCCTTGCTGCATACACAAAAAGTTTGTTCTTATGGCGAATGTACTTTTTTCCCTCTTTTTTCATTATCATTGTTTTCCCGATAGTGCTTTCCTGAAAACTGCATAAAGTGATGCAAATCTTACCCAAAAGTCATTTTGAACAAAAGTCTTAATTTCAAAAAGCATAAAACGTTTATATGAATGGAATAACACCAGTAATGGATCAAACATGCCGCTTTTTCTCGAGCACTTTTGAAGGAAGTTATTTTGTCATGACGTCATACAAGTTGAACGCCAAACATTGGTCTGCAGACACAGACTTTATTTAGATACTTTCACACAATTTAATCTAGTCTTGAGCTCTGTCTAACTTTGTCCTCAGACAATCGATGTGTCAAGTAGCCATCAATTATCATACAGGCCTATGGTGTATGCAGTCTACATAGTCTCACAATTCAGACACTCTATTACTCTTCATGACTTCAAAGGGTCTGCGTCTACAAACTAGCCGCACACTTTTCTTCTTGTGGGTGAACACCGCAAAGATGTTGTTGATAAAGATGATTGATGCCCGTGTATGTGTGTCTTCATTGCAATCAGACTCATCATCACAGAAATATTTACTTTTGCTCATTGAAGGAACTGATACACCGTACACCCGATGCGTGTAGCAGGAGGTCACGTGATCATTCAGCTGTCCGATACCAGCTGCAGGAATGACGGTTACCATGGTGACGGCGATGACTATCATCCCAGCGATGGTGTTTGATGAAACTAGAATCAATTGAGATGATTGGTCTGGTTCTATCTTTGGTGACAATAGTAATTTAGTTAATGATGTGGTGGTAGACTCAGTAATGTTAGATAAAAAAAAAGAAGAAGAAATGTTCGCTATCCTCACCAACACTACCACGATCTTCATCCCAAACCACGAACCACTCTACATCATCAACATCCTCCTCCCCCTCCTCCTCATCATCACCAACATAAATCATAATGTTTGATTTCTGGGGTCATGAGATGAGGAGGAGGAAGCTACATTCTTCCGCCGTCTCTATGCTGTCTGGAATGTTGCCAAATGTTCCCAATATATTGATTCGTCCAATTAAAGTTACAAATTGGCATTGACATTGTACTCCAAAAAATACATAGCACAGTAAAAATTAAAAGTTGCAGTAATTCAAGCAACCATAATGATCTTGTTATGGTTACCGTTGCTACTGTTGTTTTTATTGTTGGTAATGAAGGCACTATTGTCTGACAATAATAATGGCGATCGTTATGATGATGGTGATAACAGTGCTGATGATGATGATGGTGGTGGTGTTGATGGTGTTAATGATAATGATATTGATGTTGATGTTGATGGTGGTGGTGATGGTGAAGACGATGATGATAATGATGACGATGGCGGTGGAGGTGGTGATGGTAACGGCAATAAGAGGTGATAATGATTAAAGAGGCGTTTGCGGTGGTTGGTTAAATCAAGGAGTTAAACATGACTTGTGTTCAGCAGATGAAAAAGTTTTATTTAGTTACAAAAGTATATCTATTCCTAGCTTCCTTTTCGTAATCCACTCCCACAATTTTTTTTTTCCTGCCTACGCATTTACTCTCTATAAATTGAAACAAAATAAAAGAGGAATGTTCTTTTTTTTTCCCGTCCAGTTGCATTCGTCTGCCAATCACCCCTATTAATACACGAACGCGCCGGGGTATCGTGTGACGTAATATGAAATGAGTATGACGAAAACCTTTCAAATGACTTGCACAAATATAATCTCTATTCTCTTCTGATATTTACCTTCCCACTCTAAAAAAGATCGATTATTCGTGAGACTCATTGACGAGAAATGCCGATGTGTTTGCAACAAACTATTTATACTCTTCCTTCGGAGCTCCTGCAGGGAGTCAGAGAAAGTTGAATGTCATGAATTCGCAAGGTCAGATAATGTCGAAGGCGAGGTTCATTAATGTTAAAGAATACATGAGTATAGCTGAAGTATTTGAAAGTACGAAAACACATTCGAAGAAATTTCATTTAAAGATCTCGTAGAAGGAGATGAGCGCGACAAGAATCACAACAAAAGACCATAACAGACAGTGAGAAATGGTAAAACAGGAAAAATAAGGTCATCTTTCAAGGAGCTCCCCTTCAGTTCAGTTTTCGAATTCAAATTCTGCAAGTATCCCCTCTCTTTTCTGTCTATACCCCCCCCCCCCCCCCTCCTCCCTCTCTCTCTCTCTCTCTCTCTCTCTCTCTCTCTCTCTCTCTCTCCCTCTCTCTCTCTGTCTCTGTCTCTCTCTTTCTCTCTCTCTCTCTCTCTCTCTCTCCACTGTTTCATTTTTCTTTTCCATTATTAAAGCTATATCCACATTGTCTTTCCATCTAGCATGAGGACAAACATTTCGCCAGGATTTTCATCCAAGAAATAAAAATGGTTCGCACATTTCATCCTCAAATACCACGCTATCCTCCGATCGGAAACTTACGTGTGAACTCAATTTATCCGGATGAAAGAGAATGCGAGTTCGCGTCATTGAAGTTGGGTCTATCACGTCATTCTGAACCCAATGTCCAAACACCATAAGTATTGTTGTCGCTCAGACCCAGTGGTGCACCATTTAGTCTTATTATAGTCCAACTGAGACAAATATATACACCAGGAATACTATTTCACGTCATAATATCACCTTCATAATTGCTTGATATTTGTTTAGCTACAGGATATCCAAGTACATAAACGGTGTCCGTTACAGGCATATTTAGCTGACAAGTTTTTATAGTTCACATGATTATAGCTAATGTGTTGTATTATTTTAGAACTGCATGGTGATTTCTTGAGCGTATTTACAAATCATATACCAAATATTGCCTTGTTTTTGTTCACATTATTCCCACTTTGTAAAACCGGTATACCCACCCCTGATATAAGAGCCCCTCCAGAACTCGATCAATTAACGCTACAGTCTTGTCCTTACCTCACATTCTTGTTGTATATTATGTCATCACGATTCTACAATTCCATTAATGAAACAAACAAATAAATCCACACAAATTAATTAGAATTGGATATTTCGGTAAAGTTGATTCATGTTGAATTCAAAGACTACAATGGTTATCTACTCGTGTGATGTAGTTAACGCATATACAAATTAAGAATGAACCATATTCAGCTATTATGCTCATGACCTAATTATACTACCCGTATCAATAATCTGGCGATAATTCGATTTCACATTACAATAACCTCCACGAGATCCATTGAGTGAACTTTCCCATTATTGTGTGAGGGATCGATCTATACGATTAGACGTCATCAATTACATGTCATAGTGAGTATTGATTTGGTATTTATATCCCTTGGTGTGAAATATTGTGAATATTGCTTATCAGTCTTCATTGCACATTAGATCTCGTAACATTGTAGAGCGAGGTTCCATCTCTTTATATACAGCCATGGCAATATACTTTGTAATGACTTATAAATGAAATAAAATGAATTTCCACTTCTTTTTTCATTCACTTCCTTCTTATTTTTATTCTTCATCTTCTTCTTCTTCTTTTACATTTTCTCGTTTTTCTCCTCCTCCTCCTCCTTCTTGTTTTGGTTCTTGTTGTTGCTCTTGCTCTTCTTTCTTATTCTTCCTCTTCTCCTTCTTCCTGTTCTTCAGCTTCTTATAATTCCATATCTCCTCCTCAGTCAGTTTTTATTTTTTATATATTCCCCCGGCTTTCTTTCCTAAATTATTATATACCTGAATTTAATTAATTTCCCTTGCTGTTCTTCTTCTTCATTATGTTCATCTCGTTCTTTCCTTTAGTATCTGTCGCTGTCTAAGTTCTAACTTCATTTAATTCCTCCATTGAATATTTCGCTATACCAAACTTTCTTTTCCTTCAGACTAGACAAATCACATCAAAAAGATATCAGGCTTCCGCCAAAATCCTCTTATTTCCGTTTAAAAAGTCGTAATCTAGCTCTGATTTTCCCCTCAGACTTGAGAGGTCATTTAGGTACTTAAATTTGAACTTCTTGCAGAGCGATGTGGGTCAATATTATCTCGAAGTCGGTTAATAATAATAATAATACATGAGATTTATATAGCGCCATTATCCATTTTAATTAAATGCTCAAGGCGCTTCAAAATATTAGGGTGGTTAATACACACATGAAGGTGAAATAGTACGTAATTTTTTAAGGACACTTTGATGAATGAAGAAATGGCCATTGAAATCAATGTCATGACGCGATATAGAATAAAAACATAGAAAATTAGTTTGAAAACATGTTTTTAAACATCTCAACGCGAAAAACACACCCACAGGTATGTTGTTTATGATGAGGTCGTTTGAAAAACTGCCCATGCCTTTGCATAATACAAATAAATAGACGTGATAAATACATCCAGTTAGAAAATATTTTTGCGATGTGTTTATAAGCAATATGTCGTTTGTTCTAAGGAAACGCAGGTTTCATGGACAAGAACAACACTTTGATCAAAGTGATGATGTTGATTGAATGTAACAGTATCTCACTGCTTTTGCCTTTTTTTTAAATGGAGTTTAAAAATGGAAATGATTACAAATTGTTATTTTTGTTTCCGGCCCATAGATGCTGAAGTAATACTGTTTATAATACAATTTCATAAAGGGTAGGGGATGGGGAGTGTTGCGAGGTGAGAGAAATAAAGGAAGGACGACGGGGGGGGGGGGGGGGGGGGGGGGTGGGGTAGAGGAGAAATTTATAAAGAAAGAGATATTGTACTGAGAAATCGGAGAGAGAGAAACATAACTGACAGAGAGAGAGAGGGGGAAGGGGGAACCAGGGGGTGCAGCCATCGAAGAGGGTACATGCTATGGTCGTTTAAAAGCAAATTGTCATAATAGGTGATTCCCTGGGTAGTTGACATTCGCTCACGTATTCGCTCACGTATCGCACTATTCTATGTCTTCAATCTGCTCGCTGTCACACAGACTACATTACGAGGAGGGGCAACAACAAAATCTCATGTAATTTGAAAATAAGACGCTTGCAAATTTCGTTTACATCATGGAAATATTATCGAGATTCCAGGAAAAAGAGGAGAAATATGCCATAAAAATATGCCCACGCAGTGGCGTAGCGTTGGTTCATGTATTCACGAGGTGTGGAGGAGGAGGGGGCAACATTATTATGCCCGCCTCATTGTCACTGTTGTACCTCTGCTGCCTATATTTTTCCTTTCAATTTAACAGAAAGTAACAAAAATCCACGTAATGCTTTCACATGAGCTTTTTTTGTTTTTTAATTAAAGCCAATATTATGAAATGTGATTGCGTTCACATTTCATACAATGAATGAGTTTCTTTCCGATATATATTATCTACATATTACTCATTAAAACGTCATGCAGCTTTAAACCGGCGAATAAAAGAAAGGTACTTGCAGACTTCTACCCGCGTAATTCGTTCTTTTTCAGTTTTATAGGAACAGCCCAAATAGGCTCGGCATAGATCGCGCTAAACATGGCTGTATTATTATGACTTGATCAATGAAAGAAATAGAATGGAATGAAATGTCAACACTATGTGAACGATGAGGGTCTCTGGGGGCACGCACGGTCGAATTGGCGCGAAACGTGCGTGACAGATTCCTCAACAAATTCGTATGTCATCGTTATCATCGTCAGGCTCGTAGGGTAGTCTCAGCTCACAGACCGGTATAACTCTCTTAATTAAGGACGATAGTATTTTGTAACCCATAATGTAATTGATTAAAAGAGGAAAAGTAGTGAAATAAAAAAGAAAAGTGATATCGTACACCATGAAAATTGATACGGAGGAAGGACAAACTACGTGGCTCATAATCTTTAATTTTGGTAAATTGACAATAACAAAAAGAAGAAGAAATAAATAAATCACATCTTGGACCTTCACTTGATCAAATTAAGAGTTGGATTCATTAGATGTCGACCCAGTTGTGCGGGGCTTGGGGCTGCAGCCCCACCTACCCCCGGTTTATTTTTGAAATTCCCAATAAGCGTGCAGTCTGCACCTCATACTAGATACACACTACTATAAATTATTTCCTATCAACCATTCCTCAAATTCATAAAATATTGAAATTTAAATAGCTTTGTTACAGAAAAAAAAACTGTCATTCCGTCACAAACAAATATAACATTGAGTATTTCACTAATTTAGTGATTGGCTTATGGCTGATAATTTTTTTTAATAAATTCAATACGTCTCGTATTATATTCCTCATTCAAGGTAGAAAGCTCTCTGGAAATGCCATTCCGTACCGTTTGTAATCGACCATTTTGGTCTTCACGCTGGAGATTTTGTAGCAATGTACTATCTTACTTTTCATTTCATTAAAAATCTAACCACTCAGAATGCGTTTCCCTCCTCCTATTCCTCGCAAAGGAAGAAGAGGAACGGTCATCAATGACGACGAGCGAGTTATCGAGAAGATAACACTCGAAGTCCGCTTCGCGCTCAGAGGGAAACGCTACGACTCTTCATCGTGGTTAGGTGTGGGGACACTAGTGTGTCGTAAGAGAACGATACATACTATAGAAATGATCCCTAAAAGTATGATCTTAATTTATTAAAACAACTTAGGAAATATATATCGAAGAATTAAACACAATAAAATATGGTTAGTAACAAATATTTTCCTGAGAAATACTGAATCGAGGGACGGTAAAAGACATTTATACTTTATTAAAGAGTTATAACTTATTTCACAATAATGAGTCAAAAGTACTATTCTTTTTTACTGGCCTGGATTTGTTTCTTCTAAGATTAGGTTAAAGTGAAATCTTTGGTAGATGTTTGAAAGAGCTGGAAGAAAACAGCTGTATGATGAATATTCATTAACTAATGATCATTCAAATTTGTTTTGAAAGTAACCGTCTGGATTGTGCAAGCAATTTGGGAAAGCTTAGGTCGATTGATTTTTTGTAAAAATGTTAAGGGTAAAAATTTCGGAGGTAAGAATAATTGTCGCCTGTATATAATATTATACCTGTATGCTAGTTATATGTCAACTGAGACAAAGGTAACAAAATGGTTGTCGCTTTTCAACATGTGCGTGTCGTAACTAGCCTTAATGAGATGCCATATAAATTCGATTTCCTTTGTCGTATTTGAATGATTTTGAAAGTACCTATAGATTAAAAAACAGGGTTAAATATTCCTACTGATCCTAAAGAATGCGCACTTTTAGAGCTCTTTGTGTGAGACGGAACGAGAAGAAAAACTGTGAAGTTTACTGGCTTGCTCGGCACGATACTTTCATTTTCATTAAAAGGTCTCCCACTTAGCTCCTTGATGAAGACCACCTTCAGAAAACAAAGAGAAAGGGTTTTACAATGGATTCATCTGCAGCTCATTCACGTGTTTCAACACTTTATTATTCTCAGGAATTTGTGGGTAACACAAATGTGACAAAAGGCGAGACTTTGCACAAACTATGACCACTTTCGATTTAACCTCAAAAATGCCTCAAACCGTGCTAATATCTCCGGATTGTGAGCAATGTCACTTCGGCACGATGAGGGCGTGGGCGTTGAGACGGTAGACGAACGTCGCGTCACCGTGGGAGACCTTAATCATTCCAACACCCTCCCACCCGCACCCCCTTAATACCTTTCTTGGTTTGTTCTTGTTTGGCAATCAGTCACAGTTGACTATTTTTGCCACACACTATTTTATGACATATTTATTTGAAATATTTATTTTCTTATTTTCAAGCTATTTTTATATTTAATTTTGTGTTTAATTATTGTTGTTCAACTCTTTCTCTATTTACTCTTAGTGACTGTCTGCCCTCTTTTCTCCCTCTCCGTCACCCCCTCTATCTCCCACTCTTACTCCCTTCTCTAACTCTCTTCCCCTCTCTCCCTCTTCCTCTCTATCCCCCCCCCCCCTCTCTCTCTCTCTCTCTCTCTCTTTCTTCGCTCTCTTACTCTCACTTCACTCTTTTCTCTCCTTTCTTCCAACTTTCACTTTGCTCTCTCTCTCTCTCTCTCTCTCTCTCTCTCTCTCTCTCTCTCTCTCTCTCTCTCTCTCTTTCCTCCTCCTTCCCCACCTCTCCTTCTCCTCCACCCCTTCATCCCTTCCCCTGTTTCCCCTTCTCCTCTTCCTCCACCCCCGCTCTCTCTTATTCTCTCCCTTTTCTCTCTATCTTTACACCCTTTCTTCCTCTTTGTAACTCCATCTCTCTGCCTCTCTATCTACCCTCCTCCACATGTCTTGATAATAAAGTTATTACAATCTAGGGGCAAAGTTTATCCAATCAATGTCTGAGGTCGTGTGATGAAGGTAGCTGCTCTATTCTAAACATAGCCTCCCAGCCTATCGACTATAGCCAATGGCGTAGCCCCCTCATGGGCGTTTCTCAGCTCAAGTTTAGAAAAAAATACAATATAATCATACGTTGAGTTCTTGTATTACGGATATTCGTGTTACCGCATACGTAAGCATAATATTTTTGTCTGCATTTTTTAGTCGCAAAATCCAATCCATTGTATCTATTTCTCATATGGGAGAAAATAGTGTTACATAATTAGGTGAGGGATAAAACAAAGAAGGGTTTATATAAGGATCTTCATGGTGCAAATGGAGCAAAATAGAATGATATATATATATATATATATATATATATATATATATATATATATATATATATATAGAGGGAAGGAATGTTTTGTTTGCGTGGTTCAATCTTAGGTGCCGTATTGCAATTACATCCAGTATAACTTTTACGTATTCACTATCGAAAATTGGGGTGGGGCGGGTTGGATGGGGTGGGGGTTGCACCCCTGGCCTGTTTCCTTTTGTGGCTACCCAAATGTCCTTCCCTCTCCCCAATGATTCATCCACCGCACTATTCTCGTCCTTACCTTATTTTTCCATCATTTTGTTTCTTGGTATAATGTCTGACAGCTAACTGACCGAGAATGGGGCTGGAAGGCAAGTCAACGTACGAGGAAACATTACCGGACGTGGGGTTTGGCGGGAAAGGCCGAAGGGGAGGGGGGAAATAGAGGTGATGACAAGACTGTCTGGTCTGGTCACGTGTGTCGTTCGTTCAGAGCCGTTATCAGAATCATCATGGTCATTATCATGGGGTTATCTATATGAGAGAGTCAGGGAGAGAGACAGGTGTCATCGTAGGTGAAAATGAACGGAGAATGTCAAACAGGGAATACGCCAAGACACATGAATGTGAATTATATTGACATGGCAAAGAATACTATACTCAAGTTTCAAAATTCAAAATCCATATTATACAGACATGTGCATTCTTTCTATCGGGAGAGCGGAGATGTTGCACATTTGTTCGGATATGATACAGTTTACTTATCAAACAACCGACTGAAATTGTGTTAGTTGTTTTGGTGGTGGTTTGGGGTGGTATCGGAACTTATTTTGAAGATATTTGCCACCACCCTCCCCCCTAAGATCCTCATATCTAAAATTTGTCGACAGGTATAATATTAAAATTGAGGGATAAATGTGTTATACCCCACCCCTCCTATCTTACCCTCTCTGTAACACGTGTACCCCTCCTACCCTCTCGCCTTTTGGACTAGCATAATTTAGATGACGAAAAGGAAGGAGAAAGCTAGGTGAGAAAGGAAACGGAAATATCAAAGTACAAGTGAAGGTCTGGAGAAAAATAGAACAGATGGAAAGCAATTCGGATATGGTTGTCTCAAACGAAGAGAATCTTTCTCAATAATAATAATAATAATAATATTTAATTTTTATATAGCACAAATACAAATGTTTCTAAGCGCTTTACAAATATACTAATAATTAGTGTAGGAAATTACAATGGATTAAAATAAAGATATGGGGCAATTTTTCAGAAATATTGACCTCACAAACAATTTGTTTGCAAGCTAACATATAATAGATTTACAAAAGCAGGTCGCCTGCGGTAGGGGGGGGTGGGGTTAAAGTGATGAAATTAAAACAGACCGAGGAGAGACAGTATTTTTATCATTCTCACCCACATTTCTAAGTATTTTACATGTCACGTGACTTACAGTAATTTGAGAATGTTACATTTCCTAGACCCTCTTGTGCCAAGCTTTAGAGGGCTCGGGGGATGTGCCCCTTATCGAATAAAGAATAAATAAGTAGTAAAAATAAGAGAGGGGCGGAGGAAGAGAGAAAATGAGAGAGAGAGAGAGAGAGAGAGAGAGAGAAAGAGAGAGAGAGAGAGAGAAAGAAGAAGAAGAGTACTTAAACCCCTACCACAATCGTCTTTTTCGTTTTCGGGGGGGGGGGTGTTTGTTCGTCTGTTTTTTTTTCTTTCACGTACCCAATACGCCATGCCCATCGTTGTACCCGATCTCGTCTTGTCACAACTGAATGATTTAATTTGATTATAAAATCACAAGTGCCCTATATTGGTTGACCTTTGAGGTTTTAATGTCATGTCTATTATAGTATTAAAACTTATCGACGCACCATCTTAGCTTTCAAAAATGTTCCTAAAGCAAATTTATAGCAATGACGTATTCCAAACATGATTTACATGGGGTATATATACATCAGAGTACCAACATTATCCTTGAGTTGAATTTTCACATGTTTTCGCTATCGTGTAATTATTCATGATTCTCTTACACTTATTGTCACATCAGATATTTACCATTCTTTTACTACTCTTCATACATGAGCTTACTTTGTTTTAAAGCGTCGGTGTTTTTACAGAGTTTCTTAAACTTTCACCCTCTTTTAGCCCCCACCCATCGAATACATCAGCAATCTTAGAGCTCCTAAAACATTTTTAACCTTGATGAATGTAAATGTCATGCCCTTATCGAATCAAGTTTGGTAGATATCTTAAAAACATTCAATTATTTACAAACCAATGCTTCCTTTACCGAAAGGTGAGATGTTTGAAGGTGATCCGGTTGTGGGTAAGATGTGAGAGGACTTTGCATGAATTTACATTCTTTCAGGCGTAAATAAACGAATGTCCTTGAACAAACAACATGTAAATAGAAAACGGTCATTTATTTGGGAAGTACAAATGAAGAGAATTCAACGCTATTTGACATTTAAGCCTACACCGTGAGCTAACATACATGTATACTGTAAACTTGACATTAGCCGGTTTTTCTTTTACATTTGTTTTTGAAGATTTTAACAAAATTCGATTGGTTCTTTATGGCAATGCTGATGAAGACAACGCAGTATTTATGCTAATTGGGTTAACAGCTTTCATTTTATGAAAATTGGTATCTGATTAGTTTATAATATCTGGATTAACACTTTTACTTGCATTCATCAAAAAGTGGTGCTGGTTTTCAGGTTCTATTGACAATTAAGTTTTCTTACTTTCGCTTCTAGAGAAGAAGGGACTTAATATAATTACCAGTTCCATCTTCTAAATTGATCTTTTCCCTGGGAATTTCAGTAATTGCTTGTGGTATCAAAACCTTGAATAGCAGTAGAGGTTAAACATATCGATATATACCATTTCGAATTCGGCATTTGGAGAAAAGAACTATATAACAATGAAAGGCCTATTCGAGACAGGCCTATATTTAT